>NC_084579.2:19193032-19268032 GCF_033978685.3 Nerophis lumbriciformis | reverse complement strand
AGACAAGAATACATATTTTTTTCTTTTTTTAAGCACTCTAACTTAAAAAATATAAATGTGAGCAAAAGTCTGCTTACAACGGAGCCTATGTGAGTCGCTCTATTCTATTCATAGAGCGCTTAAAAAAACATCTGAGTATATATGTAATGTAGTAACAGGCACATTCATTATAACGTAATATTTTGCTAATTTTAAGCATACAGCAGTGCATTAATTTCACAAAAGGATCGCAACGTTCGCTTTTTCCTTCAACATCATCACTGATTACTACTCACTGCAGACTTCATGAGAGCCAATAAGACATAACTTACTGTACAATGTCTGCTCTCATTGGGATGCCGACTGATGGGATGTTGATATATTCCCGTTTAGATGAAGAAGAAGTCTTTTCAAGTCTTTTTTTGCCATTTCCAGGTCAAAGTGTATCAACTTCTCCATTTTTGGCCACAACCTTGTCCGTACAAGTGAGAGGCATGATTTATAATCTAGAATTAACTTTTACGAGCTCCAAGGAGAGAAAGCAGCTCACCAGCTGATGACGTCAATATGGCAGCATGTTGCGTAATGACGTCATTTCCATCCACTGGCATCGTTAAGGGAATAGTTTGAAAAATTGGCAAGCAATTCCAAGGAATTAATACACTGGGAGCAAGAACAGGTTTTCGATTCCCATCCTTTATTCAGGACACAAAATGCAAAGTATTGTTGGCGCTTTTTGGATGGTTATTTATTACGTTTTATGGTCGGAATAGACGCAATGACATCATGACTTCATGGCTCCCACTCACGCCATTGAAAGCAGACTTGTATTTATGTTTATTTACAAGTTAGAATGGCTTCAAAAAAGATGTGTTCTTATCTCTCATAAAGATTGTGAATTATAAACAAAATTCCAAAAAAGTGCAGTTCCCCTTTTTAAGGGGTTTGCTGTGACATGCTACGCCAACTAATGTTGGGGATGCATGTAACATATTTATTATGCTTGTGACTTCCACCATAACAATTAGCTGAGAGACAACTCTCATCTCAGAACAGTCTTAAGTTGAGGTACCACTGTATTTGGGGTGGCGTGGCTCAGTTGGTAAAGCGGTCGTGTAGCATATCAGCAGTTTAGCCGCTACAAGCAGTGCAAGGACTGGACCGAAATTTTAACTTGAATCAATCTCTCTTTATGAAAGATGATGCACATTTGAAATTACCGTATTTTCTGGACTAAAAGCTGCATTGGTATATAAGCCGCACCCATTAAATATGAGAAGAAAACTTTTTTTTTTTATATGTATTAGGGACTATAAGCATTGCCGGCAGTAAGTCGGACCCGTTTCCAGTGAAGGTTGGACTCCGCCAAGGCTGCCCTTTGTCACCGATTCTGTTCATAACTTTTATGGACAGAATTTCTAGGCGCAGTCAGGGCGTTGAGGGGATCCGGTTTGGTGGCTGCAGGATTAGGCTTCAACTGGCCAGGATCTTTAGCTCTCACTGGATCGGTTCGCAGCCGAGTGTGAAGCGACTGGGACGAGAATCAGCACCTCCAAGTCCGAGTTCATGGTTCTCGCCCGGGAAAAGGCGGAGTGCAAACAGTCAACAAACAGGGTATTGGGGACGGCGTGGCGCAGTTGTGAGAGTGGCCGTGCCAGCAACCTAAGGGTTCCTGGTTCAATCCCCACCTTCTACCAACCTCGTCACGTCCGTTGTGTCCTTGAGCAAGACACTTCACCCTTGCTCCTGATGGGACGTGGTTAGGGCCTTGCATGGCAGCTCCCGCCATCAGTGTGTGAATGTGTGTCTGAATGTGGAAATAGTGTCAAAACGCTTTGAGTACCTCAAAGGTAAAAAAGCGCTATACAAGTATAGTCCATTTATTATTTGAATGGCAAGTTTGTCACTTCTATTATTGATTTGTTGTTTAATATTCACTTTGACCCTCATAGTTACTAGCGTGCAGTGCACTTCGTGTCAAGTACCGTATTTTTTGGACTATAAGTCGCAGTTTTTTTCATAGTTTGGCCGGGGGTGCGACTTATACTCAGGAGCGACTTATGTGTGAAATTATTAACACATTACCGTAAAATATCAAATAATATTATTTAGCTCATTCACGTAAGAGACTAGACGTTTAAGATTTCATCGGATTTAGCGATTAGGAGTGACAGATTGTTTGGTAAACGTATAGCATGTTCTTATATGTTATAGTTATTTGAATGACTCTTACCATAATATGTTACGTTAACATACCAGGCAAAACTATCTGCAGGCCATAATTTGGACACCTCTGGTCTAAAATAAGTACAAGACGATCAACTTCAGATACTCCACTATATATCTTCAAAAGAAAGACTTCACATTTCATCCTTTCTCTTTCGGCAGTATTACCTTTTGAAAGTTGTTGGGGAATGTTTCCTCTGAGGCCTGTAGTTATTAGTGCATCGTCCATCACAGCGTGTCGACTTTAGCCATTTCTTTAACAAAATGAGCCAATGGTCTCGACTTAGGAATTAGCCAAATCAATCAAACTTTTATTTTGAGCTAACTTTAAAATAAAATTTAAATGTAATCACAAATTATATGTGAACTCTTTTTCTCTTTATGTCAACTTCTCGATTGTCAGTGGGGGAGTCGCTCTTCACTGTGCACCACTCATTATAGAAGGATCCTGCTGAGAGGAGGACTACATATATATATATATATAGTTGTTCTCATCTTTTGAGATATTTTTCCTAGCCCGCCTATTATAACACTGCAAGCCCAAGTAGTTAGTAGTCTGTCCGCTTTAATACATGCTAGCCTTTCTTCCGACTGTCTTAGTGTCCTCTCGGGTACATGTCGCAATATCATGCAGAGAGCGGGTGCTCCTGGGTGGTAATCATTGTCTGTCTGCAGATCATCATTAAAGCCGCTTCACTCGGTGTCCTTCTTTTTCCCTTCAAAGCTCACCCTAAACGGAGTAATTGGTGACTATTAGGGCCACATTGGAAGTTAAAAGAATACTATATTAAAAAGATAGAAAAGTAATTTTTTTCTGTAATATTCAGAAAGAAAAAAAGAGGCTATACTAAATAAAAGACAAAACTTCATGAGAATATAGTCGTATTTTGTTAAATAAATTAAACGTTTTTATTAAACCAAAATCATATACATAAATGTTTTAGAATAGTATTGTAAACTTGCAAGAATTAAGTGAGTTATTTCTAAAAATTTTTACTTTTTTAAGAATTATAATTAGAATGTTAGGCAGCACGGTGGCAGAAGGGTTAGTGCGTCTGCCTCACAATACGAAGGTCCTGAGTAGTCGTGAGTTCAATCCCGGCCTCGGGATGTTTCTGTGTGGAGTTTGCATGTCCTCCCCGTGACTGCGTGGGTTCCCTCCGGGTACTCCGGCTTCCTCCCACCTCCAAAGACATGCACCTGGGGATAGGTTGATTGGCAACACTAAATTGGCCCTAGTGTGTGAATGTGAGTGTGAATGTTGTCTGTCTATCTGTGTTGGCCCTGTGATGAGATGGCGACTTGTCCAGGGTGTACCCCGCCTTCCGCCCGATTGTAGCTGAGATAGGCTCCAGCGCCCCCGCGACCCCGAAGGGAATAAGCGGTAGAAAATGGATGGATGGATGGAATTAGAATGTTATAAAACAAATGTCTTCAACGGGGGTCTGTGACCCCAGGTGGTCCGCAGTGTTATTGCAGGGGGTAGTGAACGTTTTGGTTGATTAGGCTAGGAATTTTAGGTATGATTTATTTTTATATATAATTTTCCACATAAAGTTGTTTGCCGTTTTCAATCAAATTTTAATGAAGAAAGATATCACTTAATTCCAATAATCATATTTTTTCAAGAATAGTCATATTTTTCCAGAAAATCTTAAAAAAACAGCATAAAGTATGAATCATACACTATTAATGTTTTTGTAGAGAAAGAGTCATAATCTTAAAGTATTTTTTTTAATAGACAAAGGTCATATTTTGACCAAATGTAAACTTGGTCAAAATAAAAATTTTGAAACCAAAAATATAACAAAGACGCTAAGGGCTAGCTTATGGTAATCAGTGTTGGTAAACATTTGTTTGAAGAAGTAATTGATTGCAGTTACTCCTTTTCCAAAAAAGTAGTTGAATTACTAACAAAATTATTCTTTGAAACATGTAATTAATTACGAGAGAAACTAATTAATTAATTAAAACTTTCATATATCAGTTCAGAGATGTTTCACGAGAGAAGTGTGCGTGAGTGTGTGCCTTTAAAAGGCGTTGCCTGTTGCCAAGTAAAGCATGACGTCAGGGAAGGCGCGCTCAATGGCTGTTTTAGCTCAGAATTGGTAGTCTGCTGACTCGAGGGAGAATGTTGACGGCAGCGTCTGTGGAATGATTTCACTGATAGTTATTGAACGTAGTTGAATAACTAGTAGTTATAGAATCTCCTCTCTGGTCAACAAAAGCACCATGAAGATTCTGGCGGGAACTCTCATTCAACCCTTTTTCGATTACGCATGCACCTCCTGGTACCCTAGCACCTCCAAATCCCTCAAATCTAGACTCCAAACATCCCAGAACAAGCTAGTCAGATTACTTCTAGACCTCCACCCCAGATCCCACCTCACTCCTACCCACTTCTCCAAAGTAGGATGGCTCAGGGTGGGGGACAAAGTAAAACAACTTGCACTGAGCCTAGTCTATAAAATCCGCTACACCTCCCTGATACCGAAGTACATGTCAAACTACTTCCTTAACGTAAATGACCGCCATAACCACAACACCAGGGGGAGCTCTACTAACCACGTTAAACCCAGATTCCGATCTAACAAAGGTCCTTAACTCATTCTCTTTCTATGCCACATTAATGTGGAATGCGCTCCCAACAGGTATAAAAGAAAGGGCATCTCTATCCTTTTTCAAAACCGCAATAAAAGTACACCTCCAGGCAACTTCAACCCTAAACTAACACCCTCCCCGGATTGTTGTTAATAATCAAATGTAAACAATCAAATGCACATATTTTTCTTATACCTTCTGATCTCTCTCTCTCTCTCTCTCTATGTCCACTACTTGCTGTCCATATCCTACCAAGTCAGACCTACACTGTTTCAATATCCATTTCTCTGTTCTCAATTGTTGATGACTGATGATAACAACCAAACCTACCCCTCCTCCCCCTCCACACCCCGAATTGTAAATAATGTAAATGATTCAATTTATACACCCTAATGATTATCTTGTGTGATGACTGTATTATGATGATAGTATATATCTGTATCATGAATCAATTTAAGTGGACCCTGACTTAAACAAGTTGAAAAACGTATTCGGGTGTTACCATTTAGTGGTCAATTGTACGAAATATGTACTTCACTGTGCAACCTACTAATAAAAGTCTCAATCAATCAATTGAACGTTCATTAATGGCTAGGGATGATGCTCGAACCCGGTTTTCCCGGTTGTTCGATAAGAAAAGAACCGAGTCCTCGGATTCGAATCCCTTTTTGAGAACCGGTACCCGTTATCAAGACCACTATAGTAAAGAAAAAGAGTTGGTTCTTTATTCGAATCCCATCCTGACAAGAAATGCCCCGTAGGACATCACAAGAAATGACGTCACTTAGCTCAGTCATTTGTCACGGTGGGGTGCAGTGTGCTGCGGTTCGTTAAAGTTAAAGTACCAATGATTGTCACACACACACATTAGGTGTGGCGAGACTATTCTCTGCATTTGACCCATCACCCTTGATCACCCCCTGGGAGGTGAGGGGAGCAGTGAGCAGCAGCAGTGGCTGCGCCCGGGAATCATTTGTATGGTGATTTAACCCCCAATTCCAACCCTTGATGCTGAGTGCCAAGCAGGGAAGTAATGGGTCCCATTTTTATAGTCTTTAGTGACTCAGTCGGGGTTTGAACTCACAACCTACCGATCTCAGGGCGGACACTCTAACCACTAGGCCACTGAGTTGACGCAAAACTGACGGCTCCGGACGAAAGCGTGCAGGTAGGAGATGATTTATTTATCATAAATCATACACATTACAATAGACAGGAACGAAACAAAAGGAAAGCGTGCCGTTCGCACGAGAAGCTAAAGCAAAAACTTACTTAGCACAGGAATACTAGAAGCTAAGGTAACTTAGCACAGGAATCATGCGCTCGAAAACCAGAATGCCAACGTAGCTGTTGCAAATGCAAACAATGAAGCCACGACGAGTGACCGGAAAAGGCAGGCTTAAATAGAGTCTCTTGTGTTAACCATTAACAATGCGATTAATCACTATTAAATATTTAAATTGTTTTTCACCGCTCTAGTTTTTAAAATCCTTTTCATATTGTCAATATGGGGTATTATCTGTAGAATGTTGAGGACAAAAATGAATTCATCCCATTTTGGAATAAGGCAGTAACATATCAAAATGTGGAAAAAGTGAAGTGCTTTCTCGATGCACTGTATGTAACCTAACAAAGTCCCTTGCTGCAGGTGTACTGTAAAGTTATAAGAAATTAATGTGTGATTATGACTTGAAAAAATGCAGGTCAGACAATGACCTATTTTAAAAACTCCCAAAAGACACGACAGGCTGCTGATGATGATGCTGCTGATGCTGCTCAGTCAGTCTGACCCAGTCCACATGGTCTATATTTTTATGCTCCACTTCTACTGTATCTTCCTCTTGTTTTTTTTCATATATTTTCCCCTCTTTAAATTTTTCTTCTGCCTGGTGACCCTACTTTAAAGGAAATCACAGCAGTACCCTACCATTTCTAGTAGTTTACACTGTTCTGTATATGGGCCATTCTACCGAATTGGTTTCAAAGTGAGGTTGGAAACCTTTTAAAATTTTGTAAATTGTATTCTCAAAACATTGTCCCTATATATATATATATATATATATATATATATATATATATATATATATATATATATATATATATATATATATATATATATATATATATATATATACTTGAGAATGTGTGTGTGTGTGTATATATATGTGTATATATATATATGTGTGTAAATATATATATATGTGTGTGTGTAAATATATATATGTGTATATATATATATATATATATATATGTATATATATATATGTATGTATGTGTATATATATATATATATATATATATATATATATATATATATAAATGATAAATGGGTTATACTTGTATAGCGCTTTTCTACCTTCAAGGTACTCAAAGCGCTTTGACAGTATTTCCACATTCACCCATTCACACACACATTCACACACTGATGGCGGGAGCTGCCATGCAAGGCGCTAACCAGCAGCCATTAGGAGCAAGGGGTGAAGTGTCTTGCCCAAGGACACAACGGACGTGACTAGGATGGTAGAAGGTGGGGATTGAACCCCAGTAACCAGCAACCTTCCGATTGCTGGCACGGCCACTCTACCAACTTCGCCACGCCGTATATATGTATATATATGTATATATGTATGTATATATATATATGTATATGTATATATATATATATATATATATATATATATATATATGTGTATATATACATTACACATGGCACTCAAAAATCTATCAAAATGTTTTAGTACGACTTTGGTAAGCTGTGAAGCCACACCGCCTGATGGATTGTACTGTGCTTCATCATACGAGTATTATTATGGTGTGTGTATAAGTTAAGACATATTATCTGGCGTTTTGTTTCGCAATATTATGCAAAAGCAACTTTTCTTACCTACAGGTACATGCTGATCTGTATTTGGGATATGCATAAGTCCTGAAAATTTGCGCGCGTCTGCCTTTGTAGTCTGTGGCGACACCGTAGTCGATAAACGTCTTATTTTTCTCTATCTTCTTGTTATGGGACATTCATCCTCCGCTGTTGCCATTTGTAATATAAAGTAGTGTAAAGTTCTTACTTATATCTGTCAGCAGAGGTGTGGACTCGAGTCACATGACTTGGACTCGAGTCAGACTCGAGTCATGAATTTGATGACTTTAGACTCGACTTGACAAAATGTAAAAAGACTTGCAACTCGACTTAGACTTTAACATCAATGACTTGTGACTTCACTTGGACTTGAGCCTTTTGAATTGACATGACTTGACATGACTTGCTACTTTCCCCAAAACCCAAAGATGAAAAAGTTATTCGGGAGCGCTCCGTATTTTTCATTGTGTACTTGTCTATCAGCGTTGCGTGTGTCAGCTGGTGTGGTCTCAGTACAACAGCCAATCAAATTAGATCTACTTTGTTTTCATCACACAGTATTCATCCAATCAAATTGCAGGACAACCAACGAAGAAGACATGTCCAAACCACACGCCAGTGAACAAAAAATGATACCTAAAATAATTTTGTTTGGGTATAAAAATTACGAGGTGGTCAACACAAAACGGTTTGCAGTATGCAACACATGCGGTTCGAAAATTACTGATGGAGAGGCAACAACTTCCAACTTCGTTCGGCATTTGAAGTTGCACAAAGAACGGTAAGTTTTGAATGTAAGATAACGTTTATTGGCTAAGTAACGTGACTTTTATTTGCTGTGTAGTTAAATCAGTGTGGCTGTAAACTCACTGCTAACGTTATAACGTTATTGCAAACACGGGAATCTGTTGCAGTTCACTACCTTATTCATACTTTTTGTTCAATGATTTTTTTAAGCAGGGTTACGTTAGTCAATATATCACACGTAACGTTAGACGGCGGTCAGCAGCACCGCGTATTTTAGCCACCTAAAAAAAGACAAAAATAGTAAAATAAAGGTCAGTTAAAATGTATACTATATTATGAATATGTGTACCGTTTTAGCTAGCTTTCTGACATACTGTTGGTTGTTTACCTCAGTGGTCCCCAACCACCGGGCCGCGGCCCGGTACTGGTCCGTGGATCGATTGGTATCGGGCCGCACAAGAAATATTTTTTTTTTTTCTTTTTTTAATTAAATCAACATAAAAAACACAAGATACACTTACAAGTAGTGCACCAACCCAAAACAACTCTCTCCCCCCTTTTGTTCTGGGCATTGAACATGAAGACTCTTCCTTCACTGTTCCGAGTGGCCATGAGAGTCTTGGCAGTGCCTGCCTCCAGTGCTCCAGTGGAGCGAGTTTTCAGCCATGGTGGCATCATACTACGCCCCCATCGTGCACAAATGACTGACAGACTCTTGGCTAATTTGGTCTTTTGCAAATGCAATGCAGCATAGGGCCCTGACATAAAAAGTACAACGTTTTTGTTATGTTCACGTATATGTCATGTTTTTTCAATGTTAACACTTTTGTACAAATAAGTACATTTGCACTTTATTTTTCAATGTGTTTGTTCTGTAAAGGAATGAGTTAATGTTTAAAATGACTGGTTAATAGTGCTATTATAAAGTGCAATGTCAGCACAATTTTCTTTCCTGCAATTTAAAATGCACTTGTTTTAATAAATAAATACAGCGTTTGAAAAGCATACACAATCTGTGTTAATATATTAGTCTGTGGTTAAAAGGACTTGAAAGGACTCGAAACTCAAAATGCAGGACTTAGGACTTGACTTGAGACTTTCCAGTCTTGACTTTGGACTTGACTCGGGGCTTGCCTGTCTTGACTCGGGACTTGACTCGGACTTGAGGGCAAAGACTTGAGACTTACTTGTGACTTGCAAAACAATGACTTGGTCCCACCTCTGTCTGTCAGTAAACTCGACATGAAAGCGCTAAAACATACCGGTATAGTGAGTTTACATAATTCACCCAAGGAACATTAGTTATTAGAAAATTCCGGTCAGACTGTTTTTCACGGGACCCATTTCCACCGTTGTTGTTACACTAGTGAGCCACGGCTGAGGAGATGCTGCTCCGTTATTGATTTAAGTAAAGTCTGAATGTCATTAAAACAGTTAGCTCCATCTTTTGACACTTCTTGCATGCAAATATGACGGCGAAAAGACGCTGCTGAAAGTGAGCCACGTTAATAAGACCACCCACAAAACGGCGAATCCTGAAGCGACTGTCAGAGAGCGGCTTGAAGATGATCTGTAAAACATAATCTATGCAACATTTTGACCAAATAACCACCATTTCATGTTATGTAGACCACAAAGAAGTGTTTTCAATTTAGAAAAAAATATATAATAATATGACCCCTTTAATGCGCCCTATAATCCGGTGCGCCTTTTGTATGAAAATAGGCCTGACTAGACTTGTTCATCGGCAGTACGCCTTATAATCCGGTGTGCCCTATGGTCCGGAAAATACAGTAGTTGAATCTCAGGAATATAAATCGATTTTCTGAATTTCCCCTCTGCGATTAATAAAGTATTTCTGATTCTGATGTATCGATTAATCGTTAAAAGTAATTTTTATACGTGACATGTAACAAAAGAATCAGAATCTTACAAGCACCTTTGTTATTTAGGCGTTTTCACATCTTCACATTAACAGTGGTGAACTTATTTCTTGACTTGTATGACAGTTAGCATCTCAGAATGATATTTCCATCCTTTCCTATGGGAAAAATTGGACCAAAAAGTGAATTCATTTCCAGATTCAACATTTCCGTTGGAAGAGTAATTGGAATTTGAAAACCTTATTAGGCAGTTTTGGAAAGTGCAGCAGTTTCGTCGGTATGGTTAATATGAAACTGCCACCGGGCAAGACAGATCCAATTGCAAGCATCTCCCACTTTTTTTTTCTTTTTTTCAGTCTTGTCACCCTGTCCTTGTCATTATCAGCACTGCCTCCCGCTAAGTCCTCTTTGTCTGCCTTGCAACAGCCTGCAGTGAGCAGCCAGGGAATAAGCTAAGCTACTGGTTTAATGATGCCAGCGCCTACTTTACAGGGAGTTACACGCCGGTGCCTCTTAGCGCCCTCCCTGTCTGCATGCAAGGAAAGTAGAAAGAGTAAGGTGGCATGTTTATTCCCGCCACGCGCCCAGTAAAACCTTCTTGTCAGACATATAGCGGAGGTCAAACACACCTGCCGACGCACACGGGCCGCCTCCTTTGCTGTCATTTCTGTGCAAATGACTGCAAAATGGGGCAGAATAATGATACAGCTCACGTTCAAGGCCTGTGTTTCCCTCAGTGGGGAGGCATTGAATAGCAGCGTTAGTGGTTGTGACTAAACGACAACGCAGGAGGCTGGAAAACCAGCGCATGACTGGAGAAAAGGGAAGCAAAAGACACAAAAACACATGTGAGGTGTTCTTTAAGCTGTCTGGGGGATTCGAATTTGGGGAAAACAAGCGCGAGAGAGGAGTGCGAAGGAGGGAGGAGGAGTTAAGATATTTAAATCCTGTCTGGGTTTCAAGTGTGGACCTCTTAATCTCATCCACTTGACAAACATACACACACACACACACAAGGCCAGGCAGACGTCTCGCTAGCCTATTTTCCTCTGACCTGAATTCCCCAGCGTGGCATTTTTTTTTCCTCTGCCGGGCCAATCTCATTAAGCCGCGGCAAAACACTTGCCACCTCACTCCTACACTGCATCGCTCTCATCCCCCTTTTGTTTCTTTGTCACCCTCTTTTCCTCTCCGCGGCGCCGCTTCCATTTTAGCTTGCTTCCTCCTCCTCCGAGTCGTCCTACTCAGCTGTCTCCCATTTCAGCCCCTGCGTTTCATCTAATTATGGGCCACCACAGCGGACCGGAGGCGAGCGGGTGTAGCCAGGCGGTGGAGTCGAGCCCAGAGCACATCCTCTTCCTCTGCTTCCAGACGCACAATCAATCCTCATTATCGCCAGCTCCCCTGCATTCCACTTACCTCCACACGGCTGCCAGTTAGAGCTCCACGCCGCCATGCACAATCTCGTCCTCCAGCGTGTGCAAATCAATGCGCCGCATGGACCATGCATGCATACAGTTACTCTTTTTTTCTTAGATTTGTGTGTATTCTTGCAAGAAAAATAGACCAACGGAGTTATTTATGAGATAAGGTTCTTGTTGTCGACAAAAAAATGCTCCCACATGTATTTCTGTTTAAGATGGTTAGCCCAGATTTCAGGCGGAATCTCGTCTCCCAATCAGCTTGCCGTTGCCGTCTCGCCACGCTTCTGTTTTCGAATCAGCTCTTAGGCAGTATTAACAAATTCTTAGTCGAAAACAAGGTCATCACGAGAACAAAGACGGTTGTCACGAATGTCTGGACAAAAATGGCTGGTATTTGCTGAAAACCATGTAGGGCAGAGAAAACAGTGCATCTGGAAAGCGCTTCACATGTTCCACATTTTGTTATGTTACAGCCTCATTCCAAGATGGAATAAATTTGTTTGTGTCCTCAAAATTTGAGACAATACCCCATGACAATGTTTTATTCTATTTTGAAAATGTATTAAGAATAAAGGACTAAAAATGCACATGTATGTAAGTATTTGACCAATAGTTAAAGTTAAAGTACCAATGATTGGTGGTGAAATGTGTCCTCTGCATTTGACCCATCCCCTTGTTCACCCCCTGGGAGGTGAGGAGAGCAGTGGGCAGCAGCGGTGCCGCGCCCGGGAATCATTTTTGGTGATTTAACCCCCAATTCCAACCCTTGGGAGCAATTTTCCCTCTAATTGTTTATGTGTCTGAGCAAACACAAAAACTCCCTGAGCATTCAGTGGAGCACATGTGAGCAACATCACACGTGGCAATACCAGCAGCACACCTGTCTCAATCCAATCTTTTATAATAACACTCAAATGACAGGAGTCATTTTCATGAGATTTTTTTGTAATATTAGTGATTTGGCCCACTTGTAATGAAAATAAAAGAAATCTTGTTTTTCATAAGCTATGGATTAGTATTGTACAATATGTCTGGGTGGGGCTCCTGCTTTGGAAATCATTTGTACCCCTTTCAGAGATCACATTTAGTTGCCCTTAAACATCCTCATGTTGCACAATGAAATGTAAGCATAGGATGAAGTGTGCATTCCTGTAACTTTCTTTAGTAACAGCATTCCATGATTAATATCAATAAATTAACATTAATAATAAATGACAGTAGAATAAGCACACGTATGACTGAGGAGTCATAGTGTAACTTTGTGTGGTGTTTGAGTTGTCCGACTTTTTGTGTGGCCATAAACGCACCAGTGGCTTAGTTTCTATGCGTGTTGGTGACAGATGACAAGTTGGTTTTGGCCTGGTTTTTACGGCAGAAAATGACTAGTTTTTCGAGATAGAAGTTTTTTACTCATGTTTTTGGTGTGGTTATGGCCCAGTATAAACAGTTTTGCTCAATAAAGTGATCGATATGATTCCTGTCCTCGAAGCATCTCGATAGACGTTGCAATAATTGAACGGTGTTGACGAACACCGTTAGGGCCGCTTGTTGTCACTGTCACTCAGAGTTGCATTGCAAAATTACACAGAATAAATGTGTTTATTTTGTTTAGAATTCAGATGGGATTGATTTGGTGCGCGGCATATATTTGCTGTGCGCAGAGGACGCTTGAGCAGTGCGCGATTGCGCAGGCGCGCACCTTAGAGGGAACGTTGCTTGGGAGGTAATGGGTCCCATTTTTATAGTCTTTGGTATGACTCGGTCGGGGTTTGAACTCACAACTTACCGATCTCAGGGCGGACACTCTAACCATTAGGCCACTGAGTAGGTTTGATGTACTTTTGGCAGAAATGAGTGCTACAAATAGGAATGGGCAAATAGGAATCGCTGAAACTGCCCAAAGATAGGTGTGCCAAGCTTGTGGTATCGTATTCAAAAACACTCAAAGCTGTAATTCCTGCCAAAGGTGCGTCGACAAAGTATTGCGCAAATGTCGTAAATACTTATGTACGTGGTAGTAGGATTGCACAAAACAGACGATATAAATCATTTGGCTGACAATAGAGCTTTTGATACTATCATCATTTCGTGATAATGCATGTCGATAACACATTTTAGCTGTGTCTCGCAAATTTGACACCAAAACGTGAACAAACGCATCATCGAAACGCTGTATAACTATTGCTAAAGACTAACGTTGCGACACAGTGCAAAGCCACTTCTTAGTCATGTTTCTTACTATTATCTTCTCTGGAGGACGAGGCATAGCTCAACATGCTGCACTCCACACTGTAGAAGAATAAGCTAATCACTCACCGCAAGCTAGAGCTTTTGAATGTGAACAAAGGTGGGTGGCCTATCATAATCTGTGCAAAATTTGGACCAAAGAATCACCATTACATGTCATGTCGACCACGAGAAAGTGTTTTAATTGTAGAAAAAAATCATAATATGACCCCTTTAAGGCTCTCATTTGCCAGTACAGTTGTCACTTGTTTATCACTGTTAAGTGTTTTTAAACATGACCGGGATGAAATAAGTTTGTGTAGGAATCATCAATTATAAAAAAAATATTTTCATAGCTGCAGCATAATAACACGTATTTAAGACCTTCTAAATATTTTTTTTAATATTATGAGAGTCTTCGAGACATGAAATAAAACCCTTTAGTCACCTTTACACTCTTTTTAATCCAGTATAGTAATGCTGGCAGAGGCTGAGCCAATCAGTGGCCAGGATACTGAACAGCGCACTCTGATTGGTGTGGCTCTCACTATGGTAGTATTGATCTTTTTAGTTCATGTAGCCCAGGGGTCACCAACCTTTTTGAAACCAAGAGCTACTTCTTGGGTACTGATTAATGCGAAGGGCTACCAGTTTGATACACACTTAAATAAATTGCCAGAAATAGCCAATTTGCTCAATTTACCTTTAACTCTGTTATTATTAATAATTAATGATATTTATCTTTTACGGAAGGTTTTTTGTAGAGAGTAAATGATGAAAAAACACTTAATTGAACGGTTTAAAAGAGGAGAAAACACGAAAAAAATGAAAATTAAATTTTGAAACATAGTTTATCTTCAATTTCGACTCTTTAAAATTCAAAATTCAACCGAAAAAAAGAGAAAAACTAGCTAATTCGAATCTTTTTGAAAAATTAAAAAAAGAATTTATGGGACATCATTAGTAATTTTTCCTGATTAAGATTAATTTTAGAATTTTGATGACATGTTTTAAATAGGTTAAAATCCAATCTGCACTTTGTTAGAATATAATAAACAATAAACAAATTGGACCAAACTATATTTCTAACAAAAACAAATCATTATTTCTTCTAGATTTTCCAGAACAAAAAATTTAAAAGAAATTCAAAAGACTTTGAAATAAGATTTATATTTGATTTTACAGATTTTCTAGATTTGCCAGAATAATTTTTTTGAATTTTAATCATAATAAGTTTGAAGAAATATTTCACAAATATTCTTCGTCGAAGAAACAGAAGATACAATTAAGAATTAAATTAAAATGTATTTATTATTCTTTACAATAAAAAAAATAAATTTACTTGAACATTGATTTAAATTGTCAGGAAAGAAGAGGAAGGAATTTAAAAGGTAAAAAGGTACATGTGTTTAAAAATCCTAAAATCATTTTTAAGGTTGTATTTTTTCTCTAAAATTGTCTTTCTGAAAGTTATAAGAAGCAAAGTAAAATAATAAATGAATTTATTCAAACAAGTGAAGACCAAGTCTTTTCTTGGATTTTCAAATTCTATTTGAGTTTTGTCTCTTAGAATTAAAAATGTCGAGCAAAGCGAGACCAGCTTGCTAGTAAATAAATACAATTTAAAAAATAGAGACAGCTCACTGGTAAGTGCTGCTATTTGAGCTATTTTTAGAACAGGCCAGCGGGCGACTCATCTGGTCCTTACGGGCGACCTGGTGCCCGCGGGCACTGCGTTGGTGACCCCTGATGTAGCCCTTTTTAATGCTTGAAAATGCCTAATTTAGGACAAAAATGCTGTAGAATATGCTTTAACAAAAATTACAATCTGCGATGTGGTGAAGCCCCGATATTTTAGGCGCAACTCCTCCCCTGTAACGGCTTAAACATGCTCAAAAACCTCATTAGATTTTACAAGGACGTATGTACCTGCACACATTTGCTTTTGACTGACCTGGGTGTTCAGTGCCAGTTCAAAGTCAGTAGAATCTAAAATGCAAAATGCAGGTTGTCTGTTTTGGTTTGAAGGTGTCATTTTTGGCACTTTCTCCATTTCCAAATGATTATTATTTATTTTTATTTTTTAACAATTTGATTGAGGAGATGCTGATGCGGGGGTCTCAAATTGAATTTAACTTCGGGCCGCTGGATGTACAGTCGGGGTAAGGCTAGGCCGTTTCATTTTAGATTCACGTTTTAACCACGTTAGTTAACTACCTCTACCAATGTTAGTTATAATGACCCTAAGCTATGGTCTAAGTCTAAAGTCATCATAAATGTAAAAAATATTGTAAAATGTTTATATTTTTCATACTGTCACGCTCCCAGTGGTTAGAGACACTTCAGTTTGCTTTTATGAAGTTGCTCTTTGTGTTGTTTGTTGCCCAATGTTTGTTTGTTGTGCTGTCATTTTTGTGTTTGTACTGTTATTGTATTGAGTGTTCTTTTTAGTCGTATTCAAAATTGCAATAATATATTTAACTATTAACCGCCCAGGCTGTGTGGACCAATTTACGCTAAACTACAGTATAAGGTTTAGTAGAGGGCTACAAAATATGGGCCTGTTTTAGACATCTGTGCTAATGATGAGTTTGTGGTCATCGAAGGCATTCAGAAAATGTTTTGATCGTGCAATATAACAAGACTTTTTTAGTTAATATGGGGAGAAGTGTTAACAGCTGACTAAACTTTTCCAATTTCGCCGCCATGCAAAAATTAGCACAGCTCCTGACGTTTTGGTCGTATGTTCCTGTGTCTCTGTGCTATTAGAAATGATTAATTAAGTGCGGATTTAAGGCTAACCGCATTGATTGTTTAATGCCTCCTGGGCTTTCCGGCAAATTGGTAGCGTTTGTTCAAAGTCAGCAGTTATCATCTTGCCATATTACCTTAAAATATTTTGCTAAATTGCACTATCAAAGCATTTTCTGTACCTATTAGATGACCACAAAACAATTAAATAACTCACCCCTGCTATCGTCTTTCCTTTTTGCTTAACTGTTAACCTTTGCAGCGTTTAAAAAAACGTTAAAAATGCTGTAAATGATCCCTGAGAGATAACATTTAGGATTTATACATACAGTGGGTATGGAAAGTATTCTGACCCCTTTAAAATGTTCACTTTTTGTTTTTTTGCAGCCATTTGCTATGATCAAAAACATTCATTTTATTACTCATAATGTATACTCAGCACCCCATTTTAACAGAAAACAAAAGTAATGTAGAGTTTTTTTTATAAATGTATTTAAAATAAAAAACTCAAACATCACGTAGGTATTCCGGCACTTTGCTCAATACTTTGTTGATGCACCTTTGGCAGCAGCTACAGCCTCAAATCTTGTTGAATACGATGCCACAATCTTGGCACACCTTTCTTTGAGCAGGTTCGCCCATTCCTCTTTGCCCATTCCTCTTTGCAAGCACCTCTCAAGCTCCATCTCTGCAGAAAACCACAAATCAGACCTGTATGGTAGAATGGCCAGACGAAAGTCATTTCAGAGTAAACGGTTTACCAAAATGCCTCTGAAAGACTCTCAGACCATGAGAACCAAAAGTATCTGGTCTGATGAGACAAAGATTTAACTCTTTGGTGTGAATGTCAGGCGTCATGTTTGGAGGAAACCAGGCACCGCTCATCACAAGGCCAATACCATCCTTACAGTGAAGCATGGTGTGGGGATGGTTTTCAGCGGCAGGAACTGCGAGACTAGTCAGGATAGCGGGAAAGATGAATGCAGCAATGTGCAGAGACATCCTGGATGAAAAACAACGCTTCCCATCCAACCTGATGGCGCTCGAGAGGTGCTGCAAAGAGGAATAGGCGAAACTGCCCAAAGATAGGTGTGCTAAGCTTGTGGCATTGTATTCAAAGACTTGAGGCTTTAATTACTGCTAAAGGTGCATCAACAAAGTATTGAGCAACGAGTCTGAATACTTATGTACATGTGATTTTTGAGTTTTTAATTTTTAACGAATTTGCAAACATTTCTACATTTCTGTTTTTTTCTGTCAAGATGGGGTGCTGAGTGTACATTAATGAGAAATAAAAATGAACATTTTGAATTTTAGCAAATGGCTGCAATGAAACAAAGAGTGGAACATTTAAAGGGGTCTAAATACTTTTCATAGCCGCATCCAATTTGTTGAGAATATAATGCATGTGAACTGGCCGCTTCATCGTAGGATCTTATCGACGATGCTGTCATTGCACAATAGAATAGTCAAATGTTATCTAATCTCTGTGGCGTCTGTCTCTCCTGTCTGTTTTTCTGGACGTTGACGCATTATTATGAATACAATAACAGAAGAATAAAGTACTTTCCCATGTAAGGCAGGTGGACTTAGTGATTTAGATGCTATTGCTATCTTAGTGTAGGATAATTGTCATGGTATGAAATTAATAATGTTATGGTACCTAGTCTAGGGCACGGATAACTTAACCAATCATGTAAAACATATGACTAGAGAGCCTTTGACAAATGATTGATAATTTAAGGTTCTGTTTGGTCTGGCAAATGTGAAGTTAGCTTAATTTTGTTGTGAATTTGCCAAAAAACTATAACAACCATATTTTGCTCTTATGGATATTTGGAAAATCAAAAGGACTGCCTCCAGAACACACAATCACCACAAAAGTATTTTTTAATCAAATATTGTTGATATACAGTCGTTTTTTTCATGACTCTACAGTATATACTTTGTGTGTAATCTAACCGTTCTACTCCTGAACCGCTGGACACAAAAGGGGGGGACATTTGACAAAACAAGCATCCTTATTGTGTTGCCTTTGCAATTATTTTTCTAACAAATACACAATATTGTGGTGCTGTTATCAGATCTCAACGTTTGACTCTATAGGTCAGATGGACTTGAATTTTCTCACGCAACTTAATGCGCTCTACTAAAAACATATTAAAATTTTAGGGTGCCAATACAATCATTAGTAAAGTGCTACGCACCTTTACGGGACTGACCAGCACAAGTCTGTAAAACGTCAGCAATATTGGTTGAAAAACATGGCCGCCATCAAGCAATCTTAACTACATCGCCTATAAATCATTGACCATCATGCCTCCACGCAACCCCCAAACCGCTCCTCCCCCCAATATTTTCAAATGCAAATGTTGACTTTTTGTCTAATGATTATAAAACTTTGACAATATCCTTATTGCACGTATGCTAGCTCGTATTTTAAAGTATTTTGAGCACAACCAGAGGGGGTGCTGCAAATGTCATTAACTGTCATGTGACACACATTGTTATAAATTCCCTTTGTCAGTGAATAAGATAGAAGATAAAGTTCCCTATTTAATATGTTAATTGTTGAATATAATTGACTGTATTATTGTTGACGTAAACAAGCTATTAATGGAGTCATGCCCCTTTAAGTTGAGTCTGTTTGAGTCAGGCAGTTTACCGGGCAGCTATGTTCGGGGTCCTTGAGTCAGTGTGTTAAAACAGTGTGTATGCGAGAGTGTACTTAGCTGCTGCTGCTAAAAGTTACATATAAAGAAGAAGTTGAAATGTAAAACAGTGTCCTTATTCCCTTACCAGAGTACGCTCACGGGTGAAGAGTCCCAGTACAACAACATCATCAGTTTATCCATCCATCCTCATCCATTTTCTACCGCTTATTCCCTTTGGGGTCGCGGGGGGCGTTGGAGCCTATCTCAGCTACAATCGAGCGGAAGGCGGGGTACACCCTGGACAAGTCGCCACCTCATCGCAGGGCCAACACAGATAGACAGACAACATTCACACTCACATTCACACACTAGGGCCAATTTAGTGTTGCCAATCAACCTATCCCCAGGTGCATGTCTTTGGAGGTGGGAGAAAGCCGGAGTACCCGGAGGGAACCCACGCAGTCACGGGGACCCATATGGTTCTTTAATACACATTGTGTTGCTGTCATTTTTTTACGACTGTCGAATAATCCGTTTCCAAATCAACAACAGCAACAGCCCTTAATTGAGTGTAATTAAACACTTCACCTAGAATTAGCAACAGTGAGCTTAGCATAATAAAAACTGTATTTTCATTTATTCTGCCAGTTCCAAGGGTACTTTGTTGTACCTTTGCAATATTCTCCTTTACGTTAATCTGTCTAAAATAAACCATTTAAAAACACAATTATAAATGAAACCAATGTTGTGGGAAGCCAATTAACCTTTCACATCCTCCTCCTCCTCCTCTCAACCCCCAGGCTCAGGACCTAAACGTGATTGAGGAAGTGATCCGCATGATGCTTGAGATCATCAACTCTTGTCTTTGCAACTCCCTGCACCACAACCCCAACTTGGTGTATGCGCTGCTCTACAAAAGGGAGCTCTTCGAGCAGTTCAGGACGCACCCTTCCTTCCAGGACATCATGCAGAACCTGGACACGGTCAGTCGACCCACATAAACATCTTGGATGATAAGTTTTATTACATTTGCAATGACTCGTACAACCACACTGTGACAGTCAGCAGTCATGACCTTGATTCATAGATGGGCCCTTTTGTTCGTACACTGAAGTGTTAACTTGCGCCCATCAGCAGCACATACCCATGCATATACAGAATTAAAGTGTACTGCAACCAAGATGTTGTAAACACATTGATGCACAGTAATTAACATGAGCTTTCTGTATTCAAGGCCTACATTTTTTCATCTTCTGAACAGTCAAGGATTCAATTGAAGGATTCAAGGAACTTTTATTGTCATACCGTCAAACATGATATGGCACAACATTTAGTACCCGATGTCCCAAATTTAGCTCAGATTAAGCTGACAAGAACAAAGCACATAATAACTTAAATAGAGTACCTACGTTCTAGATAATAGTCATTACTTTTTGGTTCAAACACATTTTTAAAGGCCTACTGAAACCCACTACTACGGACCACGCAGTCTGATAGTTTATATATCAATGATAAAATCTTAACATTGCAAAACATGCCAATACGGCCGGGTTAGTTTACTAAAGTGCAATTTTAAATTTCGCGCGAAATATCCTGCTGAAAACGTCTCGGTATGATGACGTCAGCGCGTGACGTCACGGATTGTAGAGGACATTTTGGGACAGCATGGTGGCCAGCTATTAAGTCGTCTGTTTTCATCGCAAAATTCCACAGTATTCTGGACATCTGTGTTGGTGAATCTTTTGCAATTTGTTCAATGAACAATGGAGACAGCAAAGAAGAAAGCTGTAGGTGGGAAGCGGTGTATTGCGGCCGACTTCAGCAACACAAACACGGCCGGTGTTTCATTGTTTACATTCCCGAAAGATGACAGTCAATCTTTACCATTGGCCTATGGAGAACTGGGACAACAGAGACTCTTACCAGGAGGACTTTGAGTTGGATACGCAGACTCGGTACCGTGAGTACGCATGCAGCTGCGGCTTCCAAACATTTGATCGCTTGCCCGTACGTGCGTGCCGCTATGTGCATGTCACGTACGTAACTTTGGGGACTTTGGGGAAATATATGTGCTGTATGAACTTTGGGGAGGTGAACGGTACTTTGGGCTGTGGGATTGAGTGTGTTGTACAGGTGTTTGAGTTGTATTGGCGGGTTATATGGACGGGAGGGGGGAGGTGTTTGTTATGCAGGATTAATTTGTGGCATATTAAATATAAGCCTGGTTGTGTTGTGGCTAATAGAGTATATATATATGTCTTGTGTTTATTTACTGTTTTAGTCATTCCCAGCTGAATATCAGGTCCCACCCGCCTCTTACAGCATCTTCCCTATCTGAATCGCTCCCACTGCCCTCTAGTCCTTCACTCTCACTTTCCTCATCCACGAATCTTTCATCCTCGCTCAAAAAATAAATAAAATTATTGGGGAAATCGTCGCTTTCTCGGTCTGAATCGCTCTCGCTGCTGGTGGCCATGATTGTAAACAATGTGCGGATGTGAGAAGCTCCACAACCTGTGACGTCACGCTACTCGTCTGCTACTTCCGGTATAGGCAAGGCTTTTTTATCAGCGACCAAAAGTTGCTCTGTCCACTGTTCGTAGCTTCGCGTATCGAAATGAAGTTTGTAAAAATAATAAACAGCAATAAACTGCATATAGTTTAAAGACTACAGTTGCCCCACAAAAGTAGCTGTTGTTGTAATAGAAATACACAAGAAATAAGAAATAAACGAGTCGCTGTGCATACTCCGCAATCGCGGCCGTGTGTTTGAAAAACAAGTTTTAGGAACGCCCTTAACTGTGTTCAACCAATCAGCGTTCGACAGCACAACCCGCCCCCGAAAAGCTTCAAAAAGTAGCTAGGAGGAACTCTGAAAGGTTCCTGGAGAACTAAATCTACCTGGGTAGTTTTTGGTGGAAACACAGGGGGAACTTTATTTACCGGGCTAAGTGGGAAAGTTCCTGCAGTGGAAAAGGCCCCTTTTACATTAGCTCCAGACTTCTTCTGTTTTTTTGATATTGTCATTCAAAGTGTATTACAACTTAGCAGTCTTTACGTACCACAGCAGAGAACCAGATTGTGGCCCAACAATGGGCCCTATGGTTAAGATACACCGGTCTAGATAATATTTATTGGACATGCTTCACCCTCTCCAAAAGTGTCACAATGTATCTTTTGTAAATGTACACTGTGTATATATATATATATATATATATATATATATATATATATATATATATATATATATATATATATATATATTGTGTACATTTACAAAAGCTATGTGTAGTCGCCGCTATTTTTTTTACCCCAAACACAAAATAAACTTCATAAACCATATTTAGTTTCACCTTTTCACAACATCAGGTGCACCTGCCTAGTCTAATCGAGCCAGAGCTGCATAAAAAAGTTGCTTTTAGCAGCATTTATGTCACTGCATATTGCACAACTGTGTTATTATGCGCATGCCAAGATTAGATGAAAATAATACTTTATCCTACCCTTTTTGTTTCCTCATAGCCTGAAGCAGAGGGGGAGCAGAGGGGGAGGAGCTAACCCCCCCTCTGACTGAGAGCTTTACTAAATTAATATATAAAACTAAGTATGTCATAGCCAGACTGCAAAAAACCCTGCGAACAGAGGCATGCAAAAATGCATGCAGGCTCACTCCAAATGCATGATCCTTAATATTTGATGCAGCATTGTAACAACATTTATGATTCAGAAAAGACAAAAACAAAATTTTCAGTAATGCATTGTTTTTTTTTTAACTCAGACTTTCAAGTAACATTTTGACATTTCTAACTGTCGTTCAAGTTAAACTATGCACCTTGAGAAGTCCAAACGCCCAATAAATTTGTTTGCAGAGCTTTTCTGGTCATTATAATGCTAGTCATTAGCCACGACATGCTATTTACCTTAGCATCTGCTGGTTGCATGTATTTGTGTGTGTGTGTGTGTGTGTGTGTGATTGATGTTTAAATACGTAATATTCCTCACAATGTACTGAGCAGACAGGCACTTTACTGTAAGCTCCTTTTCCTATTCTGTGGTTATCATCACATTATCTCTTTGTCATCACTGCACTGGTGTAGTCTTCACAAAAAGGCCACATTTTGTTATAGTGTTTAAACTCTAAATTGTACCTCTTTTGGGGTGTTTGCATTGATTTTCATAAAGATGTGTTATAAATGAATAAATAAACAACCCCGACTGCTACATAAGGAAGGATAAGGACTGATTCTGTAACATCTGTAAGTAAAATGTACATATATGCTGGTTGGACATTGCAACCAAACGATAAAGCCGTTAGCTGTAGTAATATTGATAAATTAATCAGTCCCTACCGTGTAGAAAGACTGTGTCAAATATTCATGAACCATCTTTGTGGTGGGAGAGAAAAAGCTGTCACTCATAAGCGTTATCAGTCAAGTAGAAGGGAAAGAGAGCCTCGCAGTCTCCTATTGGCGTGCACAAGTGAGGAGTAGGGTGGGGGTTGTTGCTATAGGCTCCGCTGTTATCCATAAGTATGAGGAAGCATGCTAACTGGAATCCCTCGGTTAAGTCAGCTTCCCCGAGGCGATTCTCCGAAGTCTTCCCTGTGCTTGCAAATCCGTGTGTGCGTAGCATGAGATTGTAGATGAGGAGCTTCTGTTTTTTGTTTGCGCCTCTAAATTAACCCCATATGGGAGGTCTTCAAAGTTGATGAGGAGATTAGTATTCGGTGTAGACACACAATGCTCATGTGGGCTCTGGTGCAAGAGGAAAGTCAAAACATGAAGAAAATACTGCACTGCCTGTGGATGTATCTAGCACTGTAGGTTTGACACATTAAAAAAAAAAGCTTTGAAAAGAATCAGTAAAACAGAGATTTTAATTATCAAATATCAAACATAGCTCCAGGGGGGGTGCCTAGTAGAGCGCTGCAAACATCAAGCACAGAGTGTCCTTGATCTCTTGTTTGGGATGAAACCCGCTAGGCATTAGATAATTTGATTGAATAACTTATTTCAAAGTGGCATAAAACATGCCTTCTGGTGCGTATGTAATCCAAAATACTTGATGCATACTTCAGCTAACAATGTGTAAAGACGACCTTTGGAGCATGTGCCCTTGCTACTTGCACCAATGTATAAACAATTTATTTGTTATCAATAATTGTATTAGTATCAATAAATGAATATTGATGCTGTGTTCAGTTCAGATCAAAACAAGCTCGCTTCATCCAGTAAAAGCTCAGTTTCCCATAGTATGTGTCCTATAGTATGGTTAAAGCCCCCATATTGCAATCTTGTGTCGTCATATATGGTTTGGCTGCCGCGAGCCCACTGCGACAACCCTCGGATTAAACCATTGAAAGCTGGCAATTGATATTAAGCTTCAATGAGATAAGGATGAAACGAGAGCCTGTGTCTCAAAGAAAGCGAGGCGCTTTTTGCTTGTGAAAGACACCAGCTGAGTTCATTATTCTCCTTTTTCGCTTTAGCCTACGCAAGCACAGTAGGTTTGTTATAAGTCATACTCATGCAGTCATCAAAATGATAGCATAAATGTGTTCAGTCCTGTATTTAAGCAGTTAATGCCTATTTACGGCACTCACAATATTGGGTTCAGACCTTACATTTCAGGAATCATTTTATACTACTACCACTATACTATAAAACAGGGGTTCTCAATAAATTTTTCTAAGAGCCATAATTCGATGGCCAGATTGGATTAAGTGGGGGTAAATTGTAGGTAGGAAATTTTTGTGGTATTTTTAACATATTATTAGAAATTAGGGCTGTTTTTGACTAAATAATTGTATAGATTTTGATTCGTTGGATTTCGCACATTGTTGTTGATCAGTCAAATCTATGGCCTTTTTTATTAAATAAATAAATAGATGGTAATATGTAGAGCTTCACGGTTTTGAGAAAAAACAAATAATATTGACTTTTGTCTGAAATTGCGATTCGATTTGCAATTTTTATATTTTACACAAAAATGCATAAAACTGCAAAAATAACAAGTGAAGGACGACATGTTACTTTTAGACGTTTAGACTGTCAATCAACACATCAGAACAATATGCAATAATTTTCTTAAAAAAAAATATTTTTCTCTATACAGACAGACTTAGGGCTTTTTTCTACATCATCCTTTTAAACTAAATTTTTATTGTATTTTTTTTAAATAACTTATAAAAACTATACTGTGATTATAATGCAATATAATCATAATATATAATAATAATACAAGTAACCATTTAAAAGGGTATGAGCTGTTATTTCTCATTACTGTAAATGTGTTATCATTGTACTTTACTGGAAGGAAAATACTAGAGATGTCCGATAATATCGGCCTGCTGATATTATCAGCCGATAAATGCTTTAAAATGTAATATCGGAAATTATCGGTATCGTTGTTTTTATTATCTGTATCGTTTTTTTTTTGGTTTTTTTTAAATATTTTTTATCAAATCAACATAAAAAACACAAGATACACTTACAATTAGTGCACCAACCCAAAAAACCTTCCTCCCCCATTTACACTCATTCACACTCAAGGGTTGTTTCTTTCTGTTATTAATATTCTGGTTCCTACATTATATATCAATATAAATCAATACAGTCTGCAAGGGATACAGTCCGTAAGCACACATGATTGTGCGTGCTGCTGGTCCACTAATAGTACCAACCTTTAACAGTTAATTTGACTAATTTTCATTTATTACTAGTTTCAATGTAGCTGTTTTTATATTGTTTTACTTTCTTTTTTATTCAAGAAAATGTTTTTAATTTATTTATCTTATTTTATTTTATAATTTTTTTTTAAAAGTACCTTATCTTCACCATACCTGGTTGTCCAAATTAGGCATAATAATGTGTTAATTCCACGACTGTATATATTGGTTGATATCGGTATCGGTTGATAGCGGTATCAGTAATTAAAGAGTTGGACAATATCGGAATATCGGATATCGGCAAAAAGCCATTATCGGACATCCCTAGAAAATACCTTTATCCTAAATAAAAAATAAAATAATGTATTCTAATTTATGTAAGCAACCATTTAACCTAAATAAATATTGATCATTTTAAAGGGCATTTTTTCCAAGTTGGAAAAACGAACGTTGTCTTTTTGTTTATTGTCATCCCATGATAACGGCGGTCTTGCCGTTAGCTTGTCTGTTTTGATGGGCTCATATTGCCCACCCGATTTGAAGCTGAAATATTCCCAAAACAGGACATTTGGCGTTGTAATCATGCTTTTTCATCCTAGTTTTTGTTACTTTGTGGCACTTCTTACTGGCGAGTCACGAGTAAGGAGGCTGTCCATAAGGGCTTCCTGTGTGTGTGCAAAGCTGGCGCCCCGATTAACCGTCCAGCCCTAGTGATGTATAGTAGTGTATACTGACTGGTCATTTGGTGTCAATAACATCACATTGGCTATTACATATTTGTGGATATTCCAAAGTTAATTAAAGGTACATTAAAGTGAACAGGGCATAACGGTGGAAGAGGGATTAGTGCGTCTGCCTCACAATACGAAGGTCCTGAGTAGTCCTGGGTTCAATCCCGGGCTCGGGATCTTTCTGTGTGGAGTTTGCATGTTCTCCCCGTGACTGCGTGGGTTCCCTTCGGGTACTCCGGCTTCCTCCCACCTCCAAAAACATGCACCTGGGGATAGGTTGATTGGCAACACTAAATTGGCCCTAGAGTGTGAATGTGAGTGTGAATGTTGTCTGTCTATCTGTGTTGGCCCTGCGATGAGGTGGCGACTTGTCCAGGGTGTACCGCGCCTTCAGCCCGATTGTAGCTGAGATAGGCTCCAGCGTCCCCCGTGACCCCAAAAGGGATAAGCGGTAGAAAATAGATGGATGGATGGATAAAGTGAACAAAACAAGGATCTCATTTGCAACATTTTCCACCTCAAAAAAAAAGGTTAAACCAGAGTTAGTAAAGACTTCTGTTCTGGCGCAACAACAAAAGAACAGCAAACTTGACTAATGGAGAAACTAAAAGTTGTAACAAAGTTTACATTTTTCACTCTTATAGGACAATGTCTGCACACAAGAATATTGACTTAAAATCTAAAGAAGACATGATGATCAACCATTGGCGGGCCGTGCGTTTCCCACCTAGCCTTCAGTGATGTCTTACTTCAATGATTACCTCTCAAAATACCATAATTTATGTCACCACATGACCATTGCTGGATAAATACTATACAGGAACACATTTACACACTACTTTGCATTGAAGCACCTCAACAGTGTACAAAATGGGTTATTTTCTGGCGCATTTAAAAATCAATAAACCCGCATCAGCAATTAAAACATATCTTCTGTGGTACTGTCTAAATTAAAATTGCAAAAAACATATTAAACGTGAAAAAAATAAAGAAATTAAATATTTGAACTCACAATTTGTAGCACCTATTTGACACCGTATAAGCCAGTAGTACCCCTAGTAGTCGGATGATTCGAGTGGAAATGGCGGGCATTTCCCCATATCATCGCCAGAGCAGCTGAGCTTGCTTCCGGGGTTGGCCGACGTCGTCTCATAAGATGTAGTTTCTCTTTAAATATTCTTCTTGAAAATGGCTTTACAAATATATGCTGTATCTGCCACCTAATCAACGTTTTGTTCTCCTTCTTTGTGGGTCAACACTTCCCGCTTCCTGCTATATTACTACCGTATTTTTCGGAGTATAAGTCGCTCCGGAGTATAAGTTGCACCGGCCGAAAATGCTTATTAATAAGGAAGGAAAAAAACATATAAGTCGCGCTGAAAATGTATTTGATAAAACCCAACACCAAGAATAGACATTTGAAAGGCAATTTAAAATAAAAAAAAAATAGTGAACAACAGGCTGAATAAGTGTACGTTATATGACGCATAAATAACCAACTGAGAACGTGCCTGGTATGTTAATGTAACATATTATGGTAAGAGTCATTCAAATAACTATAACATATAGAACATGCTATACGTTTACCAAGCAATCTGTCACTCCTAATTGCTAAATCCCATGAAATCTTATACGTCTAGTCTCTTACGTGAATGAGCAAATTATATTATTTGATATTTTAGGGTAATGTGTTAATAATTTCACACACAAGTCGCTCCTGAGAATAAGTCGCACCCCCGGCCAAACTATGAAAAAACTGTGACTTATAGTCCGAAAAATACGGTACTTGTGATAGGCTACTCACTTTGGAATGACAAGTGAGTATCCAATCTCAGTCTCGTTATCATCAGGCTACCTAGATAGGCTACTGTCAACAACTTGTGATCTGATTGGCTATCACAACTGTCTCTCAACTGTATGTGTTCTCAAATTCATCCGCTAACGGGCCCGGGTGTGGCTCTGCTGATCTACATTGCACCGCCGCGGCTCATACCAGTGAGTATCCAATCACAGGACGCCTAAATGTCACGTTCAATGTGAGGCCAGCTAAAAGGCCTTACTGACAACAACTCGTGATCTGATTGGCTATCACAATTGTCTATCAACTGTATGTGCTTGTTCACTTACAGTGCATAGACGCCTGCATTGTTGATTCTGAAGGCCCAGGGCAGATTTGGTACAGCATGGCA
This sequence comes from Nerophis lumbriciformis, assembly GCF_033978685.3. NCBI lineage: Eukaryota > Metazoa > Chordata > Actinopteri > Syngnathiformes > Syngnathidae > Nerophis > Nerophis lumbriciformis. The sequence continues at coordinate 19,239,094 of NC_084579.2, read as the reverse complement.
ACATAAGCTAACTGAATTCTGATTGGATAAAAACTCTAACCTAAATACAACAGCACTGGAAGTAGCGTAATATGACGTGAAGAGAATATGAATACTTTTAGATTTTTAGGGAAAGTAAATGAAAAATTACTTTTATCTTTAATTATGATCATGATTTCTGGTTATGTTAGGCCAGCAGAGAAGGCCTTGCTGGCCCTGACGGCACATCACTGTGATTAACATATGATCGTGATTGTTGATCGCGATGAATTTGAATTCTGGTCAAGATGATCAACTGTTAGCATATTTCCTCGATCAAACATTGCGGAAATTTCTGTTAGAAGTTACCACAGTAGTAAACAGTAAGGAAGCAATGCTTGGTATAATCCTGCACGCAACATCCATCCATCCATTTTCGACCGCTTGTCCCTCTTGGGATAGCAGAGGGTGCTGGAGCCTATCTCAGCTGCATTCGGGCGGAAGGCGGTGTACACCCTGGACAAGTCGACAATCTGCCTTTATTACCATACCATACCAACTTTATTTATAAGACCCTTTAAAAACAACCACAGTTGAAGAACAAAGGGCTGTACACCACAAATAAATATTTATTGACCGTGATGATGTGTCTGTCTGTGAATGTATGTGTCTGTGCCTGTGTACGTTTGCGAGCGTTTTTGTGAAAGTGTGTCCGGGTGTGTGCGCGAAAGTCAGGCTCGTCAGATGTAATTAATGTTCAATCAGCGTTGAGCCTCTTACCCCTGCACAGCTGGAAGTGCAGCCCAGAAGAACAAAATAAAGAAATATGACTAACGCTACCATGGAAGCTGAAACACACCATTTAAAAGGAGCAGCAACTTTCATGACATACTTTACTTTCACTATCTGCTGCAGTTTACTAGTAATAAAAAGTACTAATGATTGTCACACACACACACTAGGTGTGGTGAGATTATCCTCTGCATTTGACCCATCACCCTCACCCCTTGGGAGATGAGGGGAACAGTGAGCAGCAGCGGTGGCCGCGCCCTGGAATCATTTTTGGTGATTTAACCCCCAATTCCAACCCTTGATGCTGATCCTGCCCTGAATGCGGACTTGCAGGGAGAATATCTATGTGACTGTATTGGTCACATCCATCCATCCATCCATTGTCTACCGCTTATTCCCTTTGGGGTCGCGGGGGGCGCTGGAGCCTATCTCAGCTACAATCGGGCGGAAGGCGGGGTACACCCTGGACAAGTCGCCACCTCATCGCAGGCTCAACACAGATAGACAGACAACATTCACACTCACATTCACAGACTAGGGCCAATTTAGTGTTGCCAATCAACCTATCCCCAGGTGCATGTCCCGCCTGGGAAAATTTACACACCCACTAATTTAATTAGAAAAGGCATATTTATATCTAAATGTTTTTAATCAGATTTGTTATGCAAATATTCAACTCCTCTGATATAAAATGTACTAAAAACCCTGCATATACTTTTTGTTCAACTCATTTTTGAGTTTGTGTATTAAAAACATTTTGTTCCTGAAATAGTCATTAAACTTGATGTATGTGTTGGTACACATTATTTTACAGTACCTTGAATTCAAACTGCACTTTAATGTATTTTCATTCCATAAGATACAGAATTTGAGTTTAAAAAACTCCCCATTTTGAGTCACCACTTGTTTGCCAAAGCACAGGTGAGAAGCATTGATGTATACATTTAATTAAATAATATTAATTTTACCATTTGTAAGTATAGTTTAGTAAATGTTAACTTAAAATAAAAGTATTTTAGTATTCACTACACCAATTATATGTTGTTTACTGCAGAATGTTTGGGATGACAAGCAAAAAAACAAAACTTTGGGAGGAAAAAAAAGTTGTTCTCATTACCCCCACAAAACGTACCGAAAAATAAGCAAAATCGTGGCCCGAGAGCCAGGTACGGCCCATAGTGTGGCTTACCTGTACCGTTGCCCTTTTAGTAAGCACAATTACATATAGGAACACTTGTCAGCTGTTAGCATATATTACCTCGATCAAACATGGCAGAAACGTTTGTTACAAGATACTGCAGTAGTAAACAGTAAATAAATATATATAATAAATAAGTTGAACTAAATAAAACTTGCATAAATAATAAGATAAAAAGTAAAGTACGAATAACTTTAATAAAATTAATTAATAATATTTAAAAGCCTATATAATACATATATATAAATAGATACATACATGTGTGTGTGTGTATATATATATATATATATATATATATATATATATATATATATATATATATATATATATATATATATATATATAAATAGATACATATGTGTATGTATATATATATATATATATATATATATATATAAATAGATACATATGTGTATGTATATATATATATATATATATATATATATATATATATATATATATATATGTGTGTAAGTATTAGAGATGCGCGGTTTGCGGGCACAACCGCGGAGTCCGCGGATTATCCGCGGATCGGGCGGATGAAATTAAAAAAAATTAGATTTTATCCGCGGGTCGGGTCGGGTCGGGCGGTTGAAATAAAAAAAAATTAGATTTTAAATAGATTCAGGCGGGTGGCAGTTAAACCAATTCGGAAATATATATACATAGTTAAATGTTGTTACCCACATACGAAAAACGAGCAGGCACCTGCTGCATATGCCACAACAGAAGAAGAAAAAAAAGAAGAGATGGACACTTTTACGGAGCGGAGAAGGGACGCCTCGCCGGGGTCCGGGACCGAGGCCCCTTCCCCCGAGAGGGCCCCACCAGGAGCCGTAGCTGAGGCGAGAAGGGCCCGACGCACGTCCAGGATCACCACCGCGCCCACCGCACCGACACCCCGCCTCGTCCACCTTCGCCGCGGCCGGCGTCACGCGCAGCAGGTATGCAGATTACCTGCCCGCCACCCCCGTGGCCGGGGGCTCGTAACAGGGGTCACTCCGCGCGCTCCGCCCGCGCAGCTTACCTGCCCGCCACCCCTGTTGCCGGGGGCGCGTAACAGGGGTCACTCCGCGCGCAGTGCGCTCACGAAAGGGGTGGGGCTCACCCTGGTTGATATAGACAGCAGGACGGTGGCCATGGAAGTCGGAACCCGCTAAGGAGTGTGTAACAACCCACCTGCCGAATCAACTAGCCCTGAAAATGGATGGCACTGGAGCGTCGGGCCCATACCCGGCCGTCGCCGGCAGCGAGACGCGCTTGGAGGTGCGCTCAGCGCGGCTCCCATATGATTGGCAACTGGTGTGCGTCTGGGTCGTGACAGCGTGGCACGCGAATGTCTGGGTTGCATTGGATCAGTCTCCTTTCTTTAATAGGCAAAAGCTTTATAACCTCACTAATGCCTTGCATCGTCTATATTAGATATATAACAACGAGCGGGTGCGGTTCTGATCAAATGTTACATCGGGTGGATGGCGGATGGTTGACGACTTTCTGATGCGGTTGCGGATGAAATAATTGCCTATCCGCGCATCTCTAGTAAGTATATATGTATGTGTATATGTATATCAATCAATCAATGTTTATTTATATAGCCCTAAATCACAAGTGTCTCAAAGGGCTGCACAAGCCACAACGACATCCTCGATACAAAGCCCACATAAGGGCAAGGAAAAACTCACCCCAGTGGGACGTCGATGTGAATGATTATGAGAAACCTTGGAGAGGACCGCATATGTGGGTAACCCCCCCCCTCTAGGGGAGACCGAAAGCAATGGATGTCGAGTGGGTCTGACATAATATTGTGAGAGTCCAGTCCATAGTGGATCCAACATAATAGTAAGAGTCCAGTCCATAGTGGGGCCAGCAGGACACCATCCCGAGCGGAGACGGGTCAGCAGCGCAGAGATGTTCCCAGCCAATTCACAGGCGAGCGGTCCACCCCGGGTCCCGACTCTGGACAGCCAGCACTTCATCCATGGCCACCGGACCTGTGCCCCCCCCCCTCCACAAGGAACAGGGGAGCAGAGGAGAAAAGAAAAGAAACGGCAGATCAACTAGTCTAACAGGGGGGCTATTTAAAGGCTAGAGTATACAAATGAGTTTTAAGATGGGACTTAAATGCTTCTACTGAGGTAGCATCTCTAATTGTTACCGGGAGGGCATTCCATAGTACTGGAGCCCGAATAGAAAACGCTCTATAGCCCGCAGACTTTTTTTGGGCTCTGGGAATCACTAATAAGCGGAGTTCTTTGAACGCAGATTTCTTGCCGGGACATATGGTACAATGCAATCGACAAGATAGGACGGAGCTAGACCGTGTAGTATTTTATACGTAAGTAGTAAAACCTTAAAGTCACATCTTAAGTGCACAGGAAGCCAGTGCAGGTGAGCCAGTATAGGCGTAATATGATCAAACTTTCTTGTTCTTGTCAAAAGTCTAGCAGCCACATTTTGTACCAACTGTAATCTTTTAATGCTAGACATAGGGAGACCCGAAAATAATACGTTACAGTAGTCGAGACGAGACGTAACGAACGCATGAATAATGATCTCAGCGTCGCTAGTGGATAAAATAGAACGAATTTTAGCGATATTACGGAGATGAAAGAAGGCCGTTTTAGTAACACTCTTAATGTGTGACTCAAAGGAGAGAGTTGGGTCGAAAATAATACCCAGATTCTTTACTGATTCGCCTTGTGTAATTGTTTGGTTGTCAAATGTTAAGGTGGTATTTTTAAATAAATGGTGTTTAGCAGGACCGATAATCAGCATTTCCGTTTTCTTGGCGTTGAGTTGCAAGAAGTTAGCGGACATCCATTGTTTAATTTCATTAAGACACGCCTCCAGCTGACTACAATCCGGCGTGTTGGTCAGCTTTAGGGGGCATGTAGAGTTGGGTGTCATCAGCATAACAATGAAAGCTAACACCGTATTTGCGTATGATGTCGCCTAGCGGCAACATGTATATACTAAAGAGTGCAGGGCCAAGAACCGAACCCTGAGGAACTCCGCACGTTACCTTAACATAGTCCGAGGTCACATTATTATGGGAGACGCATTGCATCCTGTCAGTAAGATAAGAGTTAAACCACGACAAAGCTAAGTCTGACATACCAATACGTGTTTTGATACGCTCTAATAAAATATTATGATCGACGGTATCGAAAGCAGCGCTAAGATCAAGAAGCAGCAACATAGATGACGCATCAGAATCCATCGTTAGCAGTAGATCATTAGTCATTTTTGCGAGGGCTGTCTCCGTAGAGTGATTTGCCCTGAAACCGGATTGAAAAGGTTCACAGAGATTGTTAGACACTAAGTGTTCATTTCGCTGCTGTGCGACAATTTTTCAAGGATTTTCGAAATAAAGGGAAGGTGGGACACCGGTCGGTAGTTTACCATGAGGTCAGGATCAAGGTTAGGTCTTTTGAGCAGAGGATGAATAACCGCTTTCTTGAATGCTAGGGGAACAGTGCCAGAGGAAAGTGATAAGTTTATAATATTTAGCACTGATGGACCTAATAATACAAAAAGCTCCTTGATAAGTTTCCCAGGAAGTGGGTCAAGTAAACATGTTGTTTGTTTTATCCCACTTACACGTCGTAATAGTTCCTCTAATGTTATTTCATCAAAAAGAGAGAGACTATTTTGTATTGCAGTATCCGTCGTAGATACAGTTGTATCTGTGTTAATAAAACCCAGTTGTAGCTGGGATGCGTTGTCTTTAATCTCCTTTCTATTGAGTTCAATTTTCTTATTAAAGAAATTCATAAAGTCATCTGCCGAGTGGGTGGAGCTATTGGGAGGAGTCCCTTGTTGGGTTAGCGATGCTACTGTACTAAACAAAAATTTAGGGTCGTTTTTGTTGAGGCGGATGAGATTTGAGTAATATTTAGCTTTAGCTAAGGTAAGCATGCGTTTATACGATATTAAACTATCACTCCATGCTTGATGGAAAACCTCAAGCTTGGTCGCGCGCCATTTGCGTTCCAACTTTCTACATGATAATTTATGAGCTCTGGTTTCTTCTGTAAACCATGGGGTGCGCCTTTTAGGGGCCCTTTTTTGTTTTAGCGGTGCTATACTATCAATGGTTTTGCGCAGGGCATTGTCAAAGTTGTTAGTTAGGTTATCAATAGAGCCGACATAATTTGGGAATGGTGCCATTACCGAAGGCAGTAGGTCAGCAAGAGTCATCGTTGTGGCAGCATTAATGTTGCGGCTGCTATAGCAGTTATTATTATTATTATTAGTTTGTTGACAATGAGTCAGAACTTCGAATTTTATAAGGTAATGATCGGACATTACTTTAGTATACGGGAGTACCATAACTTTGGAGGTGGTGACACCCCTGACCAGCACTAGATCTATCGTATTACCGTTGCGATGCGTAGGTTCATTTATTATTTGTGTAAGACCACAGCTATCAATTATAGTCTGGAGCGCCACTCACTGAGGGTCCGATGGGGTATTCATATGGATATTAAAGTCCCCCATTATGATTATATTGTCTGCGTGCCTCACTAGATCAGCAACGAACTCTGAGAATTCATTGATAAAGCCCGAGTAGGGCCCTGGGGGGCGGTAGATAACAGCCATATCGAGAGGCAGCGGTGCGACAGACCTCATAGTAAGCTCCTCAAACGATTTGAATTTATTATTTAGGTTAGGGGTAAGGTTAAAGTTTTCATTGTATATTAGTGCGACACCCCCACCCCTTTTAAGGGGACGGGCAATATGCGCATTTGTATAGTTAGGAGGAGATGCCTCATTTAGCGCAAAAAAATCGTCTGGTTTGAGCCAGGTTTCGCTAAGACCAATGACGTTAAGATTGTTGTCTCTAATGACCTCATTAACTAATAACGTTTTGGGAGACAATGATCTTATGTTTAAAAAGCCCATATTATAAGTACTGGGCTGTTTTGACGAGTTTTTGTTTAAATTATCCGTAGTAGCAATATTAATAATGTTGCGTTTATTATACGTAGTGCACTTTAAATAGTTTCGACCATATCTAGGAATTGATACGACGGGAATTTTCAGATTGTTTGCTTGATGCTGCGATCGACTGAACGCATCATGATTTGCCACCTCAGTAGAATGCATATCTACCCCGGACACATTCACAACAGAAAACACATTATGTGAGTTGTGTGTTATTCTAAGAAAATTGCTATGCGTACAGGAATTATCCAGCCTGGTGCTGGCTAGTTCTAGCTTAACTGACTCCTCACCCGGACTAGCAGGCTCTGTAATTGCCTGTGACCGGGCTTGCTCTAGTGTAGTTAGTCAAATGTGACTTAAACAGTAGTCTATGTTTTTAGACAGGATGATGGCGCCTTCCTGGTTAGGGTGAAGGCCGTCTCTCATCAGCAAGCCTGGTTTGCCCCAGAAAGAGGGCCAATTATCAATAAACGTTAGTCCCTGTTGTCTACAGAAGCTAGCCAGCCACTTGTTAAGCGAGACTAATCTGCTATACCTCTCATCATTGCCTCTCGCAGGCAGGGGGCCAGAGACAATTACTCTATGCCTGGACATCTTTCTAGCGAGATCACAAGTCCTGGCTATGTTTCTCTTTGTAATCTCTGACTGTCTCATTCTAGTGTCATTGGAGCCAACGTGTACAACTATATTCGCATAACTAGTGGTGCGATTAGCCTGTCGTACGTGTTTACTAGGCCTGTTGCGAGTTAGCTCCCTAAGATTAGCCTCAATGTCAGGTGCTCTGGCCCCAAGGATGCACTTAATTGTGGCTGGTTTGCTAAGCTTTATGTTTCGGGTGATGGAGTCCCCTATGACTAAGGTGTGGTGCCCGGTAGACTGGGGTGTAGGACTAGCTAAAGAGCTAAATCTATTCTGCGTCTCAACCGGTACACCGTAGCTTGTAGGCCGCTTAGGACTACTACAGGCTGGGCTAGTTAGCTCGCTACAGCTAACGCTAGCAGATGTGTCCGCAACATCTAAAGTTACGAGATTACTCTGCTCTAACTGGCGGACACGGCCCTCTAGCAGAGCCAGCCTCTCCGTGAGTAAGGTGCAAGACGCGCAGGAAGCCATACTCACGGTGTTTTCTGTCACCGAGTGAAGTTCCTGCTGTCTTCCGAGAAGTCCTGGTCACGGTGTGCAGGAGTAGATTCCTTCTGACCGGCGCCGCTTTTCTCCGCGCTAGCTTTGTTAGCTTAGCAGCTAGCTGCTAGCTAGCTGCGGGAGGGGTGGAGAGACAGAGATCGGGTGATTTGCAAGTTAAATAGTACTACTAAATATGTTGAGAAAGTAATAAAGAAAGCTGCAGAACAATTAAAAGCACACAAATAGAACGATACTTAGCTTTTTCGAAACAGCGAGCAGTCTGCGAGCAGTCACGCACGGTGAACCGGAACCGGAAGTCCAGCATATATATATATGTTTGTATTTATGTTTGTGTATATATGTATGTATATACATGTGTATGTATGTATGTATGTATGTATGTATGTGTGTGCGTGTGCGTGTGCGTGCATATATATGTTAGTGCACACAGCATAGTTATATATATATTTATATATTTATTTATTAGGGCTGTCAAAGTTAACACGATGACGCGTTAACTATAAGTTCCTTTAACGGCTATAATTGTTTTAACGCGCGATTAACGTTATTGACCCTCAGCCCGTTCCGTAATGGAGTCCAGTTGCTGTTCAGCCACAGGCTCGGAAATAGCTAGTAGAACTGCACAAAGAAAGGGGGACCTTATGGAAATCTCTGATCCAAACCCATAACAAGTCGTTCCCCGGACAAGACAATTTTATCTTCAATCGCCGTGTGAGACGACATAATTGGAGGGAACACTCAGCGCGCATTGCTGCTTGGAGTGAGGAGAAGCTTCACGTCTATGTTTGAATTACAGTTAAGTGCATTGAAAACATAGAATGTAGATTGTTACTCAAACTGCTTTTTAGTAAGATGGAATACAAGCTCAGCAGAAACATAGACAGTAGAGATGAAGTCTAAAGTCACTTTTATTGGAGATTTTCGGCAAAACATGTTAAGCAATAAAACAATGAAAAATCGTCTTACAGTAAGGGTGTAACGATACATGTATTTGTATTGAACCGTTTCGGTACGGGGGGTTTCGGTTCGGTTCGGAGGTGTACCGAACGAGTTTCTACACGAACATATTAAGTAGCATACCGCACGTTGTGTATACAATGCACACCGAGGCACAACACACGGCATGCTAGCAGCGACTGGGCTACTAGAACATGTAAAAGCCAGAGCTGGAAGACCCTCCTGCCTTGTTAAGATCTCCCGTTTGGGAACACTTTGACTTCGCGGTGCGACACAACAATGGAGGACGAGAGGCAGACAAAACGAAAGCGGTTTGCCGACATTGTTCAGCAGCGGTAGGGTATGCTTCTGCCAACACGTCTAACATGCAAACCCATTTGAAGCAGCACCACCCCCAAGTGAACATCGCTTCAACGAAGAAAAAGACGAACAAACACAGCTCCCACCGCATTCAAGTAGCCTCTCCTCGGCGAGTCAGGCAGGGCTAAAGCAATAACAAATGTTTTTATAGCAGCAGATTTAAGACCATATTGCATTCAAAAACTAGATTTTGACCCACTTCTATGGTGGAAGAACAATGAGCCCATATATCCTCTTACTGCCAAGTTAGCCAGGCACTACCTCGTCATACCTGCTAGCTCTGTGCCCAGTGAAAGGGTATTTTGGAGACATTGTAACTGCAAGCAGGTCTGCTCTTTCTGCAGACAATGTGGATAAACTGATTTTTCTGGCAAAAAACATGAAGATTGAGTGAAAGTCACCAGGGTTAAAGGCTGGGGGTGGGGGGGAGAAAAATTAATCTGAGGCTGAGTTGACTTGAAACTGTTTAATGTTGCACTTTTTATATGTAGAAGAAAAGTTTTGTCATTTTATTTAATCTGAGCAACAACTTGAGGCAGTTTAATGTTGATTAACGTGGACCCCGACTTAAACAAGTTGAAAAACTTATTGGGGTGTTACCATTTAGTGGTCAATTGTACGGAATATGTACTGTACTGTGTAATCTACTAATACAAGTCTCAATCAAAAAATGCACTTTATATGTAGAAAGGTTTTGTTAAGAAACCATTCTGAGCCTTATCTTATTTAGTTTTTATTTTATATATGTTGACCACATTAACCCTGGCAATCGACCCTATGTGTGTATGTATGTTATTATTATCCTTAGCATTCATGACTGCCTGCTGTTGCACTGATCAGCCTTGTGGTGGCTCACATCCATCACACACAGAGCTATTTTTATTTTTGGGTAGAATTATTATAGTGTACCAATGTTAAAAGGATGAAGCCATTGTTTACAAATTTGGTAAATAAATAACCAAAACATTTATATTTTGTTGTTTTCTTACTGTACTGAAAATGAACCAAACCGTGACCTCTAAACCGAGGTACGTACCGAACCGAAATTTTTGTGTACCGTTACACCCTTATCTTACAGTACGATCATGCTATTCTGTTACTCCGTGTATTATTCTGTGATATTTCTACCTAAATAAATGTTTTTGGCAGATTGAAGTTAAGTGTATTGCAACAGTGATAATAAAGGAGGAAGACTCTTTGAACAAACTCATCTTCTTCTTTGTCATGTCTTTCATAATGATTGTGAACGATAGGCAACATTCCAAAAAAAAGTGTAGTTCCCCTTTAAATAGTGATTGCCACCTACTGGTGTGGCATGCATATTGCAGCAGTCATTTATGTGTCTCACCATTTTTAATTGTTTTCTGTTTTTCTGTCCTTTTAGGTAATTGGGTTCTTTAGCCAGCGTCTGGAGCAGGCAGGAAGTGACCTATCAGTTGAGAGGGTTCAAGAGGTCATCATGAAAGGAGCCCAAGCATTGCCCAAAGACCGGTTGAAGGTAAGTCACAAAACACCTACTCGTGCAATTGTAAAATGACACCTCCCTGAAGTGGGACTAGACTGAAATCAGTATTCATGTGTAGAGACCAGTGGCGAATCCTTGTTGTAAAATGGTGTGGACTGGTGGGAAAGGAATTACGACAGCGAGAACCAAACTGAGCTGGAGGGAGAAATATGGTACTGTAAGAGGCATTGGGACATGCGACAAAAGGCCAAAGCCCAGTTCTCATTAGCCGTAACGCCCGTCTTCCCTCCCCCATGCTGGCCTGCTCCATGCGAACATGTAATGACATTTCAAGGAGATGGGATGAGGGGCAGGAGGGCACTTAGTCATGAGCCCATACGATCGAGGGGTAGGGGGGGCGGGTATAAATCTGCCACATCGCCTCGTTACCCAACACTTCCACCACTCCTGGCGGGTTTGCTAACCCCCCACCTTCCCAGTGCTCCACCATTAATCAGTGAGGAAATATGTATCCAGTCGTCTCTTCGCTCGGTTTCTCAACCAGCACTGAAGCTCTTAATTGCATGTTTCATCATGTGTTTCATGTGCTATACTTGGCGGCCGGCTGCAAGGCATTTGTCTCGCAGAAGAAGGATGGTGCATGGCCTCGCAAGTCGGCACCTACGATCGCTGACGTACCCATCGACCGTACGCCTTTGGAGCCACGTGGCCGTCCCTGCTGTGTCCTTCAGCCATGCCGCTTTAGCGTTAACACACATTCACGCCGTCAGCTGTGCTATTGGCGTGCCAGCATGCAACCATGCACATTACTTCGCATTTGCCTCTCGTCCGCACGTGTAGTTTGCGCTCACGTTGACGGTCCACTGTCATCTGAGTGCTCTGTACGTCCAGAGGGCGACGTGAAGTGAAGAGACAATCTGGCCAATGTCTCCTCTGGGAGACGTGGTCACTGTTTGATGGTGCCATCGCTCAAACAAACAGCTTACTCTCCACTTTCCGCATGCCTTCATCTCATGAGGTCATTCGGCTATTCAGTTCCCAACGTGAAAATCCATAGGCTGGATTAATGTTGTGTGGAATCATCAATGAATTGGTAATTACACACTTAAGCTCTTAAAAGGAGTGAACGCGCAGCGAATGCTAAAAAGGCAATGGTGAAGGGTAATTGCTAAATTGGGTCGCATGACATTGATAAGAAATACTATGACAGGCCTAGATTTTTAGGTTTCTAGTGTACGGTATATCATTGTCCACCTCCAAGTGTGGGTGACAACATTGTACCCAAGTCAAGCAACAAAAGTTAGCAACTAAAATATTTTTGTTCATTTTGCACAGTAAAATATGTATTCCAAAAAGAAACGATACTCCAGACATGCCCAACTCAACCCTGATTCCTTCAACTTCACTTTTAATTGACTGAGTGATTTCCATGGCAACCGGTCAAGGCAGCAAAACACTACACGCCGTAGCTATTTTCTAAGAAGAGTAGGTTGACCAAGTTTTAATTTCTGTTGCAGCCCGTTGAGGCAGTACAACACTAGATACTGTAGCTATATTTTAAGAAGATTAGTTTGACCAATTTTTAATTTCTGAAACAGCCTGGCCAGATGGCAAAACACTACACACCGTAGCGATTTTCCAAGAAGATTAGGTTGACCAAATGCCCAAATGATAGGTCTTGTCCGTTCCTATTACAAAACCTTAACATGGATGAAAATCAAGCTCCCCTTTTAGGTTGTTATCAACTGTTACAACCACAGGTTTTGACCTAAATACTCAATCTCCAAATGACTTACGAAAAACAAACATGCAAACTTCCAAACAAAAAAATTCATAGTAATCTGCGTTATGTCAGATGCACTACTCACGAGAGACAATTGTTTTAAAGTCTACCCCTTGAAATATTAGCCCAATTCTTGATGTGTGGACAGAGCACACAACCCTAAAAGCATTAAAATGTTAACTCAAAACCTGTCATGGTGTCTGTAAAGTTAATGGTTTTTGTCCCGCTTACTAACCGACAAAGCAAACCGTTGGTACGGGTCAGGAAAAACCGTTGACAGAAGTCGACAAGACGCCTGTTTGCTTAAGGCACTTTAATAGCATTCACACAAAAATGTAGACATGCAAAGTAGGCACCAACTGAACAAAAAAGGGTTAAGGGAAGGTGGTAAATGCCCCGGGGACGACCCTCACTCAACCGTTTCCCTCCCTAGCTCTTTGTAAGTGTGTGTGTCTTTACAGAGTGTGTAAGTGACTCTCATGGGCAGTGGCTGTGGAATGTGTTGTTTAGGCCGACCAGCTGAAATTTGCCTTATTGAGCAGCGACAGCCCACAGACTCTCTGGCTCCTCGGGACATAGGGGAGGGTAGGGGAGGGGAGAGACGGGAGGTGACCCGTTTGCCTACCAGCTGGCGTGCAGTACCTGAGCCTTTCCCAGACTTATGGTCCACGGGTCAATTTATTGATCATTAAGAAGGCCCTCAGTTTCTTGGCTAAACGCTTTTTTGAAAAATGCTTTTTATGCTTCTACACTAGTAAAGTATCAGCCATTGTAGTAGCAACATACAAGATTGGGAAAATTATGTTTAAAAAAAATAGTTACAGTTCCTCGTCAATTTACCCACAATTAGTACAGAATTAGTAACGGAAGTAATCCTTCATAAATAGGAATTTGTAAATTAGTCACTAAGGATAGTTGTTGTGTTACTGAAAAACCTTCAACTGTGTGACATGTGCCCTTGAGAGATGTTTCATGGGAGTTACTCACAAGGGATGTGAAACACATAATGTACACTTTCCTTTTACACCAATGACATTGAAGTTGTACCTGTCGTTCCATCCTGAAAACACCAGTTTTAACCTTACAGACTGTGCCGTACTCGCCATTGTCACATCTAGTTATTTTGTCTTCTCTCGGGTATCTGTGGGTTTGTTTACATGAAAACAAAACTAGTGGTGTCAAATGATTGCGTTAATTGCGATTAATTATTTTTTGCCGCATAATTTTTTCTGTCAAATCAAATCAAACTGTTAAAATTCCATCTAATATACCGAAAATATGGTCGGATTACAAGGAAATTTGAAATAGCACTTTTCATACACAGGCAAGTGGAAAACACAAAGGGCTGTACACAACAAAAAGATTAAAAGAAAACACACACACAGAGCACTGTTGACAATAACAAAACAAAACATGGCATGGCACTGAGCATTTTTGGAAAAATGCACTGGAGAATAACAAAAATGAACGCCATCTAAAATATAGTATGAAACATGATAAAATATATTTTAAAAATAAAATGTAAATAATACATTAACAAGTTTAAAATATAGTATGAAACATGATAAAATATATTTTAAAAATAAAATGTAAATAATACATTAACAAGTTAATAAAAATGTAACATTTAGAGAACAATAGTAGTAATATTAATAATTAGGATAGAAAACAAATCCATCCATCCATTTTCTACCTCTTGTCCCTTTTCGGGGTCGCGGGGGGTGCTGGAGCCTATCTCAGCTGCATTCGGGCGGAAGGCGGGGTACACCCTGGACAAGTCCCCACCTCATAGCAGGGCCAACACAGATAGATCGTGTTAATCAACTTTTTAATTTCTAATGTTATTCTGAGTTTCCTCGCCTTTTGAATGTGCTTGATTTGTTGGGGTGTAAAAAAAGAAAGGTCAGTCACACTCTGAAGTGGTCATTGATTGGCTTTCATTGTGTTTGGGCTTTTTTAGCAGAAGCTGATTGGCTTCCATTGTACAAAAAATATTTAATTGCAAATTTTTTTATCGCTTGATAGCACTTTACAAAATATTCACTTGGTTCTCAAAACAAATGCAGACAGTAATATGAACGCCAGACCAGTAGTTACCAATGTCCTTTAGTAAAAAAGCTCTCCTGAGTGCTGAAGCAATCATTTGAATACCCTTTGTATTCAAAGGGTATTCAAATTATTTAATCATTTAAGAATTTAACCTTTTGACATTTTCTGAAAAATAAAAGCACAGGCAACACAGTTGGGGTACACGCTTTGCAAAATGATCACCCTTTGTGCCCTACGCCAAACACTTAACACCCAGGGCACATGTTATAAATTTTAACTGAAAACCGTTTTAAATGTTAAATTGTAAATGATATCTTATGTTTTCAAAGCGTCCACCACCTCTTCAGGGCTAAATGACACAGTTCTTATCCATTCCCAGTTTAAAGTGGCTCATAAGACGTTAGCTTTCAATGAATAAAGATGTGATTGACTCAAGTCAAATCATTGTCGACAAGTAGCTGACAATTAAGAGCTCACTAGAGCTATATTTTTAGTCTAACAGTCCCACAGGACGCCAGTGCGAACAGACTGTACTCACACTTATTGTTTAAGTCCTTTCCCTCTGTAAGAGTCTTAATCACACAAGTTTCATGACATCAGCTTGTTGTACAATCACTTCACAGACACAAAAGCTTGCCAAAGAAGTCAGAGCGGCTCTCTGGTATTGCAAGGATTAAAAGGTGAATTTGTAATACTAATCTAACCAGACTAAATATATTTTGGATCTAAAAGAAGTAGATGATTCAATATTTTCCATAAAGAAGTTTGAAGACTTATATGACCTGGCAAGATTTAGGGAGTCTTAGAAATACACAACGTGAATGTCATGCTAACATTTTACCAGATTCATTAAAAGAAAAACATCAGGATGTGATGGCCTCTCTTTTTCAGGGAAACCCAGCATTTTCTTGACATTTCTTTGATTCTTGCTTATTGATTATTTCACCATCTTATCCCCTCCTTTCTTGTAAAATCAAGGGTGTAAATATGTCTCCGTGATGCTTACAAGGAGTGTTACAGCAATATTCCATGACTCACAGATCATAATGATTTAATGTTCTCACTAATGCGGTTCAGTCTCTACCAAGGATTTTGCTATCACACAGGGCTAACTGACAAGTATTACATATTTGTTAAGCCTACAGTGTTCCTCTTGTTTATTGGCGCTGCGAAACAAAGTGCAATGTTTGACAGAAGCAGATAACAAATCAAAGGATTAGCAAAGTAAATGTGTGTATCTTGTTCCATATTTTACAGTAACACAAACATAAACCAAATGGTGATAAGTTAGCGTCATGACAATCCATCCTCTAGCAACCATTAATCTATTGAAGCTCTTCACATTAGTCGGGCCTCCTTGCAGTCGAGTCTTGATCCTCGTGGCCATGAACTTTGAAGATTAATAGATGAGCTTTTTTTTGACGGATGACCATTTACTGCTTGTGTGTTTGTGAGTGGTTCATACTTGCTCCATGGCTACATTTTTCTCTGTCTGGCCCACCTCTGACAGCACAAGGGAAGGGAAGGGAACACGGCGTCTCTGAGTGAAGACAAGAGTCCAGCCAGTCTGTGTCCAGAGGCGAGTGCACGGCCCGCCAGGACCCAGAACTAACTGATATGAGCTCAGGCCAAGTGGGCCTAGACAATTGCCAGACTGAAGGGGTGGGGCAGTAGATATGTTCAGAGAGGAAGGCGCTGTGCAGACATAGTGAGGCACCAAGATAAAATTGGGATGTGGTATGTGATTTTTTTTTTTTTCCAAGAAAGCACTCTAGCCCAGAGGAGACATTCTTTCTATGAGATATGTTGCCATATCGCATAGTTTTTGAGCTTGCTCCAATATGACAAAGGCGCAAAAATGTTTCTAATTTGACACCTCAAACCAAGAATTTATGGTACCACTTTAGTATGGGGCACATATTCACCATTAATTATTTGCTTATTAACATGCAAATTAGTAACATATTGGCTCCTAATTAGTCATTATTAAGTACTTATTAATGCCCTATTCTGCATGGCCTTATTATACAACCAGTAAGCTGGTAACACTTTAGTATGGGGAACATATTCACCATTATTAACCCTAACCCTCTAACCCTAACGCTAACCCTGACCAAATAACTCTAAATTAAGTCTTTGTTACTTAGAATATGTTCCCCTAGTGTCCAAATAACTCTAAATGAAGTCTTTGTTAGTTAGAATATGTTCCCCATACTAAAGAGTTACCGAAATGACTTATGTCTTTACTGACTTTGATTATCCAGTAGATTTGGAAACCGAGTAATTTAAGATGTGATGTTTTGCTAATGATAAAATACCCCAAATATTCTTACAATGCTATACCAAAAAAACCAGAGCTTGCCATCGTTAATACAGGAATACATACCAATTTCGTCAATCATTATCAATTATGTCTTTTTCCGCCCACGATAGAAACACTCACACGCTGAATTAGCACAACAAGAGTCGTAAGTAAAAGTAATTACACAGTACTAAGACTCTGTTGCCATTTTTGAATAGCTGAAATGATTGAATCATAATTTAAATAATGAGCACGATTTAATGCACAATTAAATCATGCTGCCACTTTCAAACACGTCTTCCCAAAATGTCTCAAAATATGGATAAAATAAATTGGTTTTGGGCTTGACCGTTGTAAATTATTCCCACAAAGTAGGAAATAATAATTCTAGATCAAATATTTTCATAGCTAAAGCATTATGAAACCTGGTTACGACCTTCTAAATATGGTTTTCACCAATAAGAGACCCTTTTATTCATGAAATGACACCAACATAGTCACTTTTACAATTGTTTGATTCAGTGGTTCTCAACCTTTTTTCAGTGATGTACCCCCTGTGAAAATGTTTTTAATTCAAGTACCCCCTAATCAGAGCAAAGCATTTTTGGTTGAAAAAAGAGATAAAGAAGTAAAATACAGCACTATGTCATCTATGTCATCAGTTTCTGATGTATTAAATTGTATAACAGTGCAAAATATTGCTCATTTGTAGTGGTCTTTCTTGAACTCTTTGGAAAAAAAGATATAAAAATAACTAAAAACTTGTAGAAAAATAAACAAGTGATTCAATTATAGATAAAGATTTCTACACATAGAAGTAATCATCAACTTAAAGTGCCCTCTTTGGGGATTGTAATAGAGATCCATCTGGATTCATGAACTTAATTCTAAAAATTTCTTCACAAAAAAATAAGTCTTTAACATCAATATTTATGGAACATGACCACAAAAAATCTAGCTGTCAACACTGAATATTGCATTGTTGCATTGTAATGAATGGTATAGCCTACTTGATCTGATGTTCAGTTTATGAACTTACATTCATATTTTGTTGAAGTATTATTCAATAAATATATTTATAAAGGATTTTTGAATTATTGCTATTTTTAGAATATTTAAAAAAAATATCACGTACCCCTTGGCATACCTTCAAGTACCCCCAGGGGTACGCGTACCCCTATTTGAGAACCACTGGTTTAATTCGTTATAATAATATTTCACAGCAAATAATAATCAGTGGCCACGATACTAAACAGCGCACTTTATTTGGTTTGGTCTCATCTAGTGGCCAATACTACTGTAGTATTTATATTATTATTACAGCTACCCATTGTTTTTGCTTGAAAATGATTAATTTAGGCCAGAAATGCGTAAAATATGCTCAAGCGGGTATATCTGGGATACATTAAAGTTACGTCCCATCGCAGACATGCTAACTACGTTCCAGACAATTGCGTGCGTCTTGTTTACATCATAATATACGGTTTCAGCAGCGCTGTTTTAGGTGATCAAAGTCTTTTTTCGGCTGCTGAATTTCGGCGCATCACTAGTCAACAGTGCGCAAATAGTAGGCTATATATATCCATTCATACTGTAACGATCTGCTGGTGGTAAGGTTTTATGTTGGTGTGGTTTTGATTTGATGTTTATTTTTCCCATGATCTCAAACACACCGTCCGTGCCTTAAAGCAGATTGGTGGAGAATGAGGAAGTGTTGGCCTTATATAAATTGAATTTGTTTTCTTATTTTTAAGGTGTAGCGATCATGATTTTGCTCTGTTGATGTGCCACAGTCAGTTACACTAAGGGGAAACCCTGTTTAATACTGTTTAACGTATCCAGAGATGAATGGGTTATTGCAAGCTACCGTTCATAATATTCTATCGATATCAAAGCAACGCAATGTCATTAAAGGCCTACTGAAATGACATTTTTTTATTCAAACGGAGATAGCAGATACATTCTATGTGTCATACTTGATCATTTCGTGATATTGCCATATTTTTGCTGAAAGGATTTAGTATAGAACAACGACGATAAAGTTCGCAACTTTTGGTCGCTGATTAAAAAAAAAAGCATTGCCTGTACCGGAAGTAGCGTGACGTCACAAGTTGAAAGTCTCCTCACATTTCCCCATTGTTTACACCAGCAGCGAGAGCGATTGGGACCGAGAAAGCGACGATTACCCCATTAATTTGAGCGAGGATGAAAGATTTGTGGATGAGGAACGTGAGAGTGAAGGATTAGAGTGCATTGCAGGACGCATCTTTTTTCGCTCTGACCGTAACTTAGGTACAAGGGCTCATTGGATTCCACACTCTCTCCTATTTCTATTGTGGATCACGGATTTGTATTTTAAACCACCTCGGATACTATATCCTCTTGAAAATGAGAGTCGAGAACGCGAAATGGACATTCTCAGTGACTTTTATCTCCACGACAATACATCGGTGAAGCACTTTAGCTACGGAGCTAACGTGATAGCATCGGGCTTAACTGCAGATAGAAACAAAATAAATAAACCCCTGACTGGAAGAATAGACAGAAAATCAACAATACTATTAAACCATGGACCTGAAACTACACGGTTAATGCTTTCCAGCCTGCCGAAGCTTAACAATGCTGTTGCTAACGACGCCATTGAATCTAACTTAGCTACGGACCTCGACAGAGTTATGATAAAAACATTAGCTCTCCACCTACGTCAACCCTCATCTGCTCATCAACACCGAAGCTCACCTGCGTTCCAGCGATCGACGGAGCGACGAAGGACTTCACTCGACCATCGATGCGGTCGGCGGCTAGCATCGGATAGCGCGTCTGCTATCCAAGTCAAAGTCCTCCTGGTTGTGTTGCTGTAGCCAGACGCTAATACAACGATTGCATCTACAGCTTTCTTCTTTGCAGTCTCCATTGTTCATTAAACAAATTGCAAAAGATTCACCAACACAGATGTCCAGAATACTGTGGAATTTTGCGATGAAAACTGAGCTTTTTGTATTGGATACAATGGCGTCCCAATACTTCCGTTTCAACCATCGACGTCACGCGCATACGTCATCCTACCTAGACGTTTTCAACCGGAAGTTTCGCAGGAAATTTAAAATTGCACTTTATAAGTTAACCCGGCCATATTGGCATGTGTTGCAATGTTAAGATTTCATCATTGATATATAAACTATCAGACTGCGTGGTCGGTAGTAGTGGGTTTCAGTAGGCCTTTAAAGCATTGTGTTGGTATTGTTTAATTTTGATCCACATAATTCAGAATTTAATTGGGAATGTACCACTATATCTCTATTGTCAGTCATCGGATCTAAACTTAACATTCTATTGAAGTTGAGGTGATTGCCACTTGCCTTGTCAGTGTTACTACGCTTTTGTTAAAATCACAACATGCTTTTATTGGTTGTTGAGATGTTCATACATTAAATGCACATTAGGTTTTTAATTTTTAGTATCAGTAGAGTGGTACCTCGTCTTACGTGTTTAATTGGTTATGTGATGAAGTTCACAGCCCGAAATACTCAAATCAATGTTCCCCATTGAATTGATATGAAGGTCCATTATTCTGTTCTGGGCCGCCCAAAAACACCATGCACATGTTACATGCCGTTAAAAAAAGAAACATTTATTTCTAGATAACAAATATTAAGTCAAAACAATACACTAGAATGCACTACAAACAACTGGAGTAGTTTTATAAAGTAATGTACTAACGTCCATCATTTACCTTGGAAATGTCCCCTGTCTATTCATTATATTAACCCCCCCTGGCTGGTGTTATCATAGCCTTTATCAACTCTTTCTGCTTCAGTATGGCGTAGACTAGCAGTGCTATGCTTGTATTGCTTTGACATATCAACTACATGGACACTTTGGTCATGTTTTTCCATTCTTTCTTTAATTCAATGAATATAATTTGCTTTTTCTCAGCACTGTCCTTCACTCTCACTTGCTTTGTTCCTATGATTGGAAAAACAAAGTGAGAGACCGGATGTTTTGGTGAATCTTACAAGGATCCTTGTGACATTTGCTACGGCAACAAACGGTGGTGGGGAGGCTCGTAACCCAAAGTTTTTCCCGCAACCTGAAGCTTCACAACAAATCTAGAGATGACTTGTTTACCAAAAACTTGTACATAGGAGGGGCGCTCATAAGCAGAGGTACTTACCACCGTACTTACTATTAGGGATGCGAACAAGTCACAATTCAGTTTGAGTCCGATTTTTGGAGTGACGATACGATTCAGAATCAATTCTAGATTCAACACGATTTTGGATTCAAACCGATTCTCAAATGATAATAAAATATTATGTTGTATATTTTATTAGAACAGGTTGCAGGTTACAAAAGCTCCTCTTAGTTGCTGACTTATGACATTTACGCACAGCAAGTAAACGCAGGGAGAAAAAAAAACCTTGATCTTCATTTTTTAATAGATTTTTTAAAATGATTGCTCGATTTAGAATCGGATAAATAAGAATTGCAATCCAGATGTGAATCTCTTTATTTAATCACCCCTACTTACCTTACTGTAACATAAGAAATAACTCCAGCACCCCCGTGACCCCGAGAGGGACAAGCGGTAGAAAATAGATGGATGGATGGACATTGCAGTATTGATATTTTGTTCCACCTTTGTATCCAGTGAAATGCATTATTTAGTTTACTATATTTCTGATATAAAAAAGGTAGTTTTTGGTGGCACAAAGCTCATCATTTTTACTCCCATTTCAGTCTCCAGACAGCTTTTTAGATTATACACGGCCGTCCTGATGGGACACCGCACTAACAGCGTTTTATCATTTTGGGAAATGCACTCGCCCAGACGTCGGAGCTCTTGATTTGTTCCATCTGTTCCTCTTAACTGTGAGTGGCGTTCCAGATGATGAAGTGCTTTTCAAATTTGCCGGTGAGACGCTAGTGGATTGAAGGCAGATAAAATTTAAGTATTTACCCGCGCCAGCCACATTTTTATGTTAACACGTTATTATAGAGACAGGCATTAGAATTTGAGGCCATGTTGCATACATTTGCAAGTTAAAACGTGTCTAGCTTAATATTTTGACCTCACAGTCAAAGAGGTTGGATTTTATTTTTGTTGTTGTTGCAAAACCTACTCACCCAAATGCCACAATGTAGAGGTTTGCAACAGGGACCAAGGAGTTCAAAACATTTTGAAGACTGGATCCAAGAATATTACATTAATTAGTTTAGGGTTACAACAATTTAACATCATCTGGACACATAAACAACTCAAAAGTGCATGAAACTTTTTTTTTAATAATATTTATTTATTCATTTGATAGGGGAATCATAATACTAGTATTGAGAAAACAAACACTTAAAAAAAAAAAAAAAGAATTACAATTTTTTTTTTAAATTGATCATTACAGAAAAATAATAAAAATAAAATAATAAAACCTCCTCCCACCCACCGTCCTACATTTCAGTCACTGCCTTCCTCTTCACCACAAGCAGATAGAGAATCACAATAACTGATTAAAAGGGGGGGGGGGGGGAAAGGTAACAACAAAAATAAAAATCACAAGCATACATAGAAGTGTCATTGAATAAAAACAACAACAAAGAAAAAAGAGTTGAGGTAAGTGGGGGAAAAAAAATATATATATATATATATATATATATATATATATTTAGAGAGCAATTTTCACTGACAGCAGCCACAAAATTACTTTACAAGAGAAGGGTAAATACAAAATACATACTTTATCCGTGTTTCTGCTTGTGCTTTCATCACACATCATACCAGGCGGTATAGCTCGGTTGGTAGAGCGGCCGTGCCAGCAACTTGAGGGTTGCAGGTTTGATCCCCGCTTCCGCCATCCTAGTTACTGCTGTTGTGTCCTTGGGCAAGACACTTTACCCACCTGCTCCCAGTGCCGCCCACACTGGTTTAAATGTAACTTAGATATTGGGTTTCACTATGTAAAGCGCTTTGAGTCACTAGAGAAAAGCGCTATGTAAATATAATTCACTTCACTTCACACTTCACCAAAGGGATGGTTTTGGCACAGTTCGATCGCTTCCTTGTCCAATCCCGGGGCAATGGCACCTATCAAATACACAGTAATGAAAACACAGTTTTTATACTAACTGTACTGTAGTTGCTGCTTACTTAAAAAAAAAAAAATATATATATATATATATATTTAACAATTTAATCTTAAAATATGGGACGACTCCATATTATAAGGGACGGGTGGCAACCCTATACACTCACATTTTACTATTTAAGTAGCCTTTGTTCTGCCATTTGCGTACTGGCGAGCGATCTCTGAATCCGGGAACATATCCTTCACGGATTTGTTGAAAACATCCACAAATAAGAACGGGATGTTGCGTGTAGCTATCAGCATAGCCATCTTTGTCTCGGCATACGTTACACCCTCGGGTCTCCATTTAGCAAGATGGCCCATAATACTGGGCTGTGACCTTGTGCTTCTCTGACCGTTCATGAGTGACTATATCCGTTCGGCCACCGTGTTCAATGGAGAAGTCTGATCTACAAAATTTGCAGGCAGCATACCCCTTCCCCTTCGAGCTGTCCTGTATGAACTGAAATTCTTTTTTCCAATCATTTTGGAACTTGCAAGCGTACTTCTTCTTCTTACTCGTCGTCGCCATGTCTCTTCTTCTGCTTCGTCTTCTTCTTCTTCTGTTCTGATTGCCGCGCTTGACTTCGAGGTGTAACCGTTATTATTGTCCGGCCGGAAACGGCGCCCAGTGAAGGATGGCGTGGCAATATTGTTGTCCGGGTGGAAATCGGGAGAAATTTGTGAGAATGGTGGCCCCGGGATATTTTCGGGAGGGGAACTCAAATTCGGGACTCTCCCGGGAAAATCGGCAAGTAGGATGGTGCATAGGCCAAAGAAGAATTAATGAAATGTTGGTGCTTATCTCAAATACAGTACTTCCACCATTTCCTCCCTTCCCCAAGGAATAATGCATGAATCTTAATGACAAAATTCAAGCATATAAAGCGCATATCTACAAAAGTGTAGAATTTGCTGCAGATCCAAATTAGGATTGTTCTGCCACTTCCCTCGAGGGGTGGTCTGCGTTCTACCAAGTGCCATTTCTAGTTAACACTTCAATTATCTCTATGACCTTATAACCATAATTGAAGGGGTTATAATGTAATGTCACGGGGTGATTACGACAAGATTTTTATCCATTCAAAAATAAAACCTCTCCCTTTCTCTCTCAGATAAGGAAAAATAATAATAGGAAAAAGATAAAGGGATTAAAAATCCAAATGTCACTATAATATTAGGTTTCTGTACTAACAAGTGAGAGTGGGTTGTGTTGCCTCCGTGTGAACATTTGATGAGCTGGTGTCTATGAGACAGTCGCCTACGCGCAAACACCAGATAATAGCGACCCTGCATTGTGTCGCACAGTCAACACAATTCTGTGTGTGTGTGCGTGCGTGTGTGTGTGTATGTGTGTGTGTGTGTGTGTGTGGTCTGGCATATGGCCTGTGACCCCTGTAGTCCTTCTGTCTGGGTCATTATGATAGCGATAGTGTTGTGCTGAATAGGGACAGGCAGGACTCAATAGAGTGTCTTTCACCATAGCTGATTACCGCCTGCATGGGCCTTTATATGCATGTGCAGACAGCAGACTATAATGAGGCGCTCTTGTATTATTGATGCTCTACTTCTATCTACCTGCTGTTTGCTGCATTTGGCCCGCAAGTCGGCCTTGTGTTTTGCTTCCAGCATGCTTGGCAGAAAACTTGGCCATCCAGTATTCCGATGGGAATGGAAGCAATGTGTGTTGAATCAGTTGATTAATTGTTTATCACCAACATATGCTGGATTTAGCTGAACGTAGCTGAATACAGGTCATGCGTTTCTGTTTCTCCAATGTTTTGCTGTAGGGTTGTCCCGATACCAATATTTTGGTACCGGTACCAAATTGTATTTCGATACTTTTCTACATAAAGAGGACCACAAAAATTGGCATTATTGGCTTTATTTTAACAAAAAATGTTAAGGTACATATGTTTCTTATTGCAGTTTTGTCCTTAAATAGAATAGTGAACGTACGAGACAACTTTTCTTTTATTACTAAGTAAGCAAACAAAGGCTCCTAATTTGTCTGCTGACGTATGCAAAAAGATATTGTGTCATTTTCCATTCTATTATTTTGTCAACATTAATAAGGACAAGTGGTAGAAAATAAATTAGTAATCTATTTGTTCATTTACTGTTAATATCTGCTTACTTTCTCTTTTAACATGTTTTTTCTACACTTATGTTAAAATGTAATAAACATATTCTTCTGTTGTTTGGATACTTTACATTAGTTTTGGATGATACCA
Source organism: Nerophis lumbriciformis (assembly GCF_033978685.3). Classification (NCBI taxonomy): domain Eukaryota; kingdom Metazoa; phylum Chordata; class Actinopteri; order Syngnathiformes; family Syngnathidae; genus Nerophis; species Nerophis lumbriciformis. Next base: position 19,213,784 of record NC_084579.2, on the reverse strand, counting down.
CCAATTTTGGTATCGATGCGATACCAAGTGGTTACAGGATCACACATTGGTCATATTCAAAGTCCTCGTGTGTCCAGGGACGTATTTCCTGAGTTTATAAACATAATATAAATGTAAAAAAAACAAAAAAAGATTTTGTGATGCTAAAAAATATCGATGTAATCCTAGTAGTATCGACTACCGTATTTTTCGGATTATAAATCGCTCCAGAGTATACGTCGCACCGGCCGAAAATGCATAATGAAGAAGGAAAAAAGCATATATATGTCGCACTCGAGTATAAGTCGCATTTTTGGGGGGAAATTTATTGATAAAATCCAACACCAAGAATAGACATTTGAAAGGCAATTTAAAATAAATAAAGAATAGTGAACAACAGGCTGAATAAGTGTACGTTATTCGACGCATAAATAAGCAACTAAGAACGTGCCTGGTATGTTAACGTAACATATTATGGTAAGAGTCATTCAAATAACTATAACATATAGAACATGCTATACGTTTACCAAACAATCTGTCACTCCTGATCGCTAAATCCCATGAAATCTTCTTCCTCGTTGTCGCTCCTGGTATGCGCCGCTAGCGTCCTTTCTTTCTGCTGCTCGATCGCCGTTTTCTGCTGCATATTTCACTACGTCCAGCTTGTAATCTGCAGTATATGATTTCCTTTTCGGTGCCATTTTTGTTCAGCCCTTCTCAGTTTTTATAAGTTACCGCCAATGTTGAAATGAGCCATTTTAATAGCTACGGACATAGTAGCATGTAGCATCCCATGACCCACAATGCACTTCTGCCATGACCCACAATGCACTTCTGCCTAGACCCGCCCCCGCCGAATTCTTATTGGTTGACGTGTGTGTGACGATTGCTGACATTTGCTTCGTCTCTTACGCAAATGAGATAAATAATATTATTTGATATTTTACGGTAATGTGTTAATAATTTCACACATAAGTCGCTCCGGAGTATATGTCGCACCCCCGGCCAAACTATGAAAAAAACTGCGATTTATAATCCGAAAAATACGGTAGATACCCTCCTGTACTTGATATCAATACAGTGGATGACAGGTGTAGATCCACGCATAGGGTTTGTTTACATTTTGGTGTGTAGTGAAGCATGTTTAGCTATTCCTCGTCCTGCAGGGATGACACTTGTAAGAAACGTACTTTATTTGTCACCATGGAGGTGAGGATTAGTGATTTAGAAGTAGCTAAAACACTGCAGACTGCGGCTAGACGTTAGCCGCTAGCTAGCTAGTCATGTCTTAAAACACCTCTTCCTGAGGGCATTTCAGTGTTATAGCTTCACCTTTATCGTTAGTTTTTAAGCCAAAATGCGTCCATTCTCCCTTTTCTGTCTACACACTGTGTCTGCTTGTAAGTACTCCCTGATTGTACGCTGCCAAACATGCTCCTCTGCTCGTAATACCAGCAATGTCACGATGTGCCTTTTTAGAGGCGGTGTAGTACCGAATATGTTTCATTAGTATCGCGGTACTATACTAGTACCGGTATAGCGTACAACCCGAAATTAGCGTCACATATGAGACGAAAGAACCAACAATTGTACTGTACTTAGGACTGGGCGATTAATGGGGGGGGGAAACAACATTTAGAGCTTCTGACAGACAGAAAACTGTTACGTTTGTCATGATCCTTCAAAACAGTTTGGACTTTGCAAGTTATTTTCTTGTTTTCTGTATCATTTCCTGTCCTGGTGCTCTTATTTTGGCTCTACGTCCTGTTGGATTCCTTGTTTTGTGGCACCTACACTATATGTTTAGTTTCCTACCAGCACACCTGTTTTCTATATCTAATCGAGTCTACAAAGGTTTACATGTTGCTCCTTGCCAGTGCTGGATTATTGCCTTTTGTCAGTGTGCATGAGTTACTCTGCTGCCGCTACGTGCCTTGCATTAGCCTTTTGTTTATGCAGTTTTGTGCTCTCTATGTAAGAATTAAATCTTTTGGCCTGGACACAGTCTTTTGTCTCTACATCCTGGGCTCACGCCAACAACCGCCACGCGCCACCGTGACAGTGTGATTATTTAGATTTTTTTCCCTCTCTGTAAATTCTCTCTTTAATACACCATCTCCCTAAAATACAATACTGATTGTGTAGTTGCACGACAGAAACGAGGAAGAAAAAGTAGCAGCCAAGTAACAATGTCCCATCCAGTCCGCTACACCGAAGCATCATTGGAGATGGGAATTGATAACATTTTTCTGATTTCTGCTTAAAGATTCAGTTCTTTATCAGTTTTCTTATCGATTCCCATTTGTTCAGTTCAGTTCAGTTTCAGTTTATTTCGGACATGCATACGATACAATGTAATGCATCACACAATTCCAGTTGTTTCATTACAGCACATCCGAAAAGGAGTAGGAAGAAGCAGAGCTTATTTAATCCTACCCCTTTTCATACCATAGCAATTTTATCCAATTTGCTTGTTGTCTCTAACAGAACAGTGAACAAATAAATAATAAATAAATACTATACCATAGTAAGCATACAAATATTAAATACATAAATAATCTTTGTCTCAATAAAAAAAAAAAAGGGTTCAAAATGTTTATCATAATTCTTGTGAACACTTGTAGTTTGAACTGTCTCTTAAACTGAATCATATTGGTGCTTTGTTTGATTTCTTTGGTTAATCCGTTCTATAATTTGGAAAAAGGAGATCGAACAAGTAGCTTAGTATCAATTGTGTTTAGTTTAGAGGTAACATGACTCTACAAAGCCAACAGTGGGGTCTTGAAAGGCACATAGCATAGAACAAATACTTTTTTGAAAAAAATATAAGGAATAAATATACTAACAAATTAAAATAATACATGTGTGGAAATTACACAACAATGTAACATTAAGTAACATATTCAAAACATTTAAGAATATCTGCCATTTCCCCTAGAATATATACTGGTGAGACTAAAGAATGTGAATATTGTGCCAAGGTTTGTTTAGACTTACAAGGTGAAACTAAAACATTGGCTCATAACATGCAACTCAAGATAATTCAAGCCTTCTTTTGATATGATTATGGCGTAAAGCTTTTGAAAACCTAGAATTGAAAATCACAGAAAATGTAGGGTTTTCAAGAACTGTAAAGTATAATCCTAGAAGTTATAATAAATAAAGGCTTGACATATCTCACTTTGCTAGTAAAGAGTTAATATCACATACTGTATTAGTTTCGCAATACAAAATATTATAATTTTTGGAGTTTCACCTGTACAATGGAACTAACTGAGTGAAAATCTGGTTGGATGAAAACATGCACGTTTCCTCTACCTACCTACCAAAAATCAGGAGCACTGTGGCAAATGGTTGCAAGCCTTTGACCACAAACTTAAAGGTTAACTGCACTTTTTTTGGCCTATCGTTCACAATCATTATGAGAGACAAAGAAGACAAAAGTTTTTGGTTTTATTTCTCTTTCTTACATATACAAATTGGCTGGTTCAAGGTGGCTAGCAATGCAGCTAATGGGAGCAATCAATTCCACCTCTAAATCACCTTAAAAATGCATTAAAAAACCGTCAACAATACTTCATTCACGTTCCGTAACCCGTATAATAACCAAGCTGTAACGACATTGTTATTGTAAGAGCGAACACTGAAGAACTCTTTTTCTCGCGTAGTAACACATCACCACGCTACGGTATTAGCCATAAAGGCTAGCTATAATCTAGCTTCTACGTTAACACGAAACGCGTTTGAGTTTGTAATGCACAACACTGCGAAACAACACCAATTTGTACTGATTGAAAAACATGAACAATCATATTACAGTATGTGTAAAGTATTAGCCCACATGCCATGTTTTGTTTGTACACAGCTGAGCTAGCCAGACAGCATATGTACCGGTACTGTAGTTGTACTAACACTCATGACGTGCTGCGTGTTTCATGATCGATATTAAAGTGTGACTCACTCAATGGACAGTTGTTTGTTTGGTCCAGCTGGCTAGGGATGTTTCCTGTTGAGTTTGGACAAGCGCTCCATTTATGTTGAAATAGCTTGGCTCCCGTTTCCATATTTATAGCGTCAAAGTTGCTTTCTTGCCCCTCTCTCGGCTTCCGTCTCACGCTTCTTTTGTGCGGGCTTCTATAAGCAGCTATATTTAGCTTCAAAAGTATAATGTTGTAAATCCTCATTCTGTCCAAAAATAGTGTTACTATAGTGTTATTAATAGTGTTACTTAGAAAACACACTCGTGTTTGATTCCAGAAGTAGGGAAAATATTTATTGACAGAAGTCAGACGTGCGCTGCTATGGAAACAGAAATCAGTCCCGGAAATGATTAACATGATCAAAATATGGTAAATAATGAACATATTACATATTGTTGTGAACGTGTCTGTTACTACATTATATATATACTTACAGTATGTATATAAATCGTTGCTGGAGGGTTATGAAGTTGCTTTAGAGGGCTTTGAAGGCTACTACGGTGACTCCATTTAGGCCCATCTTTCAAGCGTTTTTATCATCTTTAAATTTGTAAATTAAAAAAAATAATAATAAAAGACGTGTGTTCTTGTCTCTCATAATGATTGTGAACAATAGGCAAAATTCCCCCAAAAAAGTACAGTTCTCTTTTAAGCCACTGTTTGGTGACATTCGTCTACCTGGCCTGAGTTTACTCTTCCCTGCCGCAGTGAACGGAGAGAGGTACTGTAGATGTGAACTGGTACTAGCACTGCAAGCCTCGGAGTCAGTCAGAATCTGTCTCTCGTCATTGCTCATCTAAATGAGGAGACATTCATTTCAATTTAGCAGGTAATAGATTTGACAAGGAGGCAAATGGCGCTAACATGATAGACAGGGTTAGTTAGTACCTGTTGTATTTACGGCAGATGACACATTACTGCTGCTGAGATGTGATTGTAGTGGTTTAAAAAGGTTACATTCATTTATAGTTATTGCACGCTGACGTCACTGCGGATAGTCGAACCTCGGATTCAGGAGGAACAGTGTGGTTTTCGTCCTGGTCGTGGAACTGTGGACCAGCTCTATACTCTCGGCAGGGTCCTTGAGGGTGCATGGGAGTTTGCCCAACCAGTCTACATGTGCTTTGTGGACTTGGAGAAGGCATTCGACCGTGTCCCTTGGGAAGTCCTGTGGGGAGTGCTCAGAGAGTATGGGGTATCGGACTGTCTGATTGTGGCGGTCCGCTCCGTGTATGATCAGTGTCAGAGCTTGGTCCGCATTGCCGGCAGTAAGTCGGACACGTTTCCAGTGAGGGTTGGACTCCGCCAAGGCTGCCCTTTGTCACCAATTCTGTTCATAACTATTATGGACAGAATTTCTAGGCGCAGTCAAGGCGTTGAGGGGATCCCGTTTGGTGGCTGCAGGATTAGGTCTCTGCTTTTTGCAGATGATGTGGTCCTGATGGCTTCATCTGGCCAGGATCTTCAGCTCTCACTGGATCGGTTCGGAACTGAGTGTGAAGCGACTGGGATGAGAATCAGCACGTCCGAGTCCATGGTTCTCGCCCGGAAAAGGGTGGAGTGCCATCTCCGGGTTGGGGAGGAGATCTTGCCCCAAGTGGAGGAGTTCAAGTACCTCGGAGTCTTGTTCACGAGTAAGGGAAGACTGGATCGTGAGATCGACAGGCGGATCGGTGCGGCGTCTTCAGTAATGCGAACGCTGTATCGATCCGTTGTGGTGAAGAAGGAGCTGAGCCATAAGGCAAAGCTCTCAATTTACCGGTCGATCTACGTTCCCATCCTCACCTATGGTCATGAGCTTTGGGTTATGACCGAAAGGACAAGATCACGGGTACAAGCGGCCGAAATGAGTTTCCTCCGCCAGGTGGCGGGGCTCTCCCTTAGAGATAGGGTGAGAAGCTCTGCCGTCCGGGGGGAGCTCAAAGTAAAGCCGCTGCTCCTCCACATCGAGAGGAGCCAGATGAGGTGGTTCGGGCATCTGGTCAGGATGCCACCCGAACGCCTCCCTAGGGAGGTGTTTAGGGCACGTCCGACCGGTAGGAGGCCACGGGAAAGACCCAGGACACGTTGGGAAGACAATATCTCTCCCGGCTGGCCTGGGAACGCCTCGGGATAAGCGGAAGAAGATGGATGGATGGATGGATGGACGTCACTGCGCATGTTGCGCAATGACGTCATTCTCGCCCACAGGAATCGTTAAGGGAATGGTTTGAATAATTTGCAAGCGATTGCAAGGAATTGAAACACTGGGTTTTCGATTCCAATTCCTAAGCATCATGGAGGAAAACTGAAATACCGAGCCAACAGTACAACATGAGCAGCTTGTACGCAAAAGGAATTGTGTGTTAGTTGTTTGGACTCACTTTAGCTACAATGAGGATGACCTCAACCTAAAAGTACAGTAGTGGTTGAGATTGGAATAATCGTGCATTAACCGAAATCGTGGTAAAAGTTTCAATTAATTGTGGTTTAGATTTCTGCCATAAACACCTCGCTGTAACAGTTCCATTTCTGAAATGTATATATTTAAAGAAATGTGCTCTTTCACCGGTGTCCCAGTGTTCACATGGCTAAATTATTTTCTTACTTGAAAGATCAATTCAAAGGGAATGCACAATTAAATTTATGAAGTCCTTGTTACATACATGCAGGAGATTCCAAGAGATTGCATGTAGTACCAAAACACGTTTATCCACAATGCAGAAGATACTGGCATTTGTCTAAGATACTCATCCTCACCATCGTGGCGGAAAATAAAAAGTTAAGTCAAGTCAAGTTTTTTCCAAGTATTATTTTCACTAGAGGAAAAGGAATTGCTTAGCATGTTACACACATAGAACTTACCTCCAGAAAGTCTTATCTTTGTCCATGTGATGTCAGATGAAACAACAATTGAGCTGTTTGGCCACAATACCCAGCAATATGTTTGGAGGAGAAAAGGTGAGGCCTTTAATCCCAGGAACACCATGTCTACCGTCAACCATGGTGGTGGTAGTATTATGCTCTGGGCCTGTTTTGCTGCTAATGGAACTGGTGCTTTACAGAGAGTAAATGGGACAATGAAAAAGGAGGATTATCTCCAAATTCTTCAGGACAATCTAAAATCATCAGCTCGGAGGTTGGGTCTTGGGCACAGTTGGATGCTCCAACAGGACAATGACCCCAAACACACGTCAAAAGTGGTAAAGGAATGGCTAAATCAGGCTAGAATTAAGGTTTTAGAATGGCCTTCCCAAAGTCCTGACTTAAATGTGTGGACAATGCTGAAGAAACAAGTCCATGTCAGAAAACCAACAAATTTAGTTGAACTGCACCAATTTTGTCAAGAGGAGTGGTCAACCAGAAGCTTGCCAGAAGCTTGTGGATGGCTACCAAAAGCGCCTTATTGCAGTGAAACTTGCCAAGGGACATGTAACCAAATATTAACATTGCTGTATGTAAACTTTTGACCCAGCAGACTTGGTCACATTTTCAGTAGACCCATAATAAATTCATCAAAGAACCAAACTTCATGAATGATTTTTGTGACCAACATGTATGTGCTCCAATCACTCTATCACAAAAAAATAAGAGTTGTAGAAATTATTGGACACTCAAGACAGCCATGACATTATGTTCTTTACAAGTGTATGTAAACTTTTGACCACGACTGTATATCTGCAAACAAGCAGTCGGCGCCAAACGGCTTTCCCACAAGCCAACCAATCATGTACACCAGTGGTCCCCAACCTTTTTGTAACTGCGGACCGGTCAACGCTTGAAAATGTGTTCCACGGACCGGGGGTGGTGGGGGGTATGGTATTTTTTTGTTTGTTTTTTTTTTTGTCATAAAAAAATACAATCATGTGTGCTTACGTACCGTATCCCTGCAGACTGTATTGATCTATATTGATATATAATGTAGGAACCAGAAATATTAATAACAGAAAGAAACAACCCTTTTGTGCGAATAAGTGTGAATGAGTAGGGGAGAGAGGTTTTTTGGGTTGGTGCACTAATTGTAAGTGTATCTTGTGTTTTTTATGTTGATTTAATATAAAAAAAATAAAAATTTATTTATTGTGCGGCCCGGTACCAATCGATCCACGGACCGGTACCGGGCCGCGGTCCGGTGGTTGGGGACCACTGATGTACACCATTGACTTGAAGAGATGCCTATTACCTATTACCATGCTGGCACTAATATCATCACACGTCTGATTACATTATCCTACTTTGCTGGGTTCTGTGTAAAAGACACACCCACAAAAATAATGAATCGGTGTATGGACAAGGACTGTTTTTTACTGTTGCTCTACTGGTTTTTTGTGCTTTTTAGATTATTTTTTTGACCGTCGATTGAACTATATTTTCCTTGAAATTTAAGTTGAATTAGGGCCCAGTGTATTATATAACCATCAATTCCATTTCTGACACTTGTATTGGCATTCCCAGCCAGTGTAGTGTTTGTCCTGTAGAGCTGCCACAGTATAAATAGCGCAGCAATGTGTGTGTCTATGAGGACTGGTCTGGTGCACACTAGCTGATACCTGCGGGAGTCTAACTGCTGTTAGCAAGTAATCATGTAACTCAGCACCTCGCCGCAGGCTCAAACAATAAGGTCAGACTGTCCAACGAGCCGCTGCGGAAAATGACACCGCTCTGTTTGGGTTCATTTTATTTGACTCCATTTTGCTCCTCTAAACGCGTTTACCCGTTCGTTATAAGCAGAGGTCAGGCTAATCTACAAGAGGCATTTCCTCATATTTCCCACACGGATGCTGTCTCGGCCGGGCCCCGCGTCACTGTCTTTATTTGGTAAACGGTAGCCATCAACTGCTCGGGTCAAAAGGTGACATTAGCGCATTAGTTAGCCCCTTTAAGAGGTCAGTTGTCGGACCGCAAGAGTGATCCATGTTCCGCAGGAAGATGTAAGCAATTTAACCTCGCAGTCAGGTGGAATTACATCTGTCACTACTGTAGCTCATGAAGAGTGTGATCACTTAGTAACCCTGAGCAAAAAAGATACCGTGGTCATTTCCACACACATATAGCACCGCTCTTCAATTGGTGGTCAATACGCATTGGCTTTTAAGAATATGGTACATTTATAACGTGACAAATGGTTTAAAGGCTCTTTTTTATGGTTATGGTTAGATATGTACGATAATATCGGCCGATAAATGCTTTAAAATGTAATATCGGAAATTATCGGTATCGGTTCGGAAATTATCGGTATCGGTTTCAAAAAGTTAAATTTATGACTTTTTAAAACGCCGCTGTACAGAGTGGTACACGGACGTGGGGAGAAGTACAGAGCGCCAATAAACCTTAAAGGCACTGCCTTTGCGTGCCGGCCCAATCACAAGTGAATGCCATACAGGTCACACTGAGGGTGGCCGTATAAACAACTTTAACACTGTTACAAATATGCGCCACACTGTGAACCCACACCAAGCAAGAATGACAAACACATTTCGGGAGAACATCCGCACCGTAACACAACATAACACAACAGAACAAATACCTAGAACCCCTTGCAGCACTAACTCTTCCGGGACGCTACAATATACACCCCCGCTACCCCCTACCCCCCCCTCAACCCCGCCCACCTCAACCTCCGCATGCTCTCTCAGGGAGAGCATGTCCCAAATTCCAAGCTGCTGTTTTGAGGCATGTTAAAAAAAATAATGCACTTTGTGACTTCAATAATAAATATGGCAGTGCCATGTTGGCATTTTTTCCCATAACTTGAGTTTATTTATTTTGGAAAACCTTGTTACATTGTTTAATGCATCCAGCGGGGCATCACAACAAAATTAGGCATAATATTGTGTTAATTCCATGACTGTATATATCGGTATCGGTTGATATCGGAATCTGTAAGTAAGAGTTGGATAATATCAGAATATCGGATATCGGCAAAAAAGCCATTATCGGGCATCTCGAGTTATGGTATTAGTTTATTTCGAACATGCATACAGTTACAATATGGTACATTCACATATCTCCATTTTCTCATTACAACTTGTCCGAAAAGGAGTAGGAAGAAGCAGAGCTTATTTAATCCTACCCCTTTTCCTTTTCTTAGGAATGTCTAACACATTTTTAACACAGTTCTCAATAATACATACAGTAGCTGTTTAAAAGTTATGATTCACATGATGAAATTAATAAGTAGTTTCTTCAGCTGTTCGAGGTATTAAATATGTTTCTGTAGATGTTAAACAGCATCACGCAGAACCGTAAAGTTGGACATTTCAAAATCAAAATAGAACGTCCTACTCAGACAAGGGCAAATCAACTTAATGCGACTTCTGCGAGATCCTACGTTGCATAAAAGTAAATGGAAAGTACCGTATTTTCCTGACTAAAGAACGCACCGGTATATAAGCCGTACCCATTAATATTTAGAAGAAATAAACATATAAATGAATATATATAAATACATCCATATATTACCCGCACTGGACTATAAGCCTTAGATTTATACATAGTGAAATTAATTATTTACACTGAAATATTTTGTAAATGTTAAATTACATACCTAATTGTTTCCAAACGGTGTCTGTAACACGGCAGCAAACCAGCTGATCAAACAAAACAAAAGTCATTGTCATGGACCCACTAGCTGCGCAAGCTAGCTCTCCAATCAGCTAAACAGACTCAATAACTCCACTGTGACGTTTTGCAAACTGAAACAATACAAAATAAATGCCACTGTAAGTTAATAATACTAACACAGACGCTTGTAAACATGTTAGCATATTAGCTAATGCTGCCGAGGCTAACTTGATTACATTATGGTAGCATGTACAAATATGAATGAAATCATCACTATCAAACATGTGACGGTTTAGTACTAAGTATGAAATGATTTAGTTATATTGTAAACGGTTCGCAGCCGAGTGTGAAGCGACTGGGATGAGAATCAGCACCTCCAAATCCGAGTCCATGGTTCTCGCCCGGAAAAGGGTGGAGTGCCATCTCCGGGTTGGGGAGGAGATCTTGCCCCAAGTGGAGGAGTTCAAGTACCTCGGAGTCTTGTTCACGAGTGAGGGAAGAGTGGATCGTGAGATCGACAGGCGGATCGGTGCGGCATCTTCAGTAATGCGGACGCTGTATCGATCCGTTGTGGTGAAGAAGGAGCTGAGCCAGAAGGCAAAGCTCTCGATTTACCGGTCGATCTACGTTCCCATCCTCACCTATGGTCATGAGCTTTGGGTCATGACCGAAAGGACAAGATCACGGGTACAAGCGGCCGAAATGAGTTTCCTCCGCCGGGTGGCGGGGCTCTCCCTTAGAGATAGGGTGAGAAGCTCTGCCATCCGGGGGGAGCTCAAAGTAAAGCCGCTGCTCCTCCATATCGAGAGGAGCCAGATGAGGTGGTTCGGGCATCTGGTCAGGATGCCACCCGAACGCCTCCCTCGGGAGGTGTTTCGGGCACGTCCGACCGGTAGGAGGCCACGGGGAAGACCCAGGACACGTTGGGAAGACTATGTCTCCCGGCTGGCCTGGGAACGCCTCGGGATCCACCGGGAGGAGCTGGACGAAGTGGCTGGGGAGAGGGAAGTCTGGGCTTCCCTGCTTAGGCTGCTGCCCCCGCGACCCGACCTCGGATAAGCGGAAGAAGATGGATGGATGGATGGATATTGTAAAATTTACAAATGTTGCTTGGCGTGATGAATGAAAAAACATACAAGTAGAACCGCTTTGGATGACTTGTAGACGGATGTAATTCCGGTTCAAGGCAGCACCTACAGTGAACTCGTCCAGAAGATGGCGCCATAGCATGAACAGTAACATACCCTTTTCAATGTCTCTGTGGGTGGATTACAAGATCTGTTTGTTGAATACAAATCTTTATGGCCGTTGGCGAAGAAAAATACATTTTTAGCCGCACCGTTTTATAAGGTTCACAGCGTTGGAAAAAAGTAATGGCTTATAGTCCAGAAATTACGGTATCAGTTTTGTATGAATTGGTCATTGTTGTTGTGGACGTCGCTTCCTAGCAGTCCCACTGTCAGACACGGCACAGGAGCCAAGTGTGCAGGTTTAACAAGGTTTTAATGTACATCCATCCATCCATTTCTACCGCTTATTCCCTTTGGGGTCGCGGGGGGCGCTGGAGCCTATCTCAGCTACAATCGGGCGGAAGGCGGAGTACACCCTGGACAAGTCGCCACCTCATCGCAGGGCCAACACAGATAGACAGACAACATTCACACTCACATCCACACACTAGGGCCAATTTAGTGTTGCCAATCAACTTATCCCCAGGTGTACATATAGTTATCAAAAGTCTTTCTCCAGCAGAACGTGACCTTTCAGTCACGTCCGTATCCTCTCTCTCTCTCTCTGCTCCCGGCTGCTCACTGTTAAAGACAACAGATGATTAGATTACCACGTACCACCTGTGAAATCTAATCACCTGCCAGCTGTGTCTCGCCGTCAGCACATGCCCCGCCCCTATCCGATGGTGCTCCGGCCTCAACACCATCGACTGAGGCGGTGACCTTTGCTCCTGCAGGCGCGCTGATCACACTCTCCCTCCACAGTTGTGTTTCTGTTGATAACAACTGCTGTGCGCGTAATTATGCATTTGTCTTTTTGCCAAATTGCTGGAAAAAATTTTACACTTAGGGATATGCTACATGACAAAAGAAATTGTGAAAAAGTGATTCCTATGCGTTTTTGAAAAGTTATTGTACAGACAACAATGTTTCCAAATAATCTCCATTCACATGGTGCTGTAAAATCGACGGCGAATACTGTAATACGCACGTCAGGCCACTCGTTGGCGATTGCAAACTAACTGTACAGCATTTGATATATGAATAAAAATGTTGGTAAGTAATGCAATTCAGTTGAACACTTAAGCGATGTAGTAATGACTAGAGATGTCCGATAATGGCTTTTTTGCCGATATACGATATTCCGATATTGTCCAACTCTTAATTACCGATTCCGATATCAACCGATACCGATATATACAGTCATGGAATTAACACATTATTATGCCTAATTTTGTTGTGATGCCCCGCTGGATGCATTAAACAATGTAACAAGGTTTTCCAAAATAAATCAACTCAAGTTATGGAAAAAAATTCCAACATGGCACTGCCATATTTATTATTGAAGTCACAAAGTGTATTATTTTTTTTAACATGCCTCAAAACAGCAGCTTGGAATTTGGGACATGCTCTCCCTGAGAGAGCATGAGGAGGTTGAGGTGGGCGAGGTTGAGGGGGGCGGGGTTGAGGTGGGGGGGTAGGGAGTAGCGGGGGGTGTATATTGTAGCGTCCCGGAAGAGTTAGTGCTGCAAGGGGTTCTGGGTATTTGTTCTGTTGTGTTTATGTTGTGTTACTGTGCGGATGTTCTTCCGAAATGTGTTTGTCATTCTTGTTTGGTGTGAGTTCACAGTGTGGTGCATATTTGTAACAGTGTTAAAATTGTTTATACGGCCACCCTCAGTGTGACCTGTATGGCTTTTGACCAAGTATGCATGGCATTCACTTGTGTGTGTGTGTGTGAAAAGCCGTAGATATTATGTGACTGGGCCGGCACGCAAAGGCAGTGCCTTTAAGGTTTATTGGCGCTCTGTACTTCTCCCTACGTTCGTGTTCACAGCGGCGTTTTAAAAAGTCATACATTTTACTTTTTGAAACCGATACTGATCATTTCCGATATTACATTTTAAAGCATTTATCGGACATCCTTAGTAATGACGTAGTCGTGCATATCCCCCTTTTCCATGCTCCAAATCGGCCAAAAAGGGCTCGATAAAGCGTTTTTGATAAAAACGCTCATATTTAAACAGCCTGTACCTAACTTGCAACGCACCAGTTTTATTCTACAATACTTTTGATATTAGCTGAAGTGCCAATCGTTTACTTCTGCAATGTAATGGGTAAATGTGGAAGTAGTGTCAAAGCGCTTTGAGTACCTTGAAGGTAGAAAAGCGCTATACAAGTACAACCCATTTATCTCAACCTCCCATCTCATCATCATTTTCCTCAACGTTGCTCCTTTTCTCTTTTTTGGTGCGAGCAGAAGTTTCCAGAGCTCAAATTCAAGTATGTGGAGGAAGACCAGCCAGAGGATTTCTTCATCCCGTACGTGTGGTCGCTGGTCTTCAACTCTGGAGTGGGACTCCATTGGAGCCCGCATGGCATCGAGCTCTTCAGCATGGACTCTGGCTGAGCGACCACAAGCGTGTTCGCCCTTGTACAGACTGACAGTTTGTATACCTGCGTGCGTATGTATGTATGTGTACGTGTGTGTACGTGTTTGAGAGGGATTGTGTGTGTCGCTTTTTATAGGACGCTGCTTTGGAAGTGCCTCAACCTTGCGTGGAGCAGCTTTGCAGCACAACCTCTATTTCCCGAACCAAAACAATTCTTTTGTTTCTCCACTGGGAATCTCCACAGTGGCTCGGCCTGCTTTAACGGTACACGTAAAGCTAAGTCATCCCATCTAGGGGGCGCCATGGAGTCTGAAGGCGAATAATCCTATTTGGGTTTTTCCTGGAAAAAAAGAACAGGTCAGTTAACGCATACGCACACTTGGAATAACTTACCGTATTTTCGGGGCTATAGAGCGCACTGTTATTTAAGCCACACCTACCAAATTTTAGAAGAAATAATTTTTTTTACATATATTAGCCGCACCGGACTATAAGCCGCAGATATATACATGTACGAAAGATTTTGTAAATATTTATTTACATACCTTAATTGTTTCCAAACGGTGCCTGTCACACGGCGGAAAAATGGCAGATCAAACAAAACAGAAGTCATCGTCATGTACCCACTAGCTGCGGAAGCTAGCTCTCCATTAAGCTAAGCAAACTCAATAACACCACGGTGACGTTTTGGTGAATTTACAAAACTGAAACAATACAAAAAGAATGTTAATAATACTAACAGAGACACTCGTAAACGTTCTAATGACGCTAGCTGGATTACATTACAATAGCACGTGCAAATATGTATGAAAACACTCCGACAACATCACACATGGGACGGTTTAGTAAGTATGATTTTTTTTAGTTATAATATAAAACTTACAAACGTTTCTTGGAGTGATGAAGAACCCTTTCGAGCAAAAACGCTATGGACGAATACTTCCAGTTCAAGGAACGAAAAAGGAAGTACATTTTCAACCTGCATCACCTACAGTGAGCAAACTCGTCCAAAAGATGGCGCCATAGCACAAACAGTACCACAACTTTTCAGTGTGTCCGTCGGTGTTCCATGAAAACTATTTGTTGAATACAAAACATTACGGCCGTTAGCGAAGACGAATCCATAAATTAGCCGCACCGTTTTATGAGCCGCAGTTTCAAAGCGTGGGAAAAAAGTAGCGTCTTATAGTCCGGAAAAATACGGTATTTACCAATGCACTGACAATATATAGGACTTATTACATAACTATGCTGTGAAATACCAATTTTCACTTTTGAGAAGCTGATCATTTTGCTTTTTATAAGCACACCCTGTTACAAGGAATTATTAGGGCCACACTGAAAATAGAAAATTAACAATTGGACCTGCAAGACTAGATTTGAAATATTGTGAAAGTTAAAGATGATTTAAAACAAATAAAGAAAAAAGCCAAAATATAACAATAAAATCATAATGTTTGCCTGAAGAAATGTTCGAATACTACCAAAAGAAATTTTTAAAGGATTGTGCATTTAAAAATAGTCATAATAGTATGAAAACATCGGTGAAGTATTTCGGTAATAATAAGTCAGAATAGTAGTGGGAACACAGTTGAAATATTTCAAGAATAAAACCGTAATTGTCTTAAAATAAAACATGGCATATTACGAGAAAATTAGTTAAAATAAGTTGTGCCATTACGAAGCAAAGTTGGGATATTACTAGAATAGAATCTGAATTTTGCGTTGACAAAATGTTGGAATAGAATGAGAGCAAAGTTTATGTATTACAAAAAAAAAATCATAATTATGCGTTATGTCAAAATATTACAAGAACAGTCACAATATTGCAAGAAGAAAATTATAATTTTGTATTTTTTTTTTAAATGGATAATGTTATGAAATAAAAGGTTTTATTTTATGTAATTCTTAAAAAAAGAAAAATTAATTGGCATACATTACTACAATTATGTTCCCTGGTCAAATTAGACTTCAAACACAGACATATTTAAAAAATATTATTAAAACATCTGACATGACTCCTGATAACATTGCTCTTTTCTAAAAATACACAATATTATTCTCATATAATTTACTTAAAAATGTTTTGATGGTGATTTTAAAATGTGTTTTTCTTTTCGGTGTGGCCCTTATACTCCAATCAATCAAAATGTATTTAGTTTGTAAAAACATTTTTGGTTTGTAATGTTAAAAAAAAAAGAAAATAAGTACCACCAGGTTTGAATTTAATAGCCTGCGCTAATGTTTGATTTCAGTTTAGTTCTGGTACAGTAGCAGTCCTTCCCCACTCGGCCTCATTTAATTGATTTTTACCTTCATAATCCATTTTATTTCCAGAGACAAAGCAACTGTCTCACCTCCTTCCCTATTGTGCTCATTCATTTTGTCTCTGTTTGCATGTTTAACTAGAGTTGAACTATTTATTTTCATGTCATTTTTTCATAGTTGATCTTCAAATGTTAATGGTAGTTTTGATATTACGTTGAAAGAAAAGCTTCAACATTTATGCCTATATATTATTATACTGCTTACTGAACATACTTGGTAACATGGCAAGAGCTGAACAGTGCTTTATTGATAGGGATTTAAATAAAAATATTATATCCAAGCAACTTTAGTGTCTAAGTATTATTGAAGTGAAATAATGAAGACATCATAAGACTGTTATTACTCTACAAGCATTTGCTGATGTCACATGTTACTCTAAATTCAAGTGCCATTTCAGAGGCATATTGATGCATGAATAAAATCTAAATTTCATATTGGAAAGAAAAATGTGAAATATTATGAGAACAAATATGACAAAAATGTCATTGTCAAAAAAATTAAATTGTTGTTTACCACTAAAAAAGTTGGGAAATGGAAATCGTAATTTAGCGCTGAAAAGAATCAGGAATATTACAAAAATAAGATCGTAAATCAGCACTAAAAATAAGTACAAATATGACCGGAATGAAATCGTAATTTAGTGCTAAAAAGAAGTCCAAATATGACAAGGATAAAATCGTAATTCAGCGCTAAAAATAAGTCGCAATATGACAAAAATAGAATCGGGACTCACCACTAAAAATAAGTCGGAATATTACACAAATGTATTTGTAATTAAGCACTAAAAAGAAGTCAGAATATGACAAAAATAAAATGTAGAACTAAAAATAGGTCGGAATATCACATCAATAAAATCATAGTTCACCACTTAAAAGAAGTCGGAATATGATAAGAATAAAGTAATTTTGCGCTAAAGAGTTCTGAATATTGCAAGAATAAAATTGTAATTTAGCGCCCAATAAAATCGTAATGTGGTGCTACAAAGAAGTCAAAAGTTACAAAAATATCGTAAATCAGCATTAAAAAAAAAATCTGAAAATGACAAAAATAAAATCAGAATTTGACTTTAAAAAAGTCACAGTATGACGAGCAAAATAATTGCAATTTACGACTAAAAAGAAGTCTGAATTTTACAAGAATAAATCGTAATTTAGTGCTAAAAAGAAGTTAGAATATTACAATAATAAAATCGTAATTCAGCTATAAAAAGGAGTCAGAATATGAAAAGAATACAGTTGTAAAATAGTGCTAAAAAGAAGTTGGAAATTACAGACATTTTATTGTAAATCAGCGCTAAAATCAAGTCGGAATATGACTAAAATAAAATCATAATTTAGCGCTAAAAAGAAGTTGAGTATTATAAAAAAAAATACATTGTAACTCAGCGCTAAATAGAAGCCTGATTATGACAAGAATATAATCATAATTTAGCAAGGATGGGTTGACTTAGGAGTGTTTTCTAAAATTACTGTTAACGATCATGAACTGTTAACAAGGATTGTCCAGAATCACTCATCACAAGCAATGAAATAGAATATTTTGACATTAGGATATTAGTCCACTTACTCAAACAAATCTGACTCATTTTATTAGCTGTATGGCTTTGTTAAAAATACAGACATTGAAAAAAACAACCACTAAACTTTTAGAAAGAAAAGTAAGTATTGTCAAAGAAACAGTAAGTAATATTTTAAGTACCTCAAAGAGCTTCTTGTGCAAGGGTGACTTGTTTGATGGTGCTACCTCATTGGTTTTTGCTGAACTAAGCATGAAGGAAAATGATTGGGTAAATTGTGTACGGCAATTTAAAAAATAATATGCAAACTGGTGGTCCAAATAGCTTAGCATGTAATGATGTACATTTAATAGTGGTTTTAAAGGGGAACATTATCACAATTTCAGAAGGGTTAGAACCATTAAAAATCAGTTCCCAGTGGCTTATTTTATTTTTCGAAGTTTTTTTCAAAATTTTACCCATCACGCAATATCCCTAAAAAAAGCTTCAAAGTGCCTGATTTTAACCATCGTTATATACACCCGTCCATTTTCCTGTGACGTCACACAGTGATGCCAATACAAACAAACGTGGCGGAAAGAACAGCAAGGTATAGCGACATTAGC
The DNA here is from genome assembly GCF_033978685.3 of Nerophis lumbriciformis. Taxonomy (NCBI): domain Eukaryota; kingdom Metazoa; phylum Chordata; class Actinopteri; order Syngnathiformes; family Syngnathidae; genus Nerophis; species Nerophis lumbriciformis. The sequence continues at coordinate 19,195,211 of NC_084579.2, read as the reverse complement.
TCGGATTCAGACTCGGATTTCAGCGGCTTAAGCGATTCAACAGATTGATTACGCATGTATTGAAACGGACGGTTGTAGTGTGGAGGCAGGTAGCGAAAACGAAATTGAAGAAGAAACTGAAGCTATTGAGCCATATCGGTTTGAACCGTATGCAAGCGAAACCGACGAAAACGACACGACAGCCAGCGACACGGGAGAAAGTGAGGACGAATTCGGCGATCGCCTTCTAACCAACGATTGGTATGTGTTTGTTTGGCATTAAAGGAAACTAACAACTATGAACTAGGTTTACAGCATATGAAATACATTTGGCAACAACATGCACTTTGAGAGTGCAGACAGCCCAGTTTTCATCAATTAATATATTCTGTAGACATACCCTCATGTCAGCAGGCCAGGGAAGCTAGGGTCGATATTCTTCTCTTGATCATCTTTGGTGTGAGCCAAGACATCCAGGGGGTTTAGCTCGCTCGTCTGCGGGAACAAACTGCCGCCATTGCTTGCCGTGCTACCGAGGGCCTTTGTCCCTGAATTGCTCACACACTCCGGCAGATTCAATGGGTGTCTGGCGGCAGATTTCTTTGACTTTGTCGTTGGAAATGCATCTGCTTTGAATGTCGCAGGATATCCACACATTCTTGCCATCTCTGTCGTAGCATAGCTTTCGTCGGTAAAGTGTGTGAAACAAACGTCCAATTTCTTGCCACTTTCGCATCTTTGGGCCACTGGTGCAACTTGAATCCGTCCCTGTTCGTGTTGTTACACCCTCTGACAACACACCGACGAGGCATGATGTCTCCAAGGTACGGAAAACAGTCGAAAAAACGGAAAATAACAGAGCTGATTTGACTCGGTGTTTGTAATGTGTTTGAGAAAATGGCGGATTGCTTCTCGATGTGACGTCACGTTGTGATGTCATCGCTCCAAGAGCGAATAATAGAAATGCGTTTATTTCGCCAAAATTCACCCATTTAGAGTTCGGAAATCGGTTAAAAAAATATATGGTCTTTTTTCTGCAACATCAAGGTATACAGGTAAAAGCCAGTAAATTAGAATATTTTGAAAAACTTGATTTATTTCAGTAATTGCATTCAAAAGGTGTAACTTGTACATTATATTTATTCATTGCACACAGACTGATGCATTCAAATGTTTATTTCATTTAATTTTGATGATTTGAAGTGGCAACAAATGAAAATCCAAAATTCCGTGTGTCACAAAATTAGAATATTACTTAAGGCTAATACAAAAAAGGGATTTTTAGAAATGTTGGCCAACTGAAAAGTATGAAAATGAAAAATATGAGCATGTACAATACTCAATACTTGGTTGGAGCTCCTTTTGCCTCAATTACTGCGTTAATGCGGCGTGGCATGGAGTCGAAGAGTTTCTGGCACTGCTCAGGTGTTATGAGAGCCCAGGTTGCTCTGATAGTGGCCTTCAACTCTTCTGCGTTTTTGGGTCTGGCATTCTGCATCTTCCTTTTCACAATACCCCACAGATTTTCTATGGGGCTAAGGTCAGGGGAGTTGGCGGGCCAATTTAGAACAGAAATACCATGGTCCGTAAACCAGGCACGGGTAGATTTTGTGCTGTGTGCAGGCGCCAAGTCCTGTTGGAACTTGAAATCTCCATCTCCATAGAGCAGGTCAGCAGCAGGAAGCATGAAGTGCTCTAAAACTTGCTGGTAGACGGCTGCGTTGACCCTGGATCTCAGGAAACAGAGTGGACCGACACCAGCAGATGACATGGCACCCCAAACCATCACTGATGGTGGAAACTTTACACTAGACTTCAGGCAACGTGGATCCTGTGCCTCTCCTGTCTTCCTCCAGACTCTGGGACCTCGATTTCCAAAGGAAATGCAAAATTTGCTTTCGTCAGAAAACATGACTTTGGACCACTCAGCAGCAGTCCAGCTCTTTTTTTCCTTAGCCCAGGTGAGACGCTTTTCGCGCTGTTTCTTGGTCAACAGTGGCTTGACACGAGGTATGCGGCAGTTGAAACCCATGTCTTTCAAGCGTCTCTTGGTGGTGGATCTTGAAGCACTGACTCCAGCAGCTGTCCACTCCTTCTGAATCTCCCCCACATTTTTGAATGTTTTTTTTTTCACTATCTTGACCAGGGCGCGGTGATCCCTATCGCTTGTACACATTTTCTGACCACAGTTTTTCCTTCC
>NC_084579.2:19155532-19185532 GCF_033978685.3 Nerophis lumbriciformis | reverse complement strand
TTCCTCCAAACAAACAGCGTTCCGACCCAGTCGCCTAATATATGCGGCTTTTACACACACTCAAGTGAATGCAAGCCATACAGGTCACACTGAGGGTGGCCGTATAAACAACTTTAACACTGTTACAAATATCCGCCACACTGTGAACCCACACCAAACAAGAATGACAAACACATTTCGGGAGAACATCCGCACCGTAACACAACATAAACACAACAGAACAAATACCCAGAACCCCTTGCAGCACTAACTCTTCCGGTACGCTACAACAGTGGTTCTCAACCTTTTTTCAGTGATGTACCCCCTGTGAAATTTTTTTTAATTCAAGTACCCCCTAATCAGAGCAAAGCATTTTTGGTTGAAAAAAAGAGATAAAGAAGTAAAATACAGCACTATGTCATCAGATTCTGATTTATTAAATTATATAACAGTGCAAAATATCGCTCATTTGTAGTGGTCTTTCTTGAACTATTTGGAAAAAAATGTATAAAAATAACAAAAAACTTGTTGAAAAATAAACAAGTGATTCAATTATAAATAAAGATTTCTAGACATAGAAGTAATCATCAACTTAAAGTGCCCTCTTTGGGGATTGTAATAGAGATCCATCTGGATTCATGAACTTAATTCTAAACATTTCTTCACAAAAAAAGAAATCTTTAACATCAATATTTATGGAACATGTACACAAAGAATCTAGCTGTCAACACTGAATATTGCATTGTTGCATTGTAATGAATGGAATAGCCTACTTGATTTGATGTTCAGTTTATGAACTTACATTCATATTTTGTTGAAGTATTATTCAATAAATATATTTATAAAAAGATTATTGAACTGTTGCTATTTTTAGAATATTTAAAAAAAATCTCACGTACCCCTTGGCATACCTTCAAGTACCCCCATTTGAGAACCACTGGGCTACAATATACACCCCCCCCCCCCCCCCTACCACCAAACCCTGCCCCTCCCAACACCGCCCCCTTTATACAAATACAGATAATCCTATATATTGGAGATACATATTTTTTTTTAAATGTCTTTAGTTTTTTTTAATTTGACTATACAAATCTGTTTTACTTGTATCTTAGATTAATTTTTTTGCTCTTTTTTTTCTTTTTTCTTTTTTTTTTTCAAACAGGAGATTAGAATACCGAAAAAACTCCTAAAATTTGAAGTTACGTGCGTTTTATTGAATAACGATGTGATGATTTCTATGCATTTTCCCCCCCTTTTTTGCATTAAATTGACATGACATTTGCATGCACAAGCCTATTAACGCAGATGAATTTGGATTATTATTGCATCATTTGAGTCTTTATATGCTTGTATGGTCACCAAATTAATCTTCTTAGCTATTGGAAATTATATTATGCAATATTTCAACCTTTCAATAGAAGGGTTACAGAATGAATGTTCATATTTGCTGAAATGTGACATTTTTCCTGCAGTTACAAGTAATATGCTGTTTGCTGGTGTAAAAGCCAAATGTATTAGGTGTAATTGCCAGTCTGCAGCTCGTCTCTATAAAAGTGCAGCTGGCAGCATGGCTCACCTTTTATTTAACACACAGTTTGTCTAGACGTGGAAATAAAACGCAATCACTTCAGACAGACGGAGGGGAAGAAGACGCGGCGCACTCTCTGACCTGGAACAACTCGGTGAAATGCCAGGCGACGGCTGATGAAACGCGTCAACGGGAAATCTCATTTTGAAAATGTTCTTTCTGCTACCACAAAACCAATTTTTCGCCTTACACCTAAAGATTGTATCTGTTTTTAATTATGTTTTGACATTTCCCAACCTGAGGACTTGATTGTTTGAGACGTGAGCGCTGCGGGAACACAATCCTCCACCATCTTTTTAATTTATAGTCCTTTGTAATCCTCCAGACTGTTCTGATACACCTAAAGTACACAAGTGAACCAATACGCTTAAATAGCAAATTAATTTAGGATGATAAGAGCCAAATACCATGACAATAATCCCTCTAGTAGCTGTGAGTAGTATAGAGTTGAGCAATCTGATTGGAGGAAGTGCTTTGAGGCAATTTCAATCAGTAACAGTTGTGGTAAAAAAAATACCTTGATAAATGGGTTGTACTTGTTGGCCACAGTTTGACCCTGGAACAGACTATTTTGTATTTACATTATTTTCTGTGGGATCTTTTTAAGTGTGGTGTAATTTTCACATATTTTGTAAACTTTTTTTTATTTCAAAATCTTAATATTACTGGGGTTAAATCACCCAAATGATTCCTGAGTATGGCCATCGCTGCTGCTCACTGCTCCCCTCACTTCCCAGGGGGTGGAACAAGGGGATGGTTCAAATGCAGAGGGTAATTTCACCACACCGAGGTTGTGTGTGACTATCAGTGGTACTTTAACTTTTAACTATAAAGTCATACTTTTACATGAATTAAGTCATACTGAAAACAATCCCAATTACTGCATATGAATAGAATTTGTCATTCCTCAATTATTATTTATTTTATTTATTTATTTATTTTAAAGTTACATTAATAGTACCGTATTTTTTGGAGTGTAAGTTGCACCGGAGTTTAAGTTGCACCTGCCGAAAATGCATAATAAAGAAGGAAAAAAACATAAGTCGCACTGGAGCCCGGCCAAAATATGAAAAGAACTGCGACTCATAGTCCGAAAAATACGGTAATTCAATTTATTTGAATAAATAGATTTTTTTTTTTTTACCAGATTTTTTTACATACAGTTTACAGGAATAACGTTGGAATTTCACAGAAATAAAGTCTTAATTTCTGATGATAAAGTTGTAATTTTAGGGGGGAAATAAAACATTTTTTTAAAGATAATTTCTACAAAAAATATTTATGAGAGTAAATTTGAAATATCACGGAAACATTTATTTTAAAACTAATGCAATTTTGCAGGAAATAAAATAAAATTTCACTTTTATAAGTAAATAACTTTTTGGAAGAAAATACATTTGTATGAAGGTATATATACTGTATGTTAATAGTAGGGATGTCCGATAATGGCTTTTTGCCGATATCCGATTATTGTCCAACTCTTTAATTACCGATACCGATATCAACCGATACCGATATTAACCGATATATGCAGTCGTGGAATTAACACATTATTATGCCTAATTTGGACAACCAGGTATGGTGAAGATAAGGTACTTTTTAAAAAAAATCATTAAGATAAATAAATTAAAAACATTTTCTTGAATAAATAAGAAAGTAAAACAATATAAAAACAGTTACTTAGAAACTAGTAATTAATGAAAATTAGTAAAATTAACTGCTAAAAGTTAGTACTATTAGTGGACCAGCAGCACGCACAATCATGTGTGCTTACGGACTGTATACCTTGCAGACTGTATTGATATATATTGATATATAATGTAGGAACCAGAATATTAATAACAGAAAGAAACAACCCTTTTGTGTGAATGAGTGTAAATGGGGGAGGGAGGTTTTTTGGGTTGGTGCACTAATTGTAAGTGTATCTTGTGTTTATTATGTTGATTTAATAAAAAAAAAACGATACTGATAATAAAAAACCCGATACCGATAATTTCCGATATTACATTTTAAGGCATTTATCGACCTCGACCTCTCTAGTTAATAGTACTATGAAAGTAAAGTCAATAAAGCGCAATAAATAAGACCATAAATATCCCATTCAATGTGAATTAAAAAAGTCGATTTTTCACAAAATGTTTGCGTTAATAACATTTTAAGAAAATAAAGTACCGGTACTGTAGAACAAAAACTTGTCCAACATCCATCCATCCAGCCATTTTCTACCGCTTGTCCTTTACGGCAGGGATCCCCAACCACCGGGCCGCGGCCCGGTACCGGTCCGTGGATCGATTGGTACCGGGCCGCACAAGAAATTAAGAAGAAAAAAATATATATATATATATATTTTATTTTTTATTTTTTTATTTATTAAATCAACATAAAAAACACAAGATACACTTACAATTAGTGCACCAACCCAAAAAACCTCCCTCCCCCATTTACACTCATTCACACAAAAGGGTTGTTTCTTTCTGTTATTAATATTCTGGTTCCTACATTATATATCAATATAGATCAATACAGTCTGCAGGGATACAGTCCGTAAGCACACATGATTGTATTTTTTTATGACAAAAAAATTAACTGAAGCATCATGATAGGGTAGTCTAAATGGCTCAAGAAAAACAAAATGATCCATGGTAGAGATCCCACATCTGTGGCCAGTTGGCAGAGCTCCATGTTTGGTTTTAAGATGTGTAGAGAAACCTGTTTTTTTTTTTTCTTTTACAAGAGGTGGTTTGTAGGCGGTATAATGATGGTCTTCCTTCATGCTCTTAGTGTGTATGATCACCTAACTACTACTAGTAGTAGTAGTAGACTAGTAGGAGCAGTTGTAGTGCTGGTGGTGGCAGACATTTCCCCTTCTGACTGATTACTTCCAGACATATTTCCCCCTTCCCCATTTCAGTTCCCTCCTGCTTTGAGTTGTTTTAAACGGCGCCACTGCAGAATCCTGGGACAATAGGGATGAGCAGTTGGCTCGACTACACACCCTCTTCCCTTCTACACACACACACACACACACACCATCATGAGCCATCCACCCCCAGTTTGCCCTGCAGCGACACCAGCACATTAACATACTGCTGCCTGCACCTCCTCCTTGTCTGTCTAGGCAACCCAATTAGACACACACACACACACACACTGTACTATTGCAAATTCAGCACAATGACTGTCGTCTGAGTATCAAGGCCACAAGGGAAATATAATAAGACCTACAGTCAAATAACTTTCCCGTTATAGTATTATGGGGAAAAGTCATATCAAAAATGAATTCTACTATAATAATACTATAAAAAACAATGTCATAAATGACAAGAAAAATACAATCATATTTTTAACGGAAGGGGAAAAATTCTAATTTTACCAGAACTCCGGATTTTATGGGCAAAATCTGATTTTTTTCTGAAAGACAAATGTATTCAATTGAAAGTCCTAATTAAATGAAATGGGAATACCCACCCACGCACACACACACACACACACACACACACACCCACACAATATGTGTGTATATATTAATACATATATATATATATATATATATATATATATATATATATATATATATATATATATATATATATATATATATATATGTATGTATATATATATATATATATATATATATATGTATATATATATATAAATGTGTATATGTATTTATCTGTGTGTATAGATGTGTGTGTGTGTATATATATATATATATATATATATATACTGTGTATATATATATATATATATATATACATATACATGGGTATATGTATAGATATGTGTATGTATATATATACACGTGTATATGTGTGTATAAAAAAAAGTGCGTGTGTATATGTGTGTATATATGTATGTATATATATATACATATTTATACATATATGTGTATAAATATATATATGTATATATATATATATATATATATATATATATATATACACACACACACATATATATGCATATGTGTGTGTATGTATATATATATGTGTGTATGTGTGTATATATATATATATATACATATGTATATGTATATATATATATATATATATATATATGTATGTATGCATATATATATATATATATATATATATATATATATGTATATATATATATATGTATGTATATATATATATATATATATATATATACAGGTAAAAGCCAGTAAATTAGAATATTTTGAAAAACTTGATTTATTTCAGTAATTGCATTCAAAAGGTGTAACTTGTACATTATATTTATTCATTGCACACAGACTGATGCATTCAAATGTTTATTTCATTTAATTTTGATGATTTGAAGTGGCAACAAATGAAAATCCAAAATTCCGTGTGTCACAAAATTAGAATATTACTTAAGGCTAATACAAAAAAGGGATTTTTAGAAATGTTGGCCAACTGAAAAGTATGAAAATGAAAAATATGAGCATGTACAATACTCAATACTTGGTTGGAGCTCCTTTTGCCTCAATTACTGCGTTAATGCGGCGTGGCATGGAGTCGATGAGTTTCTGGCACTGCTCAGGTGTTATGAGAGCCCAGGTTGCTCTGATAGTGGCCTTCAACTCTTCTGCGTTTTTGGGTCTGGCATTCTGCATCTTCCTTTTCACAATACCCCACAGATTTTCTATGGGGCTAAGGTCAGGGGAGTTGGCGGGCCAATTTAGAACAGAAATACCATGGTCCGTAAACCAGGCACGGGTAGATTTTGCGCTGTGTGCAGGCGTCAAGTCCTGTTGGAACTTGAAATCTCCATCTCCATAGAGCAGGGCAGCAGCAGGAAGCATGAAGTGCTCTAAAACTTGCTGGTAGACGGCTGCGTTGACCCTGGATCTCAGGAAACAGAGTGGACCGACACCAGCAGATGACATGGCACCCCAAACCATCACCCAACCATGCAAATGTTGCATTTCCTTTGGAAATCGAGGTCCCAGAGTCTGGAGGAAGACAGGAGAGGCACAGGATCCACGTTGCCTGAAGTCTAGTGTAAAGTTTCCACCATCAGTGACACTAATATATATATATATATATATACATTAGTGTGTGTGTGCAGTGTGTGTGACCTGATATCCCAAAGGTAAAAATGAAACAATACAAATAAAAACGTGACAAAAGTTGTAATATTGCATCATTTTAGCACATTTTTTCCAAGTCATTTAAAAAACATTTTATTTATATTATTTTGTGACATCATTTTATTTTTTATTACAATAGATAAGTGCCACCTCATCACAGGGCCATACCCCGCTTACCGCCCGAATGCAGCTGAGATAGGCTCCAGCCCCTCCCCCCCCCCGAAAGGGACAAGCGGTAGGAAAATGGATGGATAAGTACTCATTTCGTGAAAATAAAGTTTGATTGTTATGAGAAAACGTTTGAAAAATGTTTTTGAAAAATATGTCAGACTTTTATGAGAAAACAAGAGAAAATTTTCAAAAGGAAAATATTTTAATATGGAAAAATAAAATCATACATTTAGGGGGAATCCTTCAGGTATTTCATTTTGATTTTAGGATACATTTTACATGATTTTTAAGGAATGTGTGCAAAAGTATGTGGGGGAAAAAATAAGTTACAAAAAGATACATATTTATTGTTGGGAGATATTTTATTTTACAATAAAATAGTAATATTTTTACAGAATTAAAATGTTTTTTGGCAAGAAGGTTGTCGGTTGTAATTTTAGGAGAAAAAAGTAATAATTTGAAAGGAATAAAGACGTCATGAGAAAATACAAATTACTAACATATATTACGTATTTAATGTTTCAAAGATAACATGTTAAATTTACAAAAAGTTGTAGGAATTTTAAAAGAACAGGTGAAATTGAACATGAAAAAACAAATATACCTAATAGAATAGAGCTAAAGTTGACCTATAAAATATAATCGATAAAGTTACAATTTTACACAAAAATATTGTAATTTTGCAATAGTCATTTCTGATATTTGTTGTAAAAAACACATAGTATGTATACAGTATACATACAGTACAAGTGTTTTTTTTTTTTTACCATGTACATACTAACAATAGGTTAAATATCAGACTATAATATTTCGCAGTCATTTGACTCGTGACAAAGAAGTTTCAAACTGTTGATTTATATCATAAAACCTCGCATAGTTATTAATATGTTCCTGTCAGGATAAATATATTGTCTGATTTTAGTAGGCGTGCGTCACCAGCCATAACCGGAAGTTGTACTTTTGAGTGTTGTATCCTCATCGTCCAGACAGGGGCAGCAGAGAGCAAGCAGGACTACAGTAGTTGTAAAGCAGCAGTATACATTCTATACATTTACATCCTTCTTTCATTTGATGTTTATTAAAGTGAAACTTAGCGAGATTAATAACTCTTCTACAACTTCTAACAGAGTTTACAACTTAAAGATTCAACAATAACAAAAAGTCCACTTGCGCAGCTCTGTGTTGCCTGACAGAAAAAACACAACAAAAAATTAACATCTACTGGAAACTCCACACTATCAAGGCAACATGTTTTTTTGTCATTGTTGTTGTTTTTGTGTTTTGGTTTTTAAACATACAAACAATACTGATTGAAAATATACAGGCAAATTGAGGCACTTTAATGTATTACAATATTTCAAACCAAAGGGTTGAACAATTAATATATTTATATAAACAAAAATAAACTATACAATAGGATATATATATATATATATATATATATATATATATGTGTGTGTGTGTGTGTGTGTGTGTGTGTATGTATGTATGTATGTCTACATCTATATATATGAATATATATAATGTATATATATGCATATATATATAATGTATAGATATATATATGTATACATATATGTATAGACAGGGGCGCCGCTAGGGATTTTGGGCCCCATGAAAAGAATCTTTACAGGGCCCCCAACACAGTGTCATTATTTTTTCTGTATTATAATTTCATCATCATTAGGGGCCTCTCTGGGCCCCCCTCCATCATGGGCCCCTAGAATCTGTCTCCTTTACCCCCCCCCCCACCCCTTTTTTTGGCGCCCCTGTGTATAGATATATATATACAGTATATATATATATATATATATATATGTATGTATAGATATATGTATATATATATATATGTATAGATATATATTTATATATGTATGTATATATATGAATATATACATATATGTATGTATATATATATGTGTATATATGTATGTATATATATATATATATTTATATATATATGTATGTATTTATATATATGTATGTTCATATATGTGTATATATGTATGTATATATATGTATATGTATGTATGTATATATGTATATGTGTGTGTATATATATATATATATATAAATAAAATGTATGTATATGTAAAATAAAAATGAGAAATTAGAAAAATATTCATGATAATAATTTAAGGGTCTTTAACCATTTTCAAAGATTCGATTAATGATTTGGAATCCCTGAGCCAATGTGAAAATTTAGGGTTTACTTTCCAAAATTGACATTTATGTAGAAAACTATCATAACAAAAGTATTTTCATGATAAATGTGTTTATTTTAAAACAAAATTCACATTAATTTAAGTGAAAACACGACAAAAAAAAGTCATATTACTAAACAAATAAAGTCATACTTTCAGTAAAAATAAACCAACATTTTGCTTTTACATTTTTATGTAATTTTACAAAAAAAAGAGATTGATATTTTGATGAAAAAAAGCAGATTTGTATACGATATAAATATAAATATTTCAATACAAAGTCAGAATTTATTATGAGACTTTAGTCCTAATTTAAGTAAAAAAACAGAAAACGTTTTTCGACAATAAGGTCTTCATATCCATATCCTTCGTATCCACAAAGAAGTCATTTTAATAAACAAAATAAGCAATAAATCTGATTTTAAGTGAAAATGTCAAAAATTTACCTGGAGACAATGTGTTATTTGTTTTAATATTACGACAAAAAAAGTTACAATACAAGAAAAATGTCATATACTTTCAGCGGAAAAAAAAATGTTTTTAGTAATTTTACAAAAAATTATATAATTTTTGAGGAAAAAATGGCAAGATTTGTATGCAATATGAATAGAAACATTACAAGAAAAAGTCAGAATTAAGTATGATGGGACTTAAGTTAAAAAAAAAATTAATAAATAATAATAATAGTTTTTGTAAAAATAAGGATTATTTTTTTCTGTAATTTTACAATACAAAATGTAAATGTTTTCCGGGAAAAAGCAGAACTGTATACTATATCCCAGAAAAAGTATTACGATGCGACTAAACTCCTAGTTTAAGTCAAAAATAAAGTTTGTGTAAAAAATATAAAATAATATTCATATTACCACAAAAAAGTAAGTTCAAGGGGAAACAAAACAAAACCCTGACATTTTCACACTTTGAAAAAAATGTTCACAAAAATGTCCACAGTCCTCAAACGAATGTATCGTTTAACGTGACGTGCGCGTGCCTGCGTGTGTGCGCGCGCGCTCCCGCCTGCTCTACTTGATGTGTTGTTTTGCGCAACAACACAATCACATTTCTTGTGAAGCGACAGGGTGTCTAGACGCACATGTGACCAGGCGTGGAGACGGGGCAAGGGCAACACACACACGCACACACACACAAAACACTCCGCGTCACACACACACACACACACACAGAGTTCTCCCCCCGCCTGTAGGGAGCACACACACACACACACACACACACACACACTCTCTCACGTCTGCCGCTGCCACGCATAAACTGTCCAGCGCGTGAAGGAAAGGCAGCAAGGTTTCCCGCTGAAGGATATTTCTCCGCGTGGGCTCCTCTTGGATTCTATGTGGATTTTAACGTGGATTAAACGGGCCCACTTTTGCCGTAGCTCGGCGGAGCCAACCCCCACTTCCACACACTCCACCACCGGGGGCGATGTTTCCGCGGCACCGCTGACCGACCCACCGCGGAGCGTGTAGCGGGGGAGAAGTGCTCCCTACCCCGGCGTCGTGCTGCAGCCTCCTCCCTCCTCCTCCTCCTCCTCTCCAGGCTGCTCGTCACCGCCTGGACTCGAACCCGGCAATCTTCATGATTTGCGGACACCATGCTCGTTTTTTAGCCGGGGAACCCTCATCATCTCGTCCCGCATGTTCAGGACCAAACGGTCGGGGCTCGTCCGGCGACTTTGGCGGAGCCGCGCGCCCGCGGAGGGCGACGGGGAGGTCGGGGACAGAGGGACGCATGGCCCCGGGGGCTGCTGCATGGGCAAAGCGGCCAAGGTGGCCAAGACCCACGCGGCCGGCGGCGGCGGCGGCTCGGAGGCTGAATTGAAGGCGCTCACCCACTCCGTGTTGAAGAAGATTAAAGAGAAACAATTAGAGGTGCTTTTGCAGGCGGTGGAGTCCAAGGGGGGAGCGCGGAGCCCCTGCTTGCTCTTACCCGGCAAAGTGGACGCCAAAGTGGGTCAAGTGTCTTACTCCCTCCCCATGCTGCTCTACAAAGTGTTCAGGTGGCCCGACCTCAGGCATTCCTCGGAGCTCAAGAGGCTGTCGTGCTGTGAATCCTACGGGAAAATCAACCCGGAGCTCGTCTGCTGCAACCCGCACCACATGAGCAGGCTCTGTGAACTCGGTAAGATTTGCCCCCTTTTTTTCCGGCCTTTTCCCTTAATAAACAACTTTTTCAAACAGTGCACGCCGGCTATCTGACGTTGTCCTAGACGCTGATAGTGGCCCTCCTGGCGCCAGGCGGGCCCCCTTGTTTATCTGCCAGCCTCGGCCCCAGGATCCCTGACAAGTCTTATCACAAAGTTGACATCTTTTCTCCCTTTTCTTGTGCTTCATGCAGAGTCTCCTCCTCCTCCATATTCCCGCTATCCCATGGATTATTTTAAACCACCAGGTGAGCTTTCTCTCTCTCTCTCTCTCTCACACACACACACAACTTTTCTTAATACATTTTTTTTCTTAAAAAACAACCATAGACAGTAAATGTTTTTGCCAAATAGTGTCTTGGCATGCATATTACATATGTACATTTTAATCCTGAATCACCTGTAATATGCATGCCAGACCACTAGTTGGCGCTCATGTCACTTTCTTAAGAAACAAGCCATTTACTGTCCATCCATCCATTTACTACCGCTTGTCCCTTTCGGGGTCGCGGGGGGTGCTGGAGCCTATCCCAGCTGGCGGGGTACTCGTTTTCTCTGTGCCCTCAGTCTCCTCTCGGATAAAAGTTCAAAAAGTCCCACGTTCTTCTCCATTGTTGTTATTTGTTCCAACTGATGCATTCAATGTCCCCTGGAAAAGTGGCACGAGTTGGTTTACGATCAGTAACAACAACACAGCCATCTTTCGCGACGGTTTTTGCAAATCGTCTGCGTCAGAATTATTTATGAACTCATTAGGTACAATTAAGCTACTTTTTAAAGTGCAGCATGGCTACAACTACTGTGTTTAAAATGCTCATTTAGTTAGGTGGTTAAAAAAGACATTTACTGTTTTGACACACGATGCATGTGGCTGTCGTAATACGGGAAAAAAAAGTCGGAATTGTAATTGAGAAATGAGTCGTAACTTTACGAGGAAAACATTTTGACGGGTGCAAAATCGGAATTTTGTTTAAAAAGTGTCTCATTTCACCAGAATTAAGCTATTTATTAGTTTATCGTATTTTTCGGACTATAAATCGCAGTTTTTTGCATAGTTTATGCAACTTATATATGTTTTTTTTCTTTTTTATTATGCATTTTCGGCAGGTGCGACTTATACTCCGATGCGACTTATACTCCGAAAAATACGGTACTTTGATGTATGCTATTTTATGGATGTTTTTATTTGTACTGTAGTAACAGATTGAAAAACTACCTAAAAAAACAACTTGTCTCTCCAAGTACCACCATTATGACCAACTTTAAATAAAGTAGCATAGTAGGCCTAAGTATTTATAACAAAAAAAAGGCAGATGTTTTATTTAACAATATTTAATATTACACGCATTTTGAACAGCAACACTGTGTTTGAATATAGGAAAATAAAACAAATCAAGATCAACATTAAAAAAAAAATCTAGTGATTATTTGGCGTACCACTCAATGTTGAGTACCCTAGCTGCTCTAGGGTATGACAATACAAATCTCTTGATGATATGAGATAGGGCTGCAACGATTAGTTGATTAATTAACTTTGATTCATATTGTGTTGCTTCGATTAATCGTTTAATGAGGAATGAATAAAAAATGCTCAAGTCCAAGCAACATGGAGGAAAACCGCGGGCATAGTTTCAACACGATGTGGGGGCGAAAAGCGAAAAGATATTTAATTTTTATTAATTTACACGTCAATGTTGATAATGTACATTTATTAGAAAGAAAACAAAGAATAAGGGTTATGGCAGGCAGAGAATTTGTTGTTTATTTAACTGTTTCCCCTAAGATATGCATTAAGGCTATAAAGTGTGTTTTATCCAATTACTTGATTAATCGTACAAACTATGCCTATAACTATGTACTATAATAATTGATAGCTGCAGCCCTAGTACGAGACAAGTCAATTTCAGGACTATACGTTGTAATTTTCCCGTGAAAAATATGCAATTTTACATGGAAAAAGCGTAATATTACGAGGGAAAAAAATTGTCTATTATGAGAAAAAAGGCGCAATTTTACCCTATAATGTTACAAAAGTTAGTTTATAACCTCAATAATACCATCAGTTGTTGTGTCATAGCTAGAATGAGTCATTTTATGCAAACATTGTAGTTATTCCTGAGAAAAAAGTTGGAATGTTCCGAGAATTTATTTTTGGGGGGGGAAGGGGGGTGTATGAGAATAATGTTGTAATTTTACAAGAATAAAGTCAGAATTTTAGTGGGGAAAGTTGTAATTCGACAGAAATAACATAAGCAATAGTAATCAGACAAAAAACTAAAATGCAGTCTCAGTTGTAATATGAGAAAGTTATGATTTTATGAGACAAAACGTTCCAGAAGAGGTTGTAATAAGAACATTTGTAACTTTTTCAGAAAACTTTGTAATTCACCTGAATCACAGTTACTATTTTGTGAGTAATGGTCGCTTATTTTACAGGAGTGAAGTCCAATTTTTACTCAATTGTAATTGACTGATCGCCTGGCATGTGTGCACAAAGTTGAACATATGTAAGCGTTATATAGTGTCGTGTTGCTGTAGACTTGTTATCAACACAAACGCTGCTTTTCCACCACTGTTGTTGTGGTTGCTATAACAGTGTCGTCTTAATAAATGGTCGTGTCAGACTCCCTAGTGCCAAAACACAGCCACGTTTCCATCCATTTCTGTCTTAAAAACAGCGTCTTCTGGCTGGAATGTGGTCATTAGTATGTGCAGGTCTTGTGCACACATACATATACACATACATACATACTCACAGTCCATGTGCAGGAAGCAGCTCCATGTTATGTTGTGATTTATGGCAGCACAGTGCAGAGACATTGAGACCGGCTGTCTATGCACTTCTAGTGTGGCTGCCGGCCAGCTTGCTGTGATCGCAGCCTCCATGTTTGTCTGTCCTCCACTTATTAGCACTGAAGTGTGGAGGGGGTCTCTGTTTTTGGATACATTTTTTAAGATGGGACTGTTTTAGCGTCTTACCCAGCCGGCGGCGGCGTGATGCAACGCTTCTTTTTGCATCCTTGTTGTGTTTGTTTGTTGGCTGCCGCCCGCGCCAGACGCCGGTTGTCACGTCGGTGCCAGAGAGCCGCAGCGGGTTATGTCATCGTCGCCTGTGAAGTCGCTTGTGACGGGTGTTACATTTCAGGAGCGCCACACAAGTGTCACCTTTTGTGCAGCGCTTTCCACCTAGTGGTGCAAGCTGGCATCAACAAACTGCATTTAACTTCTTTGGCAATGTTATTTATGACTTTCTGTTTGGGTTTTTTAAAGACTCTAGTTGCTACTGTAGCACTTTTTGATACCTAAAGAACAGTGCTAGATAAGGTACACAAAATGATTTGTTGCACACATTAGCTGTTTCCATCATCTCTTTGCACTCGAGTCAGTTATTAAGATTATTTTCATGTGTTTTACAACTTTAACTGAGGGGTCATGATAAAAAAGCCATACTTTTAGTAGAATAAATTAGTTATTTTGTAGTAAAATGTATTTATTTCATTAGAGTACATTTGTAATTTGACAGGAATAACATTGCAATTTGATGAGGAAAAAAAATTCACTATATTGCAAGGGAAAGTTGTAGTTTCCCTTATCTATTCGCACTCGAGCCACAGTTAAATGCTGTTATTTCAATGCTTTTTACCACTTTAACTAGCTCAAAATATTGTACAACACTGAACTGCTGGGTCATAATAAAAAGCCCAAAAGGGACAAGCGGTAGAAAATGGATGGATGGATGGACTTTTAGTAGAATAAAGTAGTTATTCTGTAGTAAAATTTCTTTCTTTCATTAGAGTACATTTGTAATTTGACAGAATGAGGAAAAACATATAATTTTATTGCAAGGGATAGTTGTAGTTTCCCTTATCTCTTCGCACTCGAGTCACAGTTATTAAGGTTATTTTAATGTGTTTTACAACTTTAACTGAGGGGTCATAATACAAAGCCGTACTTTTAGTAGAATAAAGTAGTTATTTTGTCGTAAAATGTATTTATTTCATTAGAGTACATTTGTAATTTGACAGGATGAGGAAAAAAATGTCATTATATTGCAAGGGAAAGTTGTAGTTTCCCTCATCTATTCGCACTTGAGCCACAGTTAAATGCTGTTATTTCAATGCGTTTTACTACTTTAACTAACTCAAAATATTGTACAACACTGAACTGCTGGGTCATAATAAAAAGCCCAAAAGGGACAAGCGGTAGAAAATGGATGGATGGACTTTTAGTAGAATAAAGTAGTTATTTTGAAGTAAAATTTATTTATTTCATTAGAGTACATTTGTAATTTGACAGAATGAGGAAAAACATTATATTGCAAGGGAAAGTTGTAGTTTCCCTTATCTCTTCGCACTCGAGTCACAGTTATTAAGGTTATTTTAATGTGTTTCACAACTATAACTAAGGGGTCATAATACAAAGCCGTGCTTTTACTAGAATAAAGTAGTTATTTTGTCGTAAAATGTATTTATTTCATTAGAGTACATTTGTAATTTGACAGGATGAGGAAAAACATGTCATTATATTGCAAGGGAAAGTTGTAGTTTCCCTTATCTCTTCGCACTCGAGCCACAGTTAAACGCTGTTATTTCAATGCGTTTTACAACTTTAACTAATGGAAATACTCAAGAAAATATTGTACAAAACTGAACTGCTGGGTCATGATAAAAAGTCGTACTTTTAGGTAAATAAAAAAGTAATTTTACAGTAAAAGGTATATCGTTCATAAAGTTAATTCGTAATTTGACATGGATAAAATTGCAATTTGATGGGGGAAAACATGTCTTTTTGCAAGGGAAAGTTGTAGTTTCATCTCGTTGCACTCGAGATGAAGTTATACAAGTTGTTTTAAAGCGTTATACAACTTTATTTAGAATTTGACTGGAATAAAATTTCAATTTGATGAGGGGAAAAAAATGTCTTCATCTTACCAGGGACAGTCGTAGTTTCCGTCATCTCTTCGCACTTTTGCCGCATTTATATAAGGTTACGTTGACGCCTTTGACCATTTTAACCAATTAGAATGCTGAAAAAATATTGGTAATAACAATTATGATACTTGGATGCTTATTGGATAATGCATTTTAGGAAAATGAAGTAAAACTTTTACATGAAAAATGACGTATTGTACAAGTAAAAATTTGCAAGCATTAAACGTACACTTGTAATAAATAGTATGAGGATAAAGGCATATCATTACAAGAGTAGCCTATGTAGTAATTTCATGGAAAAAATATAATTTGTTTAGATAATTTTACTGGAATAAAGTCATATTACATTAATTATTTTATATTAGGAGATGGTATTTATTCATATGTTATATGACATGTCAATTGGCATCCATTGAAGAATAGGTAAACATTTTATTGGAAAAAATAGTAATTTAAGTTATAATTTTACAAGAAAAAAATGCTACTTTACGAGGCAAAAGTCATCATTTTGAAGAAAAAAGTAGTAGTTGTAGTAATTTACTGTTTCCATCATCTCTTCGCGCTTGAGTTGCACAGGTATAAAAAGTTATATCGATGCTCTTAACAACTTTAACCATGGGGATGCTAAAAATTGTACAAAATTGCAAAACTGCTTGGTGTAACTAAGCTACACAGTGATGGGGATGAGTAGAGGTGGGCGGTGGGGGGGGGGGGGGGGCTCATTTAGTCGCGTCTGTCAGTGCTCCGGGTTCAAACAATGACCCCACGCCAGACGACCAGCTGGCTCGGGCCCGCCAGCAAAAAAAAAAAAAGGAGAAAGTGGCTTTCAGTGAGTGGAAACAATAGGAAGTCATTGCAGCTGCAGCTGTGGCTCCATAGTGCAACCAGCCCCGCCCCCTTTATCCTTCTCCTCGCCTCCTATTGGCTGGAAGAAAAAGTCAGAGTTAGAAAACCAGCAGCATCCCTGCGGCCAAAGCAAAATAAGGAAGTAAATAGGAAGCTGGCTGCAGGAAGCGGTTATGCAAGTCCTGCCGAAAAAGATCCTCAATTGGCGTGGGAGCGACACAGGAGACGGTTACCTCACTTGCTAGTTAGCTAGCTAGCCTCTAAATCATTTGTCACACTTTTCCGCCATTTGTTAGGACTCAGCTGCTATTGCAATCATGAGGAAGAGAGAATTTACACTGAAGGGTGTATTAATAGGACAGTGGCGACCACCATAACCTCAGGCAGCCATATTTTCTGTAGCACTAGCGCAAATGCCAATAACATTCATAAACAATCGAGTGCATTTTTTCTGGGTCTTCCAGTTCTATTTTGTTTGATATTCGTTTGCTTAACCAGAAGAAGGTCACCCCTGTCGTAAATAAAAGTCACCAGGAAGCAGCGAATCTTTACGGCGACTGATTTATGGAGCAGGAAGTGAGGTCGCCCGTGTCACGGCCTCTCTTCGATGCAGCATTAAAAGCAGCCTTGATGTAAATCGCCACCTTGTTTCAGCTCTGGTGGTGGGATATAATCCATGCAGTGTGTAGACCCTCCCTCCCTCCTCTCCTCAACCCTGTGGTCAGCTGTGAACTGTTGCCCGGGCGACCCAGGCAAGGCCGTTGGCAGCCAATGAAAGCGTGGCGGGCCGGCCAAAAGGGGCTGTTTGCCCGTGCGGCTCGTTAGCGCAACCGCAGGAAGCGCCGGGTTGAGGTGCCACACGGCAGCGAAGCCTGGCTCTGTCTTTAGTACCTTCTAGCCTAATTTGTATTAGTCAAGTAGGAAAAAAAACATATGCATTATTACCTGTTTCCATCATCTCTTTGTGCTCGAGCCGCAGGCATGCCTTATGTGTTGTTTTCAAAACGTTTCTTTCAGTAAACATATTACATCGCTTTTATCAGTTTTCATCTTAAAGTATAAAATAAGTGTCGCAAACATTACCTAATCCCATTATCTCTTTGCGCTCGAGCCACACACTTACCCTAGTTGTCGTTTTCAAAATGTTGCATTCAAATTTCTGTCTATTCAGGTTATTTAACGCAGTATGAAACTGATCTGTGTGCAGTTGATTGTATTTCCTAAACATGTCAAACCATTATAGCTGCACACATTACCTGTTTCAATTAGCGTATTTTCCGCACTATAAGGTGCACCTAAAAACCTCCAATTTTCTCAAAAGCTGACTGTGCGCCTTATAATCCGGTGCGCCTTATATATGGACCAATATTGAGCCACAACAAACCTAAACTTCATTTTCATAAAGTTTAGTTCTCGCAACTACGGTAAACAGCCGCCAACTTCTTTTTCCCCTGTAGAAGAAGAAGCGCTTCTTCTTCTACGGTAAGCAGCCGCCAACTTCATTTTCCCCCGTAGAAGAAGAAGTTAAGATAAACAAAACACCACGTCACTGACTTTACCTCGGGGAAAATAATAAATCAGCTGTTTATTCATTTTGGGAGTGAACAGAGTTGTCAGAACGCTGGTTTGTTATCTATTAATAAAGTTTGACTGACCTATCTGACTGTTTTGTTGACATTCCCTTTAGCGCAGCTCCATCTAATGGATGCATAGGTGCGCCTTATAGTCCGGTGCGCCTTATATATGAACAAAGTTTTGAACTATGCCATTCATTGAAGGTTCGCCTTATAATCCGGTGCGCCTTATAGTGCGGAAAATACGGTATCTCTTTGTGCTCGAGATGCGCACCTACCGGTGTATGCAAGTTACGTGTATCAAAAACCAAAAAAAGTTTGTGACTGGTTTTCATAGTCCTATCCCAATTTTATGATTTGCGAGAAATGTTCCATTTGTAGTCCTGAAGCATAGTCGATTATTTCATCACACTTGAGCCGCATGCTTTCTTACAATAATGAACTCATAGTTTGTGTGTTTGAGCGAATGGCATAAGAGTTTCTATCAGTTCCACTTGTCATCTTAAAGTAGTAAAAACAACTTGACACATATTATGAACTATAATCTCTTTGGGCTCAAGCCGTAGTTTATCTACATTATGATCGTTTTCAGCTCTGTTTGTCATCCTCAAGTAGTATAAAACATGACAATTGCACATTATTACCTGATTACATCTCTTTGTGTTCATACCGCACATTTGTGTATCGAGCAACTTGCAGTAAAAATATGCAGTGCTAACGATTCTCCAGAAGCAGTGGATTATGGGTGATTATCACGGCTGTAAGAAAGTCTCTTGTCTCAGAACGTTTGAGAGCTTCATCGTCGGCGTCTTCATTAGGCATTGATTTCAGCTCGGTGATTGACGACGCCGCAGCTGCTGCTGCTGCTCGACTGTCTCCCTTAACGCACAGACATGGCTGTAAATTCAAATCCTCCGTCTCTTCTCCAGATTCTCCGGACTCAGGACCTTCATCCAGTGAGACCGGGGGAACCACTTACTCGGCCCCTGTGGGGCTTTCAGGTAAACACTCTTCTACCTTTTTCTTGTCTTGTCTTTGGAAGACAAACGTGTCGAGCTCTTTGTGTGAGGTTTGGCGGGGGGGGCTGACTTTGGAGATGCTGCATGTGCAGACCCGCAGTAAGCGAGACACAGGCGCCTTTCTTTCTTCCATCTCCCCATGCAGGACGTGTTTTGGGGCTTCCTCAGCTTTCCGCCCCTAATCCCCCCCTTTGGCAGCCCTCCTGAGCCGGCGCCGTGTCCGCGGGCTGCGGAATGAGCGAGCGAGCGAGAGAGAGGCAGAGAGTTCTGCTCTGGGCTCAGATGGTTCTCATTACTGGGCTTTTTTTTAAAGCCTGTTTTATGTCAGTTGGTGTTCACTGCCCATATTTCCACCACAACCACCCTTACCCTCAACCCTGCTCCTTTGTTTGGAACAACACGAGAACCCAAATACTTAACTTATACAGTACTTCTTTTCAGACATGCTCTAACTTTGTAAAGCATGTTCGAAATCAGCTAAACCACGACCATTGCGAG
Organism: Nerophis lumbriciformis; assembly: GCF_033978685.3. Taxonomy (NCBI): domain Eukaryota; kingdom Metazoa; phylum Chordata; class Actinopteri; order Syngnathiformes; family Syngnathidae; genus Nerophis; species Nerophis lumbriciformis. Next base: position 19,165,493 of record NC_084579.2, on the reverse strand, counting down.
GGACATCCCTAACTAGTTTAAACTCTTGGATCAAAGACCAGGGAACTGAAAAAGGGGGAGGCCCAACCTTATTGGCGCCCCCTGTTCCTGAATGGGATGTCGACTCCAACTTTGTGAATGGGTCTCCTCAGCTCAGCAAAGATGGCAGAAACAGTTCTGCCCTCATGCTTTCCCTGGCAAGTCCAGACCCCAACCACCGCCACCTCCCTCCCTCCCCTGCGCCTTCCCTCTGGGGCCCTGACAAAAGAAACATGGCTCTCTCGGAAGGCCTGCCGCTGACCTTCCAGTTCCCTTAATCACACCCCCCCCTTCATTTTATGTTCTCTTCCAGAGAGGCAAGTGGGGGTTGTTGGGAAGTTCTTGTTGACCGTGGCCCCTGCTTTTTAAACGTAAGGACCCTGAAACTTTGCATTCATTCGCTCAGGACGGGTAGGAAGGAGTTAAGGGAGCTGCGACAGTGACAAGCGCAAATGCAAACTCGGCTGCCTGCCAGGCTAGCGGCTCTCTCTCTCTCTCGCTGGCTCACGTCATCAGCTTGGAACAGAACGCAGAACAAGGAGGGACGGGTGGGTGTACAGCGGGGCGAGGGGGGGTTGATGGCTATAGAGGACTGGCGCTCTGGGGCAGTGGAGGGGGGGGTGTTGATCGAGTGGGTTTCGGTTGACCCCGAATCTGACAGGGGGCTCACAGTGCCCGTTTTGTGAATGGAGACCAATATTTGGGAACTATTATCTCCACTAAGGAGTACCAAGCGATTGGCTCTTAACAGAACTCCTCAAAACTTGCCAAATGGGTGGGGTATTGTAAAGGGACAAAAGTTTAATGCAGATCCAGGAATACCGTATTTTTCGGACTACAAGACGCTACTTTTTTTTTAAGCTTTCAACCCCGCGGCTTATACAAAGGTGCGGCTAATCTATGGATTTTTCTTCGCTAACGGCTAAATTATACAAAGAAATCAAACGATGTACTAAAATGTAGACTTCAAGAGACCATACAATCTCAAAGTGCCTACAAAGTACAAGGGAGAAGAATCCTGATAAACATCTTGAACATTAATAAAAAAGGAGAAAATTACTTCAATGACTTTTTTGTTCAGCTGTTGTACTTTTCCGTTTGGAAACAGTTATGTAAATAAACATTTAGAAAATCTTTTCATGTTAATATCGCATATCACAAAGTACCGGTGTATATACAGTATCTGCGGCTTATAGTCCGATGCAGCTAATATATTAAAAACTTTTTTTTTTTTTTTTTTTTTCTAAAATTTAGTGGGTGCGGCTTATAGTCGGACTTTTGGTATTTAAAGTTAAAGTACCAAGTATATATATAAGTAGTGTTTTTGTCTCTCTGTCTCTTGTTCCCACAATTTCCCCCTCTGTCTTCTTTTTTTTCTCTTTCTATCCCCTCCTGCTCCGGCCCGGCTGCACTAAATGATAATATAAATACATTTAATAAAGTCAAATACAAATAAGGCAACAAGAGAAGTATCCTACACTTCTCTTTTGTAAAATATATCTGAACAGCCGACATGGGCATCTACATCAACTATATGATTTGCCTGAGAAGCTGGACAGGACACAAAAAAAATAAAGTTAAAGTACCACTGATGGTCACACACACACACTGGGTGTGGGGAAATGACCCTCTGTATTTGACCCATCCCCTTGTTCCACCCCCTGGGAGGTGAGGGGAGCAGTGAGCAGCAGCGGTGGGCGCACTCGGGAATCATTTTGGTGATTTAACCCCCAATTCCAACCCTTGATGCTGACTGCCAAGCAGGGAGGTAATGGGTCCCATTTTTTTAAATAGTCTTTGGTTTGACTCGGGCGGGGTTTGAACTCACGACCTACCGATCTCAGGGCGGACACTCTAACCACAAGGCCACTGAGCAGGTTTTTTTTTGTCACTTCTGTTGGTACTTTTTTGACAACACCTTGTTTTTTATGAAAAGATTCAAGGTGGTGGGTTCCACATTAGTGTTGTAGTGCTCTACTTTATGCAACTGTAGCTTAAATCTTTGATAGTCAGCAGAATTACGTTTAAAAAAAAAAAAAAAAAAATACAATTCCCTCAGAAGTTTCTATTAGGCTGTCGAGCCGCTCTGCTTTACTACACGGAACCGCATTAAAGATTTCGTCCACTTTCAGTAACGTTTAATTTTTACAGCCATTTTCCGTCGTTTCTCGGTAAATCCTGCCTAAACTTCAAAAAAGGAGTCTGAAGGTCTACAATTTGCTGTTGGCCCAATCTAAGATTGTTCAGCTTTGGCAGAGGTCTGTGCTCAACTGAGTGCCATGCTAGTTCATGTGCAAGCAGCCCAGGTAACACCCACGTCTACTTCTGTTTGGAATTGATGAGGGCTTTTGAAAATTCTGGCGTCCGGCCCAAATATCTCTGTGAGCCTGGCATGACACAGGCGTGGGCCGACGTGCGTAGGTGGGCTGGAGCAAATAAAGTTGTCTAAAATTGGCAGATTTGCTATGGGAGTCTTGAATTGAAAGACACAGCCGCTCATTGGCGTGTTGGTCGGTGGCATGCCTGCTGGTGCCGTCGGGGGACTGACCCGGAGTGCCTGCCGCGTAAAAGGATCCAGTCTACTGCGGTGTCATATCCACACACACACACACACACACACACACACACACACACACACACACACACACACACACGCTCATAGAGGCAGGCGGATAGAATGACCCGGTGCAAGCCCTGGCACACGGCCCACTGTCACACAGGCGCTTCCTCCACGCCGCCGTTTAAATTTAGTCCCGGTTTTATTCCAGTCACCTCTCTCGACAGCCCGTCTGCAGCCCGTCACGACGTCAATTAGTCATCCGCTCAATCCGCAGGAGGTCCAACCCTCATCAGCGGATTAAATTTAGTCCCGGGCACCTCAGCTCATTAACTTAAACCGGCTGTCATGGCAACCACGACCCCATTTCAGGGGGTGTTTATATTCATTAAGGATGGGAAGTAAAGCATAACCCTTATAACAGAATATTTAAAAAAAATGTACCTCCCGGAAACTTACTTCCAGCTCAAGTCCTGAACAGAGCGCCCTCAGTGTTCCTCGTCTCTCTCGGCATTCCCGCCTTGTTTGGGTTAGCGGCGAGAGGAAAGGGTATGGGCAGGATATGACTTCATGTCTTTGAGGGAAAAGGCAAGACAGGGAGGCCTCTTCTAAAAAAAAAAAAAAAAAAATTAAATACACAGAAGAAGCAGAAAGAAGACATTGATATCATACATCTTTTTATTGACGTTTTTTACGTATTCATGTTTTTTTGGGGGGAGGAAAGGCCTCTAAAGTCGCACAAACTTCATCATTTGAACATGATGCGTTCGCATAGTTTGCAAGACTTCAGGTTCTAAGCATTTTTGGCTTTTTAATTGGCTTTTTGGCGACAGTAACCCCATAAAATAGATTTGATTGATTGAAACTTTTATTAGTAGATTGCACAGTACAGTACATATTCCATACAATGGACCACTAAATGGTAACACCCGAATAAGTTTTTCAACTTGTTTGAGTCGGGATCCACGTTAATCAACTCATGCTTCCTCAAAGCAGTGAAAGACGTCCATATTTTAATTCAATGTAGCAGAGTGTTAAAATCCAGCGTTAGCATAGCCATAGCAAGCCTCCTGTTCTTGTTTTGTTTTCATAGCAACTAAGTTGAATCAACAATTTCTCTACTGGTTATAGCTAGGTAGTGCACAAGAAAAATAAGAAATGTATGGTAAATTGTAAATACGGTTAAAACAAAACAATCATCTTTAGCAAAGCCATAGCAAGCCTCCTGTTCTTGTTTTGATAGCAACCAAGTTAAATAACCTTTGCAGGTTAAAGCCAGCTAGTGCACAAGAGAAGAAGAATGTACGGTAAATGATGCTAGCTAGATAGTAAATGTCGTAAAAACAAAACAAAAAATCCAGCGTCAGCATAGCTATAGCGTGCCTCCTGTTCTTGTGTTGTTTTGATAGCAACCAAGTTGAAAATCGTAAAAACAAAACAAAAAATCCAGCGTTAGCATAGCCATAGCGAGCCACCTGTTTTTGTTTTGATAGCAACAAAGTTGAATCAACAATGGGTATAGCTAGGTAGTACACAAGAAAAAGAAGAATGTATGGTAAATTGTTTGTTAAATTGTAAATGCGGTTAAAACAAAACATCCATCTTTAGCATAGCCATAGCAAGCCTCCTGTTTTTGTTTTGATAGCAACCAAGTTAAATCAACAGCGCCTTTGCTGGTTAAAGCCAGATAGTACACAAGAGGAGAAGGATGTGCGGTAATATAAGTTTGCTAGATAGTAAACGTCGTAAAAACAAAACAAAAAAATCCAGCGTCAGCATAGATTTAGAGAGCCTCCTGTTCTTGTTTTTCATAGCTAACGAGTTGAATCAACAGCGCCTCTGCTGGTTACAGCCAGGTAGTACACAAGAGAAGATGAATATACGATAAATTGTTATAGGCTGTAAATATCTTTATAAAAATGTAAATCAATTACATTTTTTCGATTCAATGGTTCTTATTTGGTCGTCAGTTCATGTAAACAGTACACTTCAAGTGCATAGCAGATAAATAAATAAAAGTATACCAAGTATGACCAAAAATGTATAGGCTAAAGCTGAAAGCATTGGCTTATCTTGACTTCTTTAAGCAGCATAATTGAAACAACAGCCTCTAGTGGTTGAAATGTGCACTACTTAGACAAGACACAAACAATATGACATAATGATGAAACATTGAATGTCGTAAAAAAATCTAGCATTAGCATGGTTTACTCTCTGTATCTGATGTCATGTTGGTCTTCTTTAGACAGAAAACTAGTTGTGTTCTTGGTTTCTCTGCAGTTGACCTCCAAGCAGTACACGAAAGTAGAAATATCTAAGAAGCCAAACGATGTCAACAAACAAAAGTGTTTGCATAGCTGGAGTATGTATTTAGACATTGAATGACCAGCTCCTTTGCCAATTAGTACACAAAAGAAGAATAATATGCATGGGAAGTGAAGTCGTCAACAAAACAGTTATCATACAAATCTTATGTTGGCATAGCTCAATTTTGTCGTGTTGCGTTTCTTTAGATAGTTGACTCCACAGAGTTGCAGACAAGTTCTACACAATAAAAGATGAGCAAACACTTGAAGTTCCGTCAACTAAAAAACTGAAACGTCATCTTAAGCGTCGCCGCTTGTCATCAAAGTAGAGATGGATTGTTTTATTTCTTTGTTTCTGCAGTTAGCTTCTTATTTTACACCTAAGCTTTGACGCTGGTGATTATGTTCCATATTTCCTTAAAGCGCAGGCAAGATGGCGTCTTTTGGGTGGAGGCCTGCGCTTTTGCCACGGCGTCCTGTAATTTGCAAGCGAGAGAGAGAGAGAGAGAGAGACAGAGCGATATCCTGGGCGCCGCTCCGAGTCGGGCCCCGGGATCTCTCATTACCCCCCCGGCCCCCCTACTTCCTCTCTTTGCGAGGCAGCCAAAGCCGCCTCTTGGCAAAGGCGACTTCATTTTGGTTTTTGGCCGTCCGCTTGTTTTCTCCACCCTGTGTCATTATGCTGCACAAATCGAAAAAACAGCGACCAGTGTGGAGGGGGGGGCGGGGGACGGAATGTGGGCCCTGGGCCTTGGGTTTCTTTTAGCCAAATATTCTCACATTTTTGCCTTCTCTTATGAGAGCAGCGTTACCTTTTCTAGCAGGAGGGGAGGGGGCACCCATTGGAAGCTATGCAGAGCTGGAGGGCCGCCCAGAACAAGACGAACATTGTTACTGTGTATGCTGACATGAGGAAGGCATGACGGGATAGAGACGGAAATGGAAATACGTGTAGACGCATTCCTGCTGTGTGTGTGCGTGTTCAATTCCTGGTGTGTCTCCGCCCTGCAGCCTGTTCATTCATGTAGTCCTCCAGAGGGGCGGTGGGGATTTTTATGTCTCTCTCACACACACACTCTAAAAAGCAGGGCTATTCAACCAAGTTTTGCTGGGGGCCACATTTTTTAGTCAAAGGAGCACTTTGCTGTTTTTAAGTCCCTATAGCAAAAACGTCAGTCAAAGATCTTCTATATGACAGGAGTACTCTGCTGTGTTTCAGCAACTACTGCAAAACACTTGTCAAAGGGAACCTTCATCTGTTTTTAGGAATCCACTGCAAACAAATAGTCAAATATATTCTCTATAACAGGAACCTTCATCTGTTTTTAGGAATCTACTGCAAACAAATAGTCAAATATATTCTCTATATCAGGAACCTTCATCTGATTTTAGGAATCTGCTGCAAAATACTAGGCAAAGATCCACTGATATATAGATCAGTGGTTCTCCAAAAAAGTACCACATCAGAAAAAAATTGGGCTCTCCAAGTTCCATCATATTGACTAACATACAGTAACTAAATAGGTCTAAGTATTCATTTGTTTCTCTATTTTAATATTCAATATTTTTGAACAGTAACACTGTGTTTGAATATAGGAAAATACAACACTGTACTTTAATTAAGTGAATTTTTTTTTGGCATACCACTGTTTGAGAATCACTTTACTATACAACAGGAACCTTCAGCTGTTTTTAGGAATCTACTGCAAAAAAAAAAATCAAAGATCCTCAGTAAAACAGGAACCTTTATCTCTTTTTAGAAATCTACTGAAAAAACATGATTCAGAGATCTTCCAAATGACGAGTGCTCTGCTCTGTCTATGCCCCTACTGCAAAATAATCGTCAAAGAGCCACTATACAACAGGAACCTGCAGCTGTTTTTAAGAAACTACTGCAAAATAATTGTCAATTATATTCTATACAACAGGAACCTGCAGCTGTTTTTAAGAAATTACTGCAAAATAATTGTCAATTATATTCTATACAACAGGAACCTGCAGCTGTTTTTAAGAAACTACTGCAAAATAATTGTCAAATATCTTCTATACAACAGGAACCTGCAGCTGTTTTTAAGAAACTACTACAAAAAAGCTTGTCAAAGATCCTCTATACAACAGGAACCTGCAGCTGTTTTTAAGAAATTACTGCAAAAGAGCTTGTCAAAGATCCTCTATACAACAGGAACCTTCAGCTGTTTTTAAGAAACTACTGCAAAAAAGCTTGTCAAAGATCCTCTATACGACAAGAACCTGCAGCTGTTTTTAAGAAACTACCGCAAAAAAGCTTGTCAAAGATCCTCTATACAACAGAAACCTGCAGCTGTTTTCAAGAAACTACTGCAAAAAAGCTTGTCAAAGATCCTCTATACAACAGGAACCTTCAGCTGTTTTTAAGAAACTACTGCAAAAAAGCTTGTCAAAGATCCTTTATACAACAGGAACCTCAGCTGTTTTTAAGAAACTACTGCAAAAAAGCTTGTCAAAGATCCTCTATACGACAAGAACCTGCAGCTGTTTTTAAGAAACTACCGCAAAAAAGCTTGTCAAAGATCCTCTATACAACGGGAACCTCAGCTGTTTTTAAGAAACTACTGCAAAAAAGCTTGTCAAAGATCCTCTATACGACAAGAACCTGCAGCTGTTTTTAAGAAACAACTTTGTAAATGCTCGTCAAATATTTTATAAATGACAAAAGTGCTCTGCTGTTTTTAAGGCACATACCGCAAAAATGTTAGTAGCTCCCAAGTTTTGAACTTCGCTTCTGTTGTCATATTTAAGATCATATTTTTCCCACAGGTGGCCATTTAAAATATCCCTGCATAAAAAAATACGTAGACGGACAAAAGTTACGTGGGAAAAAAAATCACAACAAAATACCAGACTGGCTCTGCTAGTTGTCGGATTTTTTGGGATTTCCCACGGCGCCTGAACGCCACAGAGGGGTGGGCATGTCTTGGTGCAAGTGTGAGTCAGCGGTGGCAGACAGGTTATAATCTTAGGATAACATCATCACTGCTCGCCGCCGTGTGCAGGGTGCCAGGCGGCGAGGTAGTGTTTATTTGTCCTGTCGCCCTGGGAAATCTGGGCATCGGGGGATGGTGTGTGTGTGTGGTCAGCATGATGATGATGATGATGAAGTGTTGCAATAATAACATGAGGAGGAAGGAGGTGTTACAAGGGAACAAAATGTTCTTCTGCATGATGCTCTCTCTCTCTCTCTCTTTCTCTTTCTGTCCTGACGTGGAGATCATGTGATCACTGTCGGAAAATTCCCGCTCCTTATCTTTCTTTCTCTCTCCGCCCCGGCTGGCCCGGATGCTTCTTTGGAAGAAATGTCTGCAAGTCAGTCTGATTTTTTTTGCAGATAGTGACGAAGTGTGCCGCTCCCCTGTTATGGCTTTTCCTGCCATCAGGGTTTATTTGGCTTTCCCCAGCTTCCTCTTTAAAAAAAAGTAAAACACGACGATGTCATCTTAAGATGCCTTTAAGGACATAAACATGTCAGACAAGTTGCAAAAGATGCAAATTAGTATAGTAGCCTATGTCTAAAAAGTCCTTTAAAGTGCTATCTGCGCTAATGTACATCCATTAATGATCAATCTAACTATTTTTTTGTTTAAAGGTGATACAAAAATAAATTTTTGTATGTCCAAAACACCTTATTTTTGGTTAAATGCCTTTAAAGCTGCAAAGTTAGCTTTAGCATATTGTACCCAAAGGGGCGGAGCTAACCACACTGCAGTCCACTGATTGGCCGATATGAAGCAGAAAAAATGTAAGCATTTCAACAGCAAAATAAATGTGTCGAGATGAACTCTCCCCTGTGGGGTTTTTTATTTTAATTTTATTTTCACTATAAGGTGCAGGAGCACAAGTTATTTAAATAAAAAAAGATGAGGGCAAAGACAAGTCTGCCTAGCAACAGGAAAATTAATCCTTGTGGTTTTATTAGCCGACTACAAATATATTTACTTAATTTACCCATTCTTCTTTTTGGCCCCCATCCATCCATCCTTTTAGATGACCCTTAAACACATACTAGCATGGTGTTTTTCTCTTTCTTTATGTGCACTGCTAACTAAAGTGGAGAACAAACACTTCCAAGTAAGGCCTGTAATTGGTCTCTCCTTGTTCATGTTCTACTATTGTAGGAATTTGCCTGCCATATTTGTTTTTATGGGGCTTGGGAGGCACCAGTTCTGCCCGGCAACAAGAAGACATGAGCAGGAAAACTCATCCTAGTAATTCAGTTAGCTTCAATTCTATTTTTGTTGTGAAACTTTGACTACGTTTACACTACAGGACAAAGTGGACCAAGTTCGATTTTTTCGAAATATAATTTTTTTTCCAACCGACTGTTTACACTGCAAGTAAAATGTGATCTTTATCAGACTCCAGTGTAAACGCGCCCCTCGACGTCCCTCGCATGCGCAGTTCGATGAAGTGAAAACAAAGGAAGTTGGCCAGATTCCGTAAATTAACAAGAAAGTTGCTACTCCGACTACAAAATAACATAAAATATGCCACACTTTAAAAATAAGCTTTTTTTTTTAAGGTGAAAAAAAATTAAAGTAATATAATGTATGAATGAATATATGGCGTAATATAATCTTTTTATGGCTGTTAAGTGGAGGCAACACGTACATCAGCGTGGATATACGTGAGCTTTATTTGTTCAACTCACTTACATAAACAACTTACGCAATGTACACAACATGTAAACAAATACGCCACCGCGTCAATTCCGGTCCTTCTGCAATCGCTATTTCTTCAGAATCAAAATTAAGGTTGTACGGTATACCGGTATTAGTATAGTACCACGATACTAATGACTCAAATTCGGTACTATACCGCCTCTGAAAAGTACCGGTCTGCCATGATCCTGTAACGACTTGGTATCGGATTGATACCCAAATTTGTGGTTTCATCCAAAACTAATGTAAAGTGTCAAACAACAGAAGAATAAGCGATTATTACATTTTAACAGAAGTGTAGATAGAACATGTTAAAAGAGAAAGTAAGCAGATATTAACAGTAAATGAACAAGTAGATTAATAATTCATTTTCTACCACTTGTCCT
>NC_084579.2:19138032-19150532 GCF_033978685.3 Nerophis lumbriciformis | reverse complement strand
TTTTAAGCTAACGTATTTTCCGCACTTGTATTTAAGCCGCACCCACCAAATTTTGGAAAAAATAAATGTCTTTACACATATTAGCCGCACTGCAGCTGCAGATATTTACAGGTCCAAAAATGTTTATTTACATAACTTAATTGTTTCCAAATGGTGTCTGTAACACGGCAGTAAAATGGCTGATCAAACAAAACAGAAGTCATCGTCATGGACCCACTAGCTGCGGAAACTAGCTCTCCAAGCAGCTAAACCCACTCAGTAACTCCACGGTGACGTTTTACTTTGGAATTTACGAAACTGAATGCCTTTGTAACTTACACATGTTAGCATATTCGCTAATGCTAACGTACAAATATGCATGAAAACACTCCTACAGACATCGCACATGGGATGGTTAAGTACGTTTTAGTTTGCAGTAAATTCCTAAAAACTTCAAAGATATTCTCAACAACAGGAGTGTTTTGCAGTTTTTAGGAATTTACTGCAAAAATGCTAGTCAAAAATCTTCTCAAAATTTGGAGTGCTTTGCAGTTTTCAGGAATCTATTGCAAAAATGCTAGTCAAAGTATTCTCAAAAACAGAAGTGGTTTGTCTTGCATTTTAGCCTTACATTCCTAACAACTGCAACGATATTCTCAACAACAGGAGTGCTTTTCAGTTTTTTAGGAATTTACAGCAAAAATGCTAGTCAAAAATCTTCACAAAATTAGGAGTGCTTTGCAGTTTTTAGGAATCTTTTGCAAAAATGCTAGTCAAAGTCTTCTCAAAAACAGAAGTGTTTTGCAGTTTTTAGGAATTTACGGCAAAAATGAGAGGCAAAAATCTTCTCAAAATTAGGAGTGCTTTGCAGTTTTTAGGAATCTGTTGCAAACATGCTAGTCAAAGTCTTCTCAAAAACAGAAGTGTTTTGCAGTTTTCGTCAAAGATCCTGTACGTGACAGAAACGTGCTGCTGTTTTTGGGAATCAACTGGCAAAAGCCAGTTAAAGATCCTTTATATTCTCATGAGCGCCAGCGTCCTCTGCAGTGGACATTTGCAATGTTATAGTTATAGTGTAAAACTTACAAACGTTGCTCGGAGTGATAAATCCTCTGGAGCAGAAACGCTATGGACGGCTGCACAAAACAGGAAGTCGATTTTCAACCTGCATGCACCTGCAGTGAGCGAACTCGTCCAAAAGATGGCGCCGCAGCACAATCGATAACACACCTTTTCAGTGTCTCTGTTGGCGTATTATTATAACTATTTGTTGAATACAAAACATTATGGCTGTTGGCGGAAAAAAAAAACATAAATTAGCCGCGCCGGTTTATAAGCCGCAGGGTTTTAGCGTGGGGAAAAATGTAGTAGCTTATAGTCAGTAAAATAGGGTAGATTCAAAGCAGTGTGGTGGGTGAAGGGTCTTGCCCAAGGACACAACAGCAGCGACGAGGATGGTGGAAGCTGGACTCGAACCAGGAACCTTTCTGGCCGGGTGCTCTACCATCTGAGCCACGCCCCCTCTTCCAAGAGGGGAGGGAAAGATGATTGCGATGACGTCAGCGCATTGTTGGCCGCTAAGGAAAGCTTGGGCGAGCCAGACGGAGGATAAACGCTCTGAATGCCTCGGCAGATGATGTCGTGCGTGCGGACGCCTGCTCGCCGCCTTTTTAAAAAAAATTATAAAAAAAGATGAGCGCCACTCGTCGACGTCTTCATGTCGTGGTGACGACTGGTCAGGAATGACCCGTGACCCTCGGAGAGGGTTTTACAAGCCACTCCGCAGGCGGCTTAAGTTTGGCTGCCCATAAAAGACGCAGCAGTTTTTGCTCTGACTGCCACTTTGCTGACGGAGGCAAGGAAAAACCAAACAAATGTTCTATTGAAGATGTGTGTGGTAATTAATAATGTCAGGTGCTGCAAAAACACTTGTCAAAGATCTTCTATACCACAGTTGGAGTGCCACAGTACGTTGTGTAAACCTCACTTACTGACACTTTAAGAGCTGTGCTGGACAATGAGCTGGACTTAACTCTCATTCACTGGGGATCCCTCGTCACTGGTTTGGACTGAGCGGATGACTTCTGTTACACATTGCTGTTTTTAGGGAAAATGTCGATCAAAGATCCCCGATATGACAGGAACAATGCTGTTTCTTGTTGGGGGGGGGGGGTTTACCAGCAAGAGCAGGATCTTCTTTATAATAAGTGAGTTGACGTTTTTAGGCATCTGCTGCAAAAATGTCAGTCAAAGATCTCTGACATAACAGGAACAATGCTGTTGTTTGTTGTTGTTTTGTTTTTTACCAGCAAGAGCAGGATCTTCTTTATAAGTGATTTGGTTACTGGTTTGGACTGAGCGGTTGACTACTGTTATACATTGCTCTTTTTAGGAATCTGCTGCAAAAACATCAGTCAAAGATCCCCAATATGACAGGAACAATTATATTTTTTGTTGGGGGGTTTTACAAGCAAGAGCAGGAGCTTCTTTATAGTAAGTGATTTGACGTTTTTAGGCATCTGCTGCAAAAGTGTCAGTCAAAGATCCCCGATGTGACAGGAACAATGCTGTTTTTTGTTGGGGGGTTTTTTTACCAGCAAGAGCAGGATCTTCTTTATAAAAAGTGATTTGATGTTTTTAGGCATCTGCTGCAAAATCCTAGTCAAAGATCCCTGACATAACAGGAACAATAGTGTTTTTAATTTGTTTGTTTTTTTACCAGCTAGAGCAGGATCTTCTTTATAAGTGATTTGACGTTTTTAGGCATCTGCTGCAAAAATGTCAGTCAGAGGTCCCTGACATAACAGGAACAATGCTGTTTTTTGTTGTTTTTTACCAGCTAGAGCAGTGATTATAATAAGTGATTTTACGTGCTGCACAATGCTAGTCAAAGATATTCTCTACAACAGAAGTGCTGTGCAGTTTTTAGAGAACCGCTGTTTTTAAGGATATGCAGCAAGGAAATATACCCCTATGAAAAAGGAATGTTCTGCTGTTTTTGGGAATCTACTGTTGGACTTTACTGGATATCCGTAGTGGCTGGTTTGGACAGAGCGAATTGCTATTTTTTAGGAATTTACTACCAAAATGCCAGTCAAAGATCCTCTACATGACAAGAAACCTTTGCTGTTTTTCAAGATTTGCAGAGATTTTAAAAAAAATGCACGTCAAAGATCTTCTGACAGCAACATTCTTCTGTCTTTTATGATGAACTGATGTTTTAAGCTTCGGCTCAAAAATCTTCTCTGTAACAGCAATGCTTTGAAGTTTTTAGGAATCTACTGCAAAAATCCGCTCCATGACGAGAAACCTCTGTTGTTTTAAAGGATATCTTTGAGGGAAACAACACTAGTTAAAGATCCTCAATGTGAGGGCAACGGTCTGCCTTTTTTTTTTTTTAGGAATCTGATGCAAAAATGCCAGTCAAAGATCTTATCAAAATTGGGAGTGCTTTGTAGTTTTTAGGAATCTATTGCAAAAATGCTAGTCAAAGATCTTCTCAAAAACAGAAGTGCTTTGACTAGCATTTTTGCAATAGATTCTTAAAAACTGCAAAACACTCCTGTTTGTGAGAAGTTTTTTGACTAGCATTTTAGCCGTAAATTACTACAAACTGCAAACATATTCTCAAAAACAGAAGTGCTTTGCAGTTTTTTAGGAATTTACGGCAACCATGCTAGTCAAAGATCTTCTCAAAAACAGAAGTGCTTTGACTAGCATTTTTGCAGTAAATGTCAAAAAAATTGCAAAGCACTCTTGTTTTCGAGAAGCTGTTTGACTAACTAGCATTTTTGCAGTAAATTCCTAAAAACTGCAAAGATCTTCTCAAAAACAGAAGTGCTTTTTGAGTAGCATTTTTGCAGTAAATTTCTAAAACAATTGCAAAGCACTCCTGTTTTTGAGAAGCTCTTTGACTAGCATTTTTGCAGTAAATTCCTAAAAACTGCAAAGATATTCTCAAAAACAGGAGTGCTTTGCCGTTTTTAGGAATTTACTGCAAAAATTTGTCAAAGATCTTCTCAAAAACAAAAGTGCTTTAAGTAGCATTTTTGCAGTGAACTCCTAAAAATTACAGAGCACTCCTGTTTTTGAGAAGCTCTTTGACTAGCATTTTTGCAGTAAATTCCTAAAAACGGCAAAGATATTCTCAACAATAGGAGTGGGATCTGAGCTGAGGATGTCGTTGTGGCTTGTGCAGCCCTTTGAGACACTTGTGATTAAGGGCTGTATAAATAAACTTTGATTGATTGATTCTCAACAACAGCAGTTTTTAGGAATCTATTGCAAAAATGCTAGACAAAGATGACAAAGAAATGGGGGGGTGCTAGTCAAAGATCCTGTGACAGAAAGGTGCTGCTGTTTTTAAGTTAAAGTACCAATGATTGTCACACACACACACACTAGGTGTGGCAAAATAAGTCCTCTGCATTTGACCCATCCCTTTGTTCACCCCCTGGGAGGTGAGGGGAGCAGTGAGCAGCAGCAGTGCCGCGCCGGGGAATCATTTTTGGTGATTTAACCCCCAATTCCAACCCTTGATGCTGAGTGCCAAGCAGGGAGGTAATGGGTGCCATTTTTTTGTCTTTGGTATGACTCGGCCGGGGTTTGAACTCACAACCTACCGATCTCAGGGCGGACACTCTAACCACTCGGCCACTGAGTTTGGCAAAAGCCAGTTAAAGATCCTTTACATTCTCGTGAGAGCCAGTGTCCTCTGCAGTGGACATTTGCGGACACGCAATTTAATGCTGGCTCTCTGGGTGTGACAATCATTTTCTGCTGTTTTTTGGAGAGAGAAAAAAACAGTATTTAAAGATGAGAGGATCATTTTGTTGTTTTTAAGAATCTGCTGCTAGTCCAAGGTCCTCTCTAGGGCTGTGCTGTTTTCAGGGATGTCGCTATAGAAGTGATGTTATTTAAGTTGCCATGTTGTGACCAGGCGTCCTCTGTTCCCTCTGGCAGATTCCTTGGCCATCCAGGAGTCGGGGGAGCGGGCCCACTGGTGCGTGGTGGCGTACTGGGAGGAGAAGACCCGCGTGGGACGCCTCTACTCGGTCCAGGAGTCCTCCTTGGACATCTTCTACGATCTACCTCAGGGGAACGGCTTCTGCCTGGGCCAGCTCTGCTCGGACAACAAGTCTCAGCTGGTGCAGATGGTCCGCGCCAAGATCGGCTACGGCATCCAGCTGACGCGCGAGGCCGACGGCGTGTGGGTGTACAACCGCAGCTGCTACCCCATCTTCATCAAGTCGGCCACACTGGACAACCCGGACTCGCGCACGCTGCTGGTGCACAAGGTGTTCCCCGGGTTCTCCATCAAGGCGTTCGACTACAACAAGGCCAGCAGTCTGCAGAGGCCCAACGACCACGAGTTCACGCAGCAGCCGCGCACGGGCTTCACGGTGCAGATCAGCTTCGTGAAGGGCTGGGGACAGTGCTACACGCGGCAGTTCATCAGCAGCTGCCCCTGCTGGCTGGAGGTCATCTTCAACACCCGATAGCCCAGACTCTTTCTGTCACACGCAGACACTCACCACACAAGAGACTTTCTTTAATAAGGACGAATTCGAGAGAAAAAAATAAAGAGGCGAGAAATGTATTTTATGTTATATATATAAATATATTATTAATTGTAAATACGAAGACGTTTTATATGCATCATTATTTATGTATTGTGCAATGTGTTGATGAGAAAAAAGAAAAATAAGATGCACTTTGCTTAATATAAATGCAAAACAAAGAAATGCCAAAATAATAAAAAAAAAAAATACAAATATCTCTTGCTTGTGTTGGGTTTGTTTGACTGCTTCATCGATGAAAACATAAGACGAAATGTTTCATTTATTTATAAGATTTTAAAAATCTTGTCATTACTATATAACAATATAGTACTATTTTTTTGAAAATAATGTATATTATTTTTGCATACTGTATTTACATGTTTGTATGTATGTATTTATATGTACCGTATTTTTCGGAGTATAAGTCGCACCGGCGTAAAAGTCGCACCTGCCGAAAATGCATAATAAAGAAGGAAAAAAACATATATAAGTCAGCCAAACTATGAAAAAAACTGACTTATAGTCCGAAAAATACGGTATATATATTTACATATATACTTTATGTAGTTGTTTTTTATCAAAAATAAATACATTTTTTAAAATATACTATTTGATCAAAATGTTTAACTTCTTAAATATATATACATATATTTATATATATTTACATATATACTTTATGTAGTTAATTGTTTGATCAAAAATAAATAATTTTTAAAAATATAGTATTTGATCAAAATGTTTAATTTCTTTAATTATATATATATATATATATATATATATATATATATATATATATATATATATATATGTAGTTAATAGTTGTTTTTTTTCAAAAATAAATATTTTTTTTAAATATACTATTTGATCAAAATGTTTAACTTCTTTAATATTATATATACAGTATATATATATATATATATATATATATATATATATATATATATATACACATAAATATAATATATATATTTATATATATATTATATTTATTTATATACTGTATATAATATGTATATATATATATATATATATAGTTGAGGTTTCTGTGGTTTATCCGTTATACAGTGCTCAATACTGGGGTAGAGCGGAATATACGCTAGGTTTTAGGCTTGTAGGGATAAAATAGCCTCAGTGTTTTTTTCTGACCTAACGTGTGTATATATATATATATATATATATATATATATATATATATATATATATATATATATGTATGTGTGTGTGTGTGTGTATATATATATATATTTTTTTTAAATCAAAAATATTTCAGATTCATTACAAATAGGCTTCTAATTGGCTACAATCAGCAAGGAGGAGGAGTTATAGCGCCTTCACCTGTTGAACTCAACTTGTTTTTTGGGGTGGAAAAATCTCTGAATGTTCTAAACTCCTGTTTTCACACCTGAGAAGTTCTTAAAGATTTATTGTACCTCTTCAAACATCAAACCAGTCTGCATCAACAGCGCCCCTGCTGGCGGCGGCCGAGTACATCACCCCCCTTTTTTTTTCTTTTTTTCTTTTTTTTTTTTATGAAAGGCTTCTGTTTTTCTTTCTGAGTTATTTCGGGAGCCGTGTCCCTTCTCGGCCTTGTCATTAACCAACGGATGACATCACAGCCAGGAAGCAGCGGCGGCGAGTGTCCAGTGACGCATTTCAGGAAACGGCAAAAGTCAACAGAGGCGCTCTCTTCCTCCGCCGAGATGATCGCAAGAATTCGGTGCCACGCCTGAGGGAAATGAGCAAGAATGAGGAAGATATTGAAGGACGATGACCCACTCGAGAAGACACAACAAATGTGTGTGTGTGTGTGTGTGTGTGTGTGTGTGTGTGTGTGTGTGTGTGTGCGTGCGTGTGTGTGCGTGTGTGCGTGTCCGTCTGGGCCGCGTCCTGTCGCTCTGTCAGATGGGTGTCTGTGAAGCGGATTACTGCTGTAAGCCTGCTTTGCCCACATGGACTGTGGCAAAGACCTACATTCACAAGGCCTACTTTACGTGTCTACACTACACTCTCCTGATAGTTGTCATCAAGTCTCACTGGTCAAAGATCCTCTACGTCAGTGTTTTTCAACCTTTTTTGAGCCAAGGCACATTTTCTGCGTTGAAAAAATGCGGAGGCACACCAACAGCAGAAATCACTAAATAAACGAAACTTAGTTGACAGTAAAAAGTCGTTGTCGCAATTGTTGGATATGACTTTAAAGCATAACCAACCATGCCTTAATATAGCTCTTGTCTCAAAGTAGGTGTATTGTCACGACATGTCACATCACTCTGTGACATATTTTGAGTTTTTTTGCTGTTTTCTTGTGTGTAGTGTTTTAGTTTTTGTCTTGCGCTGCTATTTTGGTGGCTTTTCCTCTTTTTTTGGCATTTTCCTGTAGCAGTTTTATCCTTTGAGCGATATTTCCCGCATCTACTTTGTTTTAGCAATCAAGAATATTTCAGTTGTTTTCATCCTTCTTTGTGGGGACATTGTTGATTGTCATGTCATGTTCGGATGTACTTTGTGGACGCTGCCTTTGCTCCACAGTAAGTCTTTGCTGTCGTCCAGCATTCTGTTTTTGTTTACTTTGTAGCCAGTTCAGTTTTAGTTTTGTTCTGCATAGCCTTCCCTAAACTTCAATGCCTCTCACCTTTTGTTTATTTTTGGTTTAAGCATTAGAGACCTTTTACCTGCACGCTGCCTCCCGCTGTTTCCGACATCTATGAAGCAATTAGCTCCCGGCTGCCACCTACTGATATGGAAGAGTATTACACGGTTACTCTGCTGAGCTCTAGACAGCACCGACACTCAACAACAACACATCATTTGCAGACTATAATTACTAGTTTGCAAAAAATATTTTTAACCCAAATAGGCGAAACTAGATAATCTCCCACGGCACACCAGACTGTATCTCACGGCACACTAGTGGTTGAAAAATACTGCTCTACGTGACAGGAGCACGCTGGTATTTTTAATAACTTCTTCTAAAAAAAAAAAAAGCTCGTTAAAAGATCCCCGATCTGTGCTTCTTTTTGCTGGTCAAAGATCTTCTATATAACAGGAGTGCTTTGCTGTTTTTCAGAATCTAACACTTGTCAAAGATTGCAGTATGACAGGAACTCTACGGTTTAGGTTCCGACTGCAAAAATGCAGATCGATGATCTTTAAAATGACAATGATCAGAAAAGGTTGGTCAAAGATCCTCTATACGACAGGTGAGCACTGCTGTCCCCTTAGAGACGAACTGCAAAAACGCAAATCAAAGATTCTTAATTTCACAGGACATCCGCTGTTTTTAAAGACCTAGTATATAATAATATAATAATATATTCTATGTCTATAACAAGAAAACTGTTTTTAGGAAAATGCTGGAAAGAAAACGCTTATCAAAGATCCTCGAAACAACAACAAAGTGTCAGTCAAAGACCTTTTAAAAAATCAATCAATGAAAATCAATCAAAAATGCTAGTCTAAGATCCTCTACGCGACAGGAGCACGCTGGTATTTTTAATAACCTCTTGTGAAAAAAACAACAAAATGCCAGTTAAAGATCCTCTGAAGAATAGTTTGCTTCTTTTCGCTAGTCAAAGATCTTCTATACAACAGGAGTGCTTTGCTGTTGTTGGGAATCTACTGCAAAAACGCTAGTCAAAGATCCTCTACGCGACAGGAGCACGCTGGTATTTTTAATAACCTCTTGTAAAAAATTTAATTATAACGCTAGTTAAAGATCCTCTAAGGAACAGCTTGCTTCTTTTCACTAGTCAAATATCTTCTATATAACAAGAGTGCCTTGCTGTTTTTCAGACTCTAACACTCGTCAAAGATTGCAGTATGACAGGAACTCTGCGGTTTAGGTTCCGACTACGAAAAATGCAGATCAATGATCTTTAAAATGACAATGGGCTTTGCTGTTTTTGGGCATCTGATCAGAAAAGGTTGGTCAAAGATCCTCTATACAGCAGGAGAGCACTGCTGTCCCCTTAGAGACGTACTGCAAAAAACGCAAATTAAAGATTCTTAATTTCACAGGACACCCAATGTTTTTAAAGATCTACGCTAGTCAAAGATCCTCTACGCGACAGGAGCACGCTGGTATTTGTAATAACCTCTTGTAAAAATAAAAATTATAACGCTAGTTAAAGATCCTCTAAGGAACAACTTGCTTCTTTTCGCTCGTCAAAGATCTTCTATACAACTCGAGCGCTTTGCTGTTTTTAAGAATCGACTGCAAAAACGCCAGTCAAAGATTACAGTATGACGGGAACCCTCTGCGGTTTAAGGACCTACTGCAAAAATGTAAATCAAAGATCTTTCAAAATGACAGGACTATGCTATTTTTGGGACTCTGCTCAAAAAAGGTTGGTCTCACTCATCTACTCGTCAAAGATCCTCGACGTGACTAAAAAACGCTAGTTTAAGATCCTCTAAGGAATGCTGTGCTTCTCTTTGCTGGTCAAATATCTTCTATATAACACGAGTGCTTTGCTGTTTTTCAGAATCTAGTGCAAAAACACTCGTCAAAGATTGCAGTATGACAGGAACTCTCCAGAAATGCAGATCGATGATCTTTAAAATGTCAATGGGTTTTGCTGTTTTTGAGCATCTGATCAGAAAAGCTTGGTCAAAGATCCTCTATACGGCAGGAGAGCACTGCTGTCCCCTTAGAGACGTACTGCAAAAACGCAAATCAAAGATTTTTAATTTCACAGGACACACGCTGTTTTTAAAGACCTACTGCAAACAGATGTTGCTCTTTTTGGGAATCTGCTGGAAAGAAAACGCTCATCTAAGATCCTCGAAATGACAAGAAGGTGTCAGTCAAATACCTTTTATATAACAGGAGTGCTTTGTTGTTTAAAGTAAACTGCTGAAAAAACACCCGTCAAAGATCCTCTACACGACAGGAGCACACTGCGATTTTTAATAACCTCTTTAACGCTAGTTAAAGATCCTCTGAGGAACGTCTTGCTTCTTTTCGCAAGTCAAAGATCTTCTATATAACATGAGCGCTTTGCTGTTCTTAGGAATTTACTGCAAAGACGCGAGTCAAAGATCCTCTACGCGACAGGAGCACGCTGGTACTTTTAATAACCTCTTGTAAAAAAACAAAAACAAATGCTCGTTAAAGATCCTCTAAAGAACAGTTTGTTTCTTTTCGCTAGTCAAAGATCTTCTATATAACAGGCGTGATTTGCTGTTTTTAGGAATCTACTGCAAAAACGCCAGTCAAAGATCCTCTATGCAACAGGAGCACACTGGGATTTTTAATACCTCTGGTAAAAAAGAAAAACAATAAAAAAAAAAAAAAAACAGTCAAAGATCCTCTGAGGAGCGTCTTGCTTCTTTTCGCTAGTCAAAGATGTTGTATATAACACGAGCGCTTTGCTGTTTTTAGGAATCCACTGCAAAAATGCTAGTCAAAGATACTCTACGCAACAGGAGCACGCTGGTATTTTTAATAACCTCTTGTGAAAACAAAACAAAAACAACTGCTAGTTAAAGAACATCTTGCTATAACACAAGCGCTTTGCTGTTTTTAGGAATCCACTGCAAAAATGCTAGTCAAAGATCCTCTACGCAACAGGAGCACGCTGGTATTTTTAATAACCTCTTGTGAAAAAGCAATAACAAATGCTAGTTAAAGATCCTCTGAGGAGCGTCTTGCTTCTTTTCGCTAGTCAAAGATGTTCTATATAACACAAGCACTTTGCTGTTTTTAGGAATCCACTGCAAAAATACTAGTCAAAGATCCTCTACGTGACAGGAGCACGCTGGTATTTTTAATAACCTCTTGTGAAAACAAAACAAATGCTAGTTAAAGAACATCTTGCTTCTTTTCGTTAGTCAAAGCTCTTCTATATAACACAAGCGCTTTGCTGTTTTTAGGAATCTACTGCAAAAATGCTAGTCAAAGATCTTCTAGGTGACAGGAGCACGCTGGTATTTTTAATAACCTCTTGTGAAAAAACAACAAATGCTAGTTAAAGATCTTTTAAAAAAGTTAGCTTTTTTTCGCAAGTCAAAGATCTTCTATATTACACGAGCACTTTGCTGTTTTTAGGAATCTACTGCAAAAACGCCAGTCAAAAAAAACTCTAGGCGACAGGAGCACACTGCCATTTTTAATAACCTCTTGTAAAAAACAACAATAAAAAAAACAACTAGTCAAAGATCCTCTGAGGAGCGTCTTGCTTCTTTTCGCTAGTCAAAGATGTTCTATATAACACTAGCGCTTTGCTGTTTTTAGGAATCCACTGCAAAACTGCTAGTCAAAGATTCTCTACTCGACAGGAGCACGCTGGTATTTTTAATAACCTCTTGTGAAAACAAAACAAAAACAAATGCTAGTTAAAGAACATCTTGCTTGTTTTCGCTAGTCAAAGGTGTTCTATATAACACAAGCGCTTTGCTGTTTTTAGGAATCCACTGCAAAAATGCTAGTCAAAGATCCTCTAGGTGACAGGAGCACGCTGGTATTTTTAATAACCTCTTGTGAAAAAGCAATAACAAATGCTAGTTAAAGATCCTCTGAGGAGCGTCTTGCTTCTTTTCACTAGTCAAAGATGTTCTATATAACACGAGCGCTTTGCTGTTTTTAGGAATCCACTGCAAAAATGCTAGTCAAAGATCCTCTACGCGACAGGAGCACGCTGGTATTTTTAATAACCTCTTGTGAAAACAAAACAAAAACAAATGCTAGTTAAAGAACATCTTGCTTCTTTTCGCTAGTCAAAGATCTTCTATATAACAGGCGTGCTTTGCTGTTTTTAGGAATCTACTGCAAAAATGCTAGTCAAAGATCCTCTACGCAACAGGAGCACGCTAGTATTTTTAATAACCTCTTGTGAAAAAACGCTAGTTGAAGATCCTCTTAAAAAAGTTTGCTTTTTTTCGCTAGTCAAAGATCTTCTATATAACACAAGCGCTTTGCTGTTATTAGGAATCTACTGCAAAAACGGCAGTCAAAAAAAC
>NC_084579.2:19085532-19130532 GCF_033978685.3 Nerophis lumbriciformis | reverse complement strand
CATGCCTTTTCCCAACTACTTTGGCACGTGTTGCAGCCATGAAATTCTAAGTTAATTATTATTTGCAAAAAAATAATAAAGTTTATGAGTTTGAACATGAAATATGTTGTCTTTGTAGTGCATTCAATTGAATATGGGTTGAAAAGGATTTGCAATTCATTGTATTCCGTTTATATTTACATCTAACACAATTTCCCAACTCATATGGAAACGGGGTATGTAGATCGGCTTCAGTATAGTACACTCATTAAACACATACAAGTGTACTTATGTTAAACTAATGTCGTTTTTAAACATGTTATATAATACTCCGAAATACATAAACATTTAAAAAAAAGTATAGATTACCGTATTTTTGGACTATAAGGCGCACTTCAAATCCTTTCATTTTCTCAAAACTCGACAGTGCGCGTTACAACCTAATGTACGGAATAATTTTGGTTGTGCTTACCGACCTCGAAGCTATTTTATTTGGTACATTGTGAAATGACAAGTGTGACCAGTAGATGGCAGTCACACATAAGAGATATGTGTAGACTGCAATATGACTCAAGTAAACAGCGCCAACATTTTATATGTTCCATTGAAAATATAGAACATTACACACGGCGCTCAAAAATCTATCAAAATGTTTTAGTACGGCTTTGGTAAGCTATGAAGCTGCAACACTTGATGTGCTTCAACATTCGGGTATTATTATGGACATTATTATTATTATTAAGACATATTATCTGGTGTTTTGTTTCGCAATATTATGCAAAAGCAACTTTTCTTACCTTCTGGTACCTGCTGATCTGTATTTGGGATCTGCATAAATCCTGAAAAATTGCGCGAGTCCGCTTTTGTAGGCTGTGCCGACACCGCAGTCGATAAGCTTCTTCTTTTTCTCTACCTTCTTGTTATGTGACATTCATCCTCCGCTGTTGCCATTCCTAATATAAAGTAGTGTGAAGTTCTTACTTATATCTGTCAGTAAACTCGCCATGAAAACGCTAAAACATACCGGTGTAGTGAGTTTACATTATCCACCCAAGGAACTTTAGTTATTAGAGAGTTACGGTCGGACGTTTTTCACGGGGCACATTTCCGGGTTTGTTATTGCACTAGTGAGCCACGGATGAGGAGATGCTGCTCCGTTATTGATTTAAGTAAAGTCTGAATGTCATTAAAACAGTTAGCTCCATCTTTTGACACTTCTTCCACTCCCGTCCTTGCACGCTACACCGCTACAACAAAGATGACGGGGAGAAGACGCTGCCGAAGGTGAGCCACGTAAACAAAACGGCACATCCGGAAGCAACTATCAGAAAGCGACTTGAAGATGATCTGTAAAACATAAACTATGCAACATTTTGACCAAAGAACTACCATTACATGTTATGTAGACCACAAAGAAATGTTTTACATTTAGAAAAAAAAAAAAAAGATGACTCCTTTAATGCGCCCTATAATCCGGTGCGCCTTATATATGAAAAAAAAAAATCGAAAATAGACCATTCACCGGCGGTGCGCCCTATGGTCCAGAAAATACGGTACTATGATTTGAGAAATCAGACTAATTTAGTGCATGGAAACGTAGTGATAGAGAGGATCTTTGACCTAGATTTCTGCAGTAGGTGTTTAAAGGATATTAGACCTGGTCCTTAAGAACACGCAGAGTGCTCCTGTCATAAAGAAGATTTTGGACTCTGATTCTTGTAGTGCAGAAGGTGTTGAAAAAGAAGCAGAGCGCGCCGATCATAAAAATGAATGTTTGACGTGGTGCTTAAAAAGAAGCCGAGTGCTACTGTCATAGAGAGGATCTTTTACTAGCATTTTGCAGCAAGTTTGTACAAAAATGCTCATGTAGCTTAGAGCAGTGTTTTTCAACCTTTTCTGAGCCAGGGCACATTTTTTTTTCATTGAAAAAATCCCCAGGCACACCACCAGCAGAAAACATAAAAAAATTTAACTCAGCAACCGATATTGACAATAAAAAGTCAATCTCGCAAGTGTTGGATAAGAATTCAAACCATAACCAGCCATGCATCACTATTAAGGCTGAAACGACGCGTCGACGTAGTCGACGTCATCGGTTACGTAAATACGTCGACGCGGTTTTTGTGCGTCGATGCGTCGCATATTTACGTCACACTACTGTCATGGCGGAGCGCAAAGCAGACGATGCAAGCGGTGCGAGCGAGGGGGAAAAAAGCACGCCAAAAGTCGTCAAAAGAGTGGGAGTATTTCAATAAACGGCCTAATAATGTTGTTGTATGCACACTGTGTCGAGCGGAAATGGCCTATCATAGCAGCACAACGGCTATGAACGAACATTTGAAAAGAAAACCGACAGCGTTCTTGCCATCACCATCAACTAGTCAATCGTCCGCTTGAGTATACGTTGTCATCATTACACAAAAACATGAATGTGTCATTTGGATCTGCGTTGTAAATTCATAAACTAAAGCACCGTTTTGCCCTGAGAGGCGCATTTGGCGTGCCTGTTCAGTGTTTACAAAGACGCGCTCCTCTTTAACGCTGTGGAGAGGCGGGGCCGGCGAGCGAGCGGCGAGGCGGGGCGCGCCGGGAATGACGCCGCAATCGTGCTATGGCGTCACATTCTTGCCAAAAATCCGAGCGCATAAAAACTGTTATCGCGCGCTGATTCTCCACTTCGTGCGCGCGCGCGACACCCTTTTGCGTGCGCGTGGTGCCTTTTTGCGCGCGCGCGACGCCTTTCTGCGCGCTCTCTGTGTACTCCTGGCATCTCTCCTCACGCTGTCATGTTTCTTCTTGGCACTTTGGGGGCGGATATGCTTAGACGGCTCCTTCTTTCTGATTGGTCAGGCGAAAAATGCTGAAAAATGCTCAGAGCCAATCAGAAGTATAGCAGGGCGTGTCATCGTCAATATGTATCAAGATTTACGGAGGAAGAAGTGAATAAAAAAATGTTGCGCGCTGATGAAGGTTATTTCATACCACATAAACACAATACAGGGTAATACAAAATGTGACCCAAATAAATAATAAGACAACAACACCATAATCACATCTTTCAGACAGAACTGGTCCACCAGCAATAACATCCAACCATAACATTATTTTATATTTTCACTTCTTCTTGAACATTTGTTTTCTAATTTATGGAATTTCTTTTGATTCAGCCATAAAATTAATGAAATCATCTTTGAATTTTGTTTTTAAAATGTTAAAAATAGCTTTTAATAATGTATTCTGAAACAGTTTAAAATAATCGGAGAACTGACTAACACGGACCCTACACAACTATGTTGCACAATTAAGTCATTTTTTTTTAAAGCGAAAGAGGTAATTTCAACAGGTACAGCATCCTATATCATATCTACATGTAATAAGATTTGTAACAAGGCAAACCGTTTGTAAATTGGTCGAAAATCGAGCAAGTTATGGTAATTTAATTAGTACATGTACCATTGACATCAATGTAATGATTGAGGCTAGATGTCCGAGGTAAGATGGCTACAACGTTGCTACGCTGGAGAATGATTGGTCATATGAAAAATGCTCACAGCCAATCAGAAAGGAGGGGCCATCTAAGCATATCCGCCCCCAAAGTGCCAAAAAGAAACATGACAGCGCGAGGAGAGATGTCAGGAGTACACAGAGAGCGCGCAGAAAGGCATCGCGTGCGCGCAAAAAGGCACCACGCGCGCGCAAAATGGTGTCGCGCGTGCGCACGAAGTGCAGAATTAGCGCGCGATAACAGTTTTTATGCGCTCGGATTTTTGGCACTAATGTGACGCCATAGAGGAGAGCCAGAGACAGAGGACGACAAGCGGGCGAGGAAGAGGAGCTGAAAAGCGAGGAAAGAAAGAGAAAAGAGTTGGAAGAGAAAAGACTTTGTGTAAAATTAAAAGATTGTAAACTTGGCAAAGCCGTCTGGCGTTCAGTCTGTCGGTCCTGAAAGAACCCCACGGCACAAGACGTGTCACAAACGCTAACGTTAATTAGTTGTGCAAATACCTTTTACAACATTAACAGTTACATATACTATGTACAAACCAACAATTAACTTTCACTTTAATCATACTATCATTGTTGTGTTATTAAGCAAAATAAGCAATACTTTTACTTTTGTTGAAATGTTTACACTGTACACTTTTTTGTATTGGATGTTTATCTTTATATTTGCACATTTTAGCAAATAAGCAATACTTCTACTTTTGTTGAAATGTTTACACTGTTGTTACAGAATATTTCCGTTTGCACTTTTTTGTATTGGATGTTTATCTTTATTTTTGCACATTTTAAAGCAAAATAAGCAATACTTTTACTTTTGAAATGCTTATACTATTGCAGAATATTAAGATTTGCACTGGATGTTTACTTTTATATTTGCACATTAAAAAGCAAATAAGCTACTTTTAATTTTGTTAAATGTTAAAAGTTTTAAATGTTTACATTGTTACAGAATATTTTGTCATGTTGTTGTCAATGTTGACTGAGTGGCCATACCTTTTTTTTTTGTAAATAAAAGGCATGCCTTTTGAAAAAACTGGCCAACATTTATTTTTTCCTCTTCATTTTAAATAAAAAAAATAATCGGTAAAAGGAAAAATAATCTATAGATCAATCGGGAAAAAATAATCTATAGATTAACCGATTAATCGAAAAAATAATCTATAGATTAATCGATAGAAAAATAATCGTTAGCTGCAGCCCTAATCACTATAGCTCTTGTCTCAAAGTAGGTGTACTGTCACACACCTGTCAAATCACGCCGTGACTTATTTTGAAGTTTTTGGTGTTTTCCTGTGTGTAGTGTTTTAGTTCTTGTCTTGCGCTCCTATTTTTGGTGGCTTTTCCTGTTTTGTTGGTATTTTCCTGTAGCGGTTTCATGTCTTCCTTGAACGCTATTCCCCATACCTGCTTTGTTTTCGCAATCGAGACTATTTAAGTTGTGTGGATGCTATCTTTCTTTGTGGGGACATTGTTGATTGTCATGTCCTGTACGGATGTACTTTAAGGACGCCGTCTGCTCCACACGCTGTAAGTCTTTGCTGTCGTCCAGCATTCTGTTTTTGTTTACTTTGCAGCCAGTTCAGTTTTAGTTTCATTTTGCATAGCCGTCCCTAAGCTTCAATGCCTTTTCTTAGCGGCATTCGCCTTTTGTTTATTTTTGGTTTGAGCGTTAGATACCTTTTTTAGGTATTTTTAACCCAATTAGGTGAAATTACATACCGTATTTTTCGGAGTATAAGTCACTCTGGAGTATAAGTCGCACCGGCCGAAAATGCATAATAAAGGAAAAAAACATATATAAGTCGCACTGGAGTATAAGTCGCATTTTTTGGGGAAATGTATTTGATAAAACCCAACACCAAGAAAAGACATTTGAAAGGCAATTTAAAATAAATAAAGAATAATGAACAACAGGCTGAATAAGTGTACGTTATATGAGGCATAAATAACCAACTGAGAACGTGCCTGGTATGTTAACGTAACATATTATGGTAAGAGTCATTCAAATAACTATAACATATAGAACATGCTATACGTTTACCAAACAATCTGTCACTCCTAATCGCTAAATCCCATGAAATCTTATACGTCTAGTCTCTTACGTGAATGAGCTAAATAATATTATTTGATATTTTACGGTAATGTGTTAATAATTTCACACATAAGTCGCTCCTGAGTATAAGTCGCACCCCCGGCCAAACTATGAAAAAAACTGCGATTTATAGTCCGAAAAATACGGTCATCTCCCACAGCACACCAGACTGTATATCACGGCGGAACAGTGGTTGAAAAACACTGGCGTAGAGGATCTGTGACAAGGATTTTTGCCATGGGTCTTGACAAAAAGCAGAGTGCTCTCGTCATGTACAGGATCTTTGACAAGCATTTTGCAGCCAGCTCGTACAACCAGCAGAGCACTCATGTAACGCATACTTGCCAACCTTGAGACCCCCGATTTCGGGAGGTGGGGGGTAGGGAGGGGGGGACGGGGCATGGTCGGGGGCGGGGGGCGTGGTTGAGTGAGGGGGCGTGGTTAAGAGGGGAGGAGTATATTTACAGCTAGAATTCACCAAGTCAAGTATTTCATATATATATATATATACTCAAATATTTCATATATATATATACACTCAAGTATTTCATATATATATATATATATATATATATATATATATATATGAAATACTTGACTTTCAGTGAAATCTAGCTATATATATATATATATATATATATATATACACACTCAAATATTTCATATATATATATATATATATATACTCAAGTATTTCATATATATATATATATACTGAAGTATTTCATATATATATATATATATATATATATACACTCAAGTATTTCATATATATATATATATATATATATGAAATACTTGACTTTCAGTGAATTCTAGCTATATATATATATATATATATATATATATATATATATATATATATATATGAAATACTTGACTTTCAGTGAAATCTAGCTATATATATATATACTCAAGTATTTCATATATATATATATATATATATATATATATACACATATATATAAATATATATATATATATATATATATATATATATATATATATATATATAGTATAGCAGTTGTGCACTGCACTCTCTAAAAGCCCTAAATGTTATTGTCACATATGCATGTACAGTAGATGGCAGTATTGTCCTGTTTAAGAGTGTCACAACATTGCTGTTTACGGCAGAAGAACTGCTTTACGGTAGACGAAAACGTGACTGCTGTTGTTGTGTGTTGTTACCGCGCTGGGAGGACGTTAATAAAACTGCCTAACAATAAACCCACATAAGAAACCAAGAACTCGCCCTCGATCATTCTACAGTTATAATGTGATTGGGCAGGCACGCTATTTATATTGTGGGAAAGCGGACGTGAGAACAGGCTGGCCGCTGTCGACACGTCACTCAGGTCCGCATGGAGCTGGAGGGGGCGTGGCCTCCAGCTCCGCCTGAATTTCGGGAGAAAATTTGTCCCGGGAGGTTTTGGGAGAGGCGCTGAATTTCGTGAGTCTCCCGGAAAATCCGGGAGGGTTGGCAAGTATGATGTAACGTTAAGGATCTTTTACCAGTATAAGAGCTTAAAAGTGTCTTCGACTTTTGTTTTTGGACCGGAAAATTTAGGTCTGATGTTTGGCATCATGGAGAAGTGTTTTTAAATAAAAGTTGGCGTGTAATTTTTGCTGACTGTCTCTTTTTTGATACAGTGTGTGTGTGTGTGTGTGTGTGTGTGTGTGTGTGTGTGTGCGCTGCTTAGTGTAACGCTGACTTTGTGGATTGCAGTAAATGGGTCTGAGGAATGCGAGTGCAGTACTAATCACGGTAGATCTTCAAGGAGTAACCAGATAGCAGCTGCCAGACTTCAGAGGAGGAGAAAAGCCTCCATGCAGACGCAGCACCTCATGCCGGAGACGTGCTGGCTGGAGCCTGAGAACCCCCGCCCCACTAAAACCCCCACACCCAAACCCCTTCGTTGGGTTTGACCCAGACGCTGATGCCCTCAAGCATGCAGCTTGACCAATCAGACGCTGTTGTTGTGTATTCCCAGCCCCTAAAACAAGTCCAAGGAACATAAAGTTAAATCATCGTCTACACCTACAAACAAACCAGGATTTCTTTTCCCCAACCGCTTCCCGTTTAGGCGGGGACAGTCCAAATCCGAATGATATGAAGCCACTTTTAGCTGTAGCAACACAAGTATACCATGTTTGTACACGTGTTGTACTTTTACGCCAATTAAACATGCACGAAAAAGTAGAAGAAGCCAAGCAATATCCTCGTCTATTAGAGAGCAGAGTTTTCTAGCAAAAAAAAAAAGCTCATGAAAAATTAATCCCTGAGGATAAATTTGGTGTCTGACACTAGTAAGACGATAATCAGTGCATACTGTAAGTATGTACACTCTCTCTCTCTCACACACACACGCACACACACACACTCTCGAATTGGACTTTTTGCATTGGACCCGGGGGCCTTGTTAAACGAAGAGCTCGATGAAAGCAGGAAGAAAGCGATAAGCAGAGACGAATGCAACTTTAATTATCTTCCTTCTATGCTTGGAAAGCGGCACGGAGCGAAAGCGGAAAATAAAACTATTGTCTGTTTATCCTGAAGCTAAATATGTGCTTGTGTTGTTTTTTCCGTCTTGATTTATCGCCTTTCATCGAAGCAACGCTAGCTAGCCTGCAATGTAAGTCAAGCGGACGGGAAACAAGAATAAAGTGTAAAATGAAATATTATCTTTTTTTTTAAATATTTTTCTCAAGCTAATTATTTAGTCGGTCTAAATGTGACAGAGTAATGACTATTTTCACAAAAAGAGAGAGCTAGCAGCTATAGTTAGCGTGTAGCTAGCCCGCATTGTAAGCAAAGCAGCCGAAAAATTTAAATAAAGATTAAAATGGAAAAAAAGTATCATCTGATATTTACTCCATATTTGAAATATCTTCCCAAACTAACTGTTAAGTCCGTCTAACTGTTATAAAGTAATGACTAGTTTCACAGAAAGAGAGAGCTAGCGGCTGGTTAGCGTGTATAACTCGCAATGCTCGCTAGCATGCAAAGTAAAGCAGTCGATAAACGATAATAAAGACTACAAGGAAAAAATATATTAACTGATATTTACTTCGTCTTTGAAATATTTTCTCAAGCTAACTGTTTAGTCCGTCTAACTGTTATAAAGTACCGGTAATGACTAGTTTCACAGAAAGAGAGAGCTAGCAGCTATAGTTAGCGTGTAGCTAGCCCGCATTGTAAGCAAAGCAGCCGAAATATTTAAATAAAGATTAAAATGGAAAAAAAAGTATCATCTGATATTTACTCCATATTTGAAATATCTTCCCAAACTATCTGTTAAGTCCGTCTAACTGTTATAAAGTAATGACTAGTTTCACAGAAAGAGAGAGCTAGCGGCTGGTTAGCGTGTATAACTCGCAATGCTAGCTAGCATGCAAAGTAAAGCAGTCGATAAATGATAATAAAGACTATAAGGAAAAAATATATTAACTGATATTTACTCCGTCTTTGAAATATTTTCTCAAGCTAACTGTTTAGTCCGTCTAACTGTTATAAAGTAATGACTAGTTTCACAGAAAGAGAGAGCTAACAGCTGGTTAGCGTGTATGGCTCGCAATGCTAGCTAGCCCGCAAAGTAAAGCAGCCGATAAATGATAATAAAGACTATAAGGAAAAAATATATTAACTGATATTTACTCCGTCTTTGAAATATTTTCTCAAGCTAACTGTTTAGTCCGTCTAACTGTTATAAAGTAATGACTAGTTTCACAGAAAGAGAGCGCTAGCAGCTAAGGTTAGCGTGTAGCTAGCCCGTATTGTAAGCAAAGCAGCCGAAAAATTTAAATAAAGATTAAAGTGGAAAAAAAGCATCATCTGATATTTACTCCATATTTTAAATATCTTCCCAAACTAACTGTTTAGTCTGTCTAACTAGACTACTGTTTAAGTCACAGACTACTGTTTAAGTCACATTTGACTAACTACACTAGAGCAAGCCCGGTCACAGGCAATTACAGAGCCTGCTAGTCCGGGTGAGGAGTCAGTTAAGCTAGAACTAGCCAGCACCAGGCTGGATAATTCCTGTACGCATAGCAATTTTCTTAGAATAACACACAACTCACATAATGTGTTTTCTGCTGTGAATGTGTCCGGGGTAGATATGCATTCTACTGAGGTGGCAAATCATGATGCGTTCAGTCGATCGCAGCATCAAGCAAACAATCTGAAAATTCCCGTCGTATCAATTCCTAGATATGGTCGAAACTATTTAAAGTGCACTACGTATAATAAACGCAACATTATTAATATTTCTACTACGGATAATTTAAACAAAAACTCGTCAAAACAGCCCAATACTTATAATATAGGCTTTTTAAACATAAGATCATTGTCTCCCAAAACGTTATTAGTTAATGAGGTCATTAGAGACAACAATCTTAACGTCATTGGTCTTAGCGAAACCTGGCTCAAACCAGACCAATTTTTTGCCCTAAATGAGGCATCTCCTCCTAACTATACGAATGCGCATATTGCCCGTCCCCTTAAAAGGGGTGGGGGGGTCGCACTAATATACAATGAAAACTTTAACCTTACCCCTAACCTAAATAATAAATACAAATCGTTTGAGGTGCTTACTATGAGGTCTGTCGCACCGCTGCCTCTCGATATGGCTGTTATCTAAGTCTACCTCAGTAGAAGCATTTAAGTCCCATCTTAAAACTCATTTGTATACTCTAGCCTTTAAATAGCCCCCCTGTTAGACCAGTTGATCTGCCGTTTCTTTTCTTTTCTCCTCTGCTCCCCTTTTCCTTGAGGGGGGGGGGCACAGGTCCGGTGGCCATGGATGAAGTGCTGGCTGTCCAGAGTTGGGACCCGGGGTGGACCGCTCGCCTGTGCATCGGCTGGGAACATCTCTGCGCTGCTGACCCGTCTCCGCTCGGGATGGTGTCCTGCTGGCCCCACTATGGACTGGACTCTTACTATTATGTTGGATCCACTATGGACTGGACTCTTACTATTATGTTAGATCCACTATGGACTGGACTCTCACAATATTATGTCAGACCCACTCGACATCCATTGCTTTCGGTCTCCCCTAGAGGGGGGGGGGTTACCCACATATGCGGTCCTCTCCAAGGTTTCTCATAGTCATTCACATCGACGTCCCACTGGGGTGAGTTTTTCCTTGCCCGTATGTGGGCTTTGTACCGAGGATGTCGTTGTGGCTTGTGCAGCCCTTTGAGACACTTGTGATTTAGGGCTATATAAATAAAGATTGATTGATTGATTGATTATAAAGTAATGACTAGTTTCACAGTTAGAGAGAGCTAGCAGCTGGTTAGCATGTATGGCTCGCAATGCTAGCTAGCATGCAAAGTAAAGCAGCCGATAAATGATAATAAAAACTACAAGGAAAAAATATATTAACTGATATTTACTCTGTCTTTGAAATATCTTCCCAAATTTACTGTTTAGTCCGTCTAACTGTTATAAAGTAATGACTAGTTTCACAGAAAGAGAGCGCTAGCAGCTAAGGTTAGCGTGTAGCTAGCTCGCATTGTAAGCAAAGCAGCCGAAAAATTTAAATAAAGATTAAAATGGAAAAAAAGTATCATCTGATATTTACTCCATATTTGAAATATCTTCCCAAACTAACTGTTTAGTCTGTCTAACTGTCATAAAGTAATGACTAGTTTCACAGAAAGAGAGAGCGAGCAGCTGGTTAGCGTGTATGGCTCGCAATGCTAGCTAGCCCGCAAAGTAAAGCAGTCGGTAAATGATAATAAAGACTACAAGGAAAAAATATATTAACTGATATTTACTCCGTCTTTGAAATATTTTCTCAAGCTAACTGTATAGACTTCCTAAAGGTCATAATGACTAGTTTCACCAAAAGAAACATGGCTAGCAGCTAGCAAGCAGGTAGGGCTAGCAATTCTAGCTAGCCCGCATATAAGTAAAACAGCCGGGGAAAGAAATTAACATTAAAAAAGAAAAACATTTATTATCTGATATTTACTCCATCTTTGAAATATCTTCCCAAACTAATTGTTTAGCTTTTTTCTCAAGCTAATTATTTAGTCGGTCTAAATGTGGAGGCTAGCAATGCCAGCTAGCCCGCAAAGTGAAGCAGCCAATCAATGAGAATAAAGAGTACAATGAAAAAATATATTAACTTACATTTATTTCTCAAGCTAACTAAAATATCAGCTAATGTATTAGCTGATATTTATTTCTCAAGCTAACTGTAAAGACTTCCTAAATGTCATAATGACTAATATCACAGAAAAAGAGGACTACAAGCATGCAAGGCTAGCAATTCTAGCAAGCCCGCATAGTGAGTAAAGCAGCCGAAAAATAAACAATAAAGATTAAAATGAAAACATGTATCATTTGTTATTTACTCCATCTTTGAAATATCTTCCCAAACTAATTGTTTAGTCTGTCTAACTGTCATAAAGTAATGACTAGCTTCACACCACGATAGAGCTAGCAGCTGGTTAGCGTCTATGGCTCGCAATGCTAGCTAGCATGCACAGTTAAGCAGCCAAAAAATAAGAATAAAGAGTAAAATGACAAACTATATTAGCTACTATTTACCCTTATCTTTGAAATGTTGTCACCAGCTAATTGTTTAGTCAGTCAAAATGTTATAAAGTAATGACTAGCACAGAAAGAGAGGGCTAGCAGCTATTTAACGTGTAGGGCGAGCAAAATGTTGAATACTGGACCAACAATATATTAAAAAAATCTGTCAGGAAAATAATTTGAAGCCTTACATTATGTGTTGCCTTCATTATAAGACAGATATAAGTGTCTATATTAGGTATAATAGCCTACTATCAAAATGGCTATGTGTCGCAAGCTGACACAAATCTTCGTTGACAGAAATGTTGAAATGTAATATTTATTCTACACATTTTTACAACATTTTAAACCATTAGTAAATTGGAGGCTTCTCAGAGGGTGAGATAACTCCTGGAAATGACTGGCTTAGAATGGCCAAAGGTATAGACGTGTGTGTCCAAGTTCTAATGGATTTATTACTATCTTTGCAAGCTGGGTAACATTTGCTGTGGTCTGGAACAACATGGCCCTCCAACAACTATGAGAAATGCAGCCAATATTACATACAGATAATGTGTCATGAGACATGCAAATATAAATTAAATACGCAGAGAACCTAAGTGAAGGAAATTAAATGAGCTCAAATATACCTACTAACGAGGCATAATGATGCAATATGTACATGCAGCTAGCCTAAATAGCATGTTAGCATCGATTAGCTTGCAGTAATGCACTGACCATATATGACTGATAAGCAGAGGTGTGGACTCGAGTCACATGACTTGGACTCGAGTCAGACTCGAGTCATGAATTTGATGACTTTAGACTCGACTTGACAAAATGTAAAAAGACTTGCAACTCGACGTAGACTTTAACATCAATGACTTGTGACTTCACTTGGACTTGAGCCTTTTGAATTGACATGACTTGACATGACTTGCTACTTTCCCCAAAACCCAAAGATGAAAAAGTTATTCGGGAGCGCTCCGTATTTTTCATTGTGTACTTGTCTATCAGCGTTGCGTGTGTCAGCTGGTGTGGTCTCAGTACAACAGCCAATCAAATTAGATCTACTTTGTTTTCATCACACAGCATTCATCCAATCAAATTGCAGGACAACCAACGAAGAAGACATGTCCAAACCACACGCCAGTGAACAAAAAATGATACCTAAAATAATTTTGTTTGGGTATAAAAATTACGAGGTGGTCAACACAAAACGGTTTGCAGTATGCAACACATGCGGTTCGAAAATTACTGATGGAGAGGCAACAACTTCCAACTTTGTCCGGCATTTGAAGTTGCACAAAGAACGGTAAGTTTTGAATGTAAGATAACGTTTATTGGCTAAGTAACGTGACTTTTATTTGCTGTGTAGTTAAATCAGTGAGGCTGTAAACTCACTGCTAATGTTATAACGTTATTGCAAACATGGGAATCTGTTGCAGTTCACTACCTTATTCATACTTTTTGTTCAGTGATTTTTTTTAAGCAGGGTTACGTTAGTCAATATATCACACGTAACGTTAGACGGCGGTCAGCAGCACCGCGTATTTTAGCCACCTAAAAAAAAGACAAAAATAGTAAAATAAAGGTCAGTTAAAATGTATACTATATTATGAATATGTGTACCGTTTTAGCTAGCTTTCTGACATACTGTTGGTTGTTTACCTCAGTGGTCCCCAACCACCGGGCCGCGGCCCGGTACTGGTCCGTGGATCGATTGGTATCGGGCCGCACAAGAAATACTTTTTTTTTTCTTCTCTTTTTTTAATTAAATCAACATAAAAAACACAAGATACACTTACAAGTAGTGCACCAACCCAAAACAACTCTCTCTCCCCTTTTGTTCTGGGCATTGAACATGAGAGTCTTGGCAGTGCCTGCCTCCAGTGCTCCAGTGGAGCGAGTTTTCAGCCATGGTGGCATCATACTACGCCCCCATCGTGCACAAATGACTGACAGACTCTTGGCTAATTTGGTCTTTTGCAAATGCAATGCAGCATAGGGCCCTGACATATAAAAAGTACAACTTTTTTGTTATGTTCACGTATATGTCATGTTTTTTCAATGTTAACACTTTTGTACAAATAAGTACATTTGCACTTTATTTTTCAATGTGTTTGTTCTGTAAAGGAATGAGTTAATGTTTAAAATGACTGGTTAATAGTGCTATTATAAAGTGCAATGTCAGCACAATTTTCTTTCCTGCAATTTAAAATGCACTTGTTTTAATAAATAAATACAGCGTTTGAAAAGCATACACAATCTGTGTTAATATATTAGTCTGTGGTTAAAAGGACTTGAAAGGACTCGAAACTCAAAATGCAGGACTTAGGACTTGACTTGAGACTTTCCAGTCTTGACTTTGGACTTGACTCGGGGCTTGCCTGTCTTGACTCGGGACTTGACTCGGACTTGAGGGCAAAGACTTGAGACTTACTTGTGACTTGCAAAACAATGACTTGGTCCCACCTCTGCTGATAAGCACTCCAAAAAGTCAACAACATCAACAAAACTCACCTTTGTGCATTCACGGATGTTTGGTGGACAAAATGAGACAAAAAATAAAGAGTGGCCTAAAACACGTCTTTCTGTAACAGCGTCGGAGAAAGTTGTACATGTAAACAAACTAAGGTGAGTTCAAGGTCCGTCGAAATTAGTGGGACAAAACAGTGCTCGCCAAATACGCTCATCAGTGAAGCGTGTTTAATATAAACAGTGGGATTTCTAACAATTAGGAAGGTTTGAGTCATGTTTGTCCTCCGACAAAAAACATATTAAGACAAAACATATATTTTTCCATCATTCCTTTCCATTTTCATACATTTTTGAAAAAGCTCCAGGGTGTTTTACTAAAAATGTGTTTTATCGGCTGTCATTTATCCAGTGTAGAAAGAAAGAAATCAATGCATAATTGATTAAAAATGTCTTAAAATAAGAGAAAATAATTTCTTAAGGCAGTCTATACAGACTTTTCTTTTCTCCTTTACTTTCCGCTCTCTATGCACTAAATAACCTCTCTGTCTGATTCAATTCTTCAACATATGAGAAGAATATGAGCGCTAACATGTCATTCTGGCTGCTGCCCAATGTTTAACACAACCACTGAGGCATTTTTATTTCAAAAGATAGAGAGTATGATGGCATTGAGGCCTTACGACTACTTCAAACTATTCATGAAAACTGATTTTTTTCCAAGTGTTTTTGTTCAGCTACCTTTACATTTAAGTACAATATGTAGGCGTATGTTTGGTATTAAAAAAAACAGCAATGGTCCACAAATAGCCCTCAGAGCCACATGTTGGACACCCGGCTCGGGTGAAAGGCTGCTTTTAAACAACACTGCTTTTGATTACAATTATGAAAGTATATTTCCTAAACAGATATATTGAAAATAATTCAACACTACAAACAAATTGAAACATCAGTTTCTTTATAAAAAATTTGAAAGCTGAAAAGACAAAGCTGGAATTAAAAACCGACGTTTTGCAAACTAGCCAAGTAGCGTCAAGTAACAAAAAATACGAATATCTTAAGTGCATACCTGTGCAAATAGCTTTAAAAAAAAGATATGATGCTTGTGTTAGCATGCCAACATGAACATGTATATTGCTTTGAATTGTGTTTTAAAAAGAACTGTTGGCTTTGGATTTAAAAAAAACTAAACACATTTTATAAAATAGAACATTTAAATAAGAAAAACACCTATTGAAATAGAATTAAAGTTAAAAAAAAATTGTAGATGCATTTGACCGAAATGAAAGTTAAATAAAACAATACAAATGACAAAAAAAACATTAAATTCAACTTCAATTAGAATAAAAATAGGATAAAAAAGCTTACTGTTTACCTTTGCTGAATTTTAACAAAATGATTAAAACAGTCTTTTATGTCTACTGTTATGTATAAAAAAAATGTGTCAATTAAAATGAAATACAAACAAGCATTTTAAAACTGTTTTTTATTTTAATTTTAATGTTTGCCTTTGATCAAAAGCATTCAAAAATGGTTTGTAAGTAAAACATGAAACTAAAATTATATATATATATAAATAATATATATATATACACACAATGCGTCCGTTGTCACTTGTCTGTCAACACACATTGTCTGCTTGTAAGTACTCCGTGATTGTGCGCTGCCGAACATGCTCCTTTGCTCGTAAAACCAGCAATGTCATGACGTGACGACGGACCGTCATGCCCAGGAACCGGTACTTTTCAAACAGAGTATAGTACCATTTTTGATTCATTAGTACCGCAAAACTATACCAGTACCGGTATACCTTACAACCCTAGTATGAATGTACATTTAGCTGATTCATTATTAGCTTTAGCATCATGCCTTTTCTTCTATGGGCTAACAGCAACAGGCTGTTGTTGCTGTTATTCCTATTCAGGGACCAGCAAGAATAGTTTGCATACGGTAACTGTCAGCTTAATTAGATGAACTTCTGAAGTAAATACAAAGTAAATGAGAAAAATCTGTAAAGCAGAAAAATCAGAAACGCACGGAGGTGAACAAATCTAGACTGATATATACATATATATATATATATATATATATATATATATATATATATATATATATATATATATATATACACACACTCGTATATATATATATATATATATATATACATATATATACACACTCGTATATATATACATATATATACACACTCGTATATATATATATATACACATATATACACACACATATATATATATATATATATACTCGTATATATATATATACTCGTATATATATATATACTCGTATATATATATATATATATATATATATATATATATATATATATATATATACATACTCGTATATATATATATATATATATATATATATATATATATATATATATATATATATATATATATATATATATATGTCTTAATAAGGTTATCCAAAAAATAGTGCTCGATACCGTAGTAGAGCGCAATATATGTATGTGTGGGAAAAAAAAAAAGTAGTCTTGTGATTTTTTTCCCCACACATACATATATATATATATATATATATATATATATATATATATATATATATATATATATCCGCTAGGTCAGGAAAAAACACAGAGGCTATTTCATCCCTACAAGCCTGTTTCGCAGGTTTCACTGCTCTTCAGGGGATCCCCTGTTGCAAATATTTTAAAACTGTTTTTTTTGTAAATCATTTTTTTCTTTGATCAAAAGCATTCAAAAATGGCTTGCAAGTAAAACATGAATCAAAAATACATATACGTACATATATATATATACAGTATATATACATATACACATATATGTATATATATACATATATACTGTGTGTATATATATATATATATATATATATATATATATATATATATATATATATATATATATATATATATATACACACACACGTTAGGTCAGAAAAAAACACAGAGGCTATTTCATCCCTACAAGCCTGTTTCGTAGGTTTCACTGCTCTTCAGGGGATCCCCTGTCCCCTGAAGATATATATATATATATATATATATATATATATATATATTCATAATTGTTTGTTTGCTTATCAATATCAACACTTCAGGTCCTGAAAGTGCGACACATTTGAACATTTATGTGGCAGTTGTGAAAACTGTGATGGTTCCAATTAAAACAGACAATCTAAGATTCCCATATAAATATTTAACAAAGTGACATCGCCAACTACTGGCCTGGCATGCAAATTACAGCCTTTTTAGACGTATGTTGTCATCCATAAACTAACTTTGAAGTGTGTTTTTGCTGTTTTTAATTTGCAGCGATGGAAATAATCCTGTTGTCCAACTCCTTTCATCCCAAACTCCTCTTGACTCTCTCCTTTTTCCTCCATTTGACATTTCCTCCTCTGCTTTTTGCTTGATACGCAGAACAGTCTCAGCGTGTTGACCAGTTTCTGTAAGACGCGACGTGCGACTTTCTCCGAACCGCTCGGGCGCCATCGTCCAAACGTGGCGGAGATGAAGAATAATGGCGGGGAGTAACAAGTGTGGATCAAGCATCATGGCTACAAGTTGATGCCCGAACATCACACGGCTGAACACAATCGCAGAGTCTGTGCACCTCGGAGGTGTTGGCGCCGCGTTGAAATCGCTCCCCGGGAAAATTGGATGTCTTCCACAGCTTAAATTCCACACATACTTAGAGGCATGCAGTTGCCTAGCAACAGCAGTGCTGGACCCCCCCCCCCCCCGCCCCCCCCCCTTGCCGACATCCACTTTGTGTTCCTGCATATTCCGCTTCTGACTCAGGCCTTAAAAAGTTGAAGACGCACGAAAGGCAAGCAGAAGATGTCCAGTCAACCTGCATGACTTCATAAACACTCAACTTAGCGTGTGAAACATTTGTCACATTTGCATGAATACAGTCGTGGTCAAAAGTTTACGTACACTTGTAAAGAACATTATGTCATGGCTGTCTTGAGTTTCCAATAACTTCTACAACTCTTATATTTTTGTGATAGAGTGATTGGAGCACATACTTGTTGGTCACAAAAAACATTCATGAAGTTTGGTTCTTTTATGAATTTATTATGGGTCTACTGAAAATGTGACCTAATCTGCTGGGTCAAAAGTATACATACAGCAATGTTAATATTTGCTTACATGTCCCTTGGCAAGTTTCACTGCAATAAGGCGCTTCTGGTAGCCATCCACAAGCTTCTGGCAAGCTTCTGGTTGAATTTTTGACCACTCCTCTTGACAAAATTGGTGCAGTTCAGCTAAATGTGTTGGTTTTCTGACATGGACTTGTTTCTTCAGCATTGTCCACACGTTTAAGTCAGGACTTTGGGAAGGCCATTCTAAAAAAATTAATTCTAGCCTGATTTAGCCATTCCTTTACCACTTTTGACGTGTGTTTGGGGTCATTGTCCTGTTGGAACACCCAACTGCGCCCAAGATCCAACCTCCGGGCTGATGATTTTAGGTTGTCCTGAAGAATTTGGAGGTAATCCTCCTTTTTCATTGTCCAATTTAAAGCACCAGTTCCATTTGCAGCAAAACAGGCCCAGAGCATAATACTACCACCACCACCATGCTTGACGGTAGGAATGGTGTTCCTGGGATTAAAGGCCTCACCTTTTCTCCTCCAAACATATTGCTGGGTATTGTGACCAAACAGCTCAATTTCTGTTTCATCTGACATCACATGGACAAAGATAAGACTTTCTGAAGGAAAGTTCTGAAAAATTCAACCAGAGGCTTGCCAGAAGCTTGTAGATGGCTACCAAAAGCGCCTTATTGCAGTGAAACTTGCCAAGGGACATGTAACACATACTTGTTGGTCACAAAAAACATTCATGAAGTTTGGTTCTTTTATGACTTTATTATGGGTCTACTGAAAATGTGACCAAATCTACTGGGTCAAAAGTATACATACAGCAATGTTAATATTTGGTTACATGTCCCTTGGCAAGTTTCACTGCAATAAGGCACTTTTGGTAGCCATCCACAAGCTTCTGGTTGAATTTTTCAGAACTTTCCTCCAGAAGGTCTTATCTTTGTCCATTTGATGTCAGATGAAACAGAAATTGAGCTGTTTGGTCACAATACCCAGCAATATGTTTGGAGGAGAAAGGGTGAGGCCTTTAATCCCAGGAACACCATTCCTACCGTCAAGCATGGTGGTGGTAGTATTATGCTCTGGGCCTGTTTTTCTGCCAATGGAACTGGTGCTTTACAGAGAGTAAATGGGACAATGAAAAAGGAGGATTACCTCCAAATTCTTCAGGACAACCTAAAATCATCAGCCTGGAGGTTGGGTCTTGGGCGCAGTTGGGTGTTCCAACAGGACAATGACCCCAAACACGTCAAAAGTGGTAAAGGAATGGCTAAATCAGGCTAGAATTAAGGTTTTAGAATGGCCTTCCCAAAGTCCTGACTTAAACGTGTGTACAATGCTGACGAAACAAGTCCAGGTCAGAAAACCAACACATTTAGCTGAACTGCACCAATTTTGTCAAGAGGAGTGGTCAAAAATTCAACCAGAAGCTTGTGGATGGCTACCAAAAGCGCCTTATTGCAGTGAAACTTGCCAAGGGACATGTAACCAAATATTAACATTGCTGTATGTATACTTTTGACCCAGCAGATTTGAACACATTTTCAGTAGACCCATAATAAATTCATAAAAGAACCAAACTTCATGAATGATT
This sequence comes from Nerophis lumbriciformis, assembly GCF_033978685.3. NCBI lineage: Eukaryota > Metazoa > Chordata > Actinopteri > Syngnathiformes > Syngnathidae > Nerophis > Nerophis lumbriciformis. The sequence goes on along the minus strand of NC_084579.2, from coordinate 19,110,244 downwards.
TTTGTGACCAACAAGTATGTGCTCCAATCACTCTATCACAAAAAAATAAGAGTTGTAGAAAGTATTGGAAACTCAAGACAGCCATACATTTTGAATTACATACACTTTATGTCATGACGTGGACTGTGATGACGCAAATTACTGCGTGGGTTGCTTTCCCAAGATGCAAAATGACTTGACTGGACATCGGATGAAGGTAAAATACATGATTTAATTTAACACTAACAAAAAGTGTAAACAAAAGGCGCGCACAAGGCGGAGAACAAACTTGGCTATGAAAACAAAAAACTAGCACAAAGGCAAAACTATGGACATGAAACAAATAAACACTTACTGTGACAAGAACTATGGCATGGACAATGATATCAAGGGTATCATCAGGTAACAAGGGTCGCATGGGTATCAGAGGTAATGTCGCCAGGCCGACTGCCTGGCAACTGCAAGCTTTAATAATAAAGACCTGATTAGTGACAGGTGCGTGAGACATGAGGACAGGTGAACTAATCGGTCGTCATGGTGACAAAACAAACAAGAGTGCACAAAGAGTCCAAAAACCAACAGAACATAACCAAACAAAACATGATCACAAAGACATGACACTTTACAAGTGTATGTAAACTTTTGACCACGACTGTACCTGCACGCTTCCATTGCTTCACGTTTGCAAAACAACAATTAAATAGTTTCACACAAAACAAGTCTGACAAAATTTTATGTGGTTCCAATAAGATTCCAAAACAAGAGAAACATTAAAAAATTTGGAATTTTAAAGATAACAACATTCATTTTTGACATGTTTGTCCGTTTTTTTTAACTACAAAATGTCACCATAATATTAGAAACATCTGCCAGTACCAAATATACCACCACAGGAACTTTCCCATTTAAACAAAGTCCCCCCCGTGTTTCCACCAAAAACTACCCAGGTAGATTTTATGCAACTTTAATTATCTTCCTTCTGTGCTTGGAAAGCGGCACGGAGCGAAAGCGAAAATAAAACTATTGTCTGTTTATCCTGAAGCTAAATATGTGCTTGTGTTGTTTTTTCCTTCTTGATTTATCACCTTTCATCGAAGCAACACTAGCTAGTCTGCAATGTAAGTCAAGCGGACAGAAAACAAGAATAAAGTGTAAAATGAAATATTATCTTAGCTGATTCATGCCATTTTAAAAAATATTTTTCTCAAGCTAATTATTTAGTCGGTCTAAACGTGACAGAGTAATGACTAGTTTCACAGAAAGGGAGAGCTTTTGAATTGATTAACGTGGACCCCGACTTAAACAAGTTGAAAAACTTATTGGGGTGTTACCATTTAGTGGTCAATTGTACGGAATATGTACTGTACTGTGCAATCTACTAATAAAAGTTTCAATCAATTCAATCAATCAAAGCTAGCAGCTATAGTTAGCGTGTAGGGGCTAGCAATGCTAGCTAGCCCGCAAAGTAAAGCAGCCAATAAATGATAATAAAGAGTACAATGAAAAGATATATTAGCTGATATTTACTCTGTGTTTGAAATATTTTCTCAAGCTAACTGTATAGATTTCCTAAATGTCTTAATGGCTAGTTTCACAGAAAAAGAGGGCTAGCAGCTAGCAAGCATGTAGGGCTAGCAATTTTAGCTAGCCCGCATAGTAGGTAAAACTGGCGAAAAATTAAAATAAAGAATCAAATGAAAAAATGTAGCATCTTTGAAATATCTTCCCAAACTAATTGTTTAGTCCAGGGGTGGGCAATTAATTTTTACCGGGGGCCGCTTGAGGAGGGCACATCGACAAAATTTCAATTAAATTTTGCTCAATATTATTTTTGATATACCGTAAGATAAATAATAATAATAATAATAATAATAATAATAATAATTAATAATAATAATAATAATAATAATTCCATTTAACCTAACTTAACTTTATACAAAAGCAGATTGTTTTTGATGGTTTTATTTTTAACACTGTCTCACACAACACTTCCTGATGTATAATACAATGCAAAAATGTCCATTTCTGCACAGGGTTCATTTCTGTCACTTTATCCTGCATCCTCTTTAAAAGTCCAACATTTTTCCCCGTCAGATTCGGACAACCATCTGTTGTCACACCTGCCAGCTTGTCTCATTTCAGTCCTAACATGTCCAAACACGCATTTACCTCTGTACCTAAAAACTACCCAGGTAGATTTGAATTCTTCAGGAACTATCTTTTGTTCCTGCCAGCTAGGTGGGACTTTTGGAAGGTTCCTGGTACTTTGGAGGGGGCGGGCTGTGTTGTGGAACGCTGATTGGTTGAACACACTTCACACAGGTTGAACAAGAAAATAAATAATAAAAACACGTAAATAAAAATGTTTGTATAATGCACACTCCATCCATCCATCCATTTTCTACTGCTTGTCCCTTTTGGGTGCTGGAGCCTATCTCAGCTGCATCGGGCAGAAGGCGGGGTACACCCTGGACAAGTCGCCACGTCATCACAGGGCCAACACAGATAGACTCTGTACACTTAATTGAAAGGTTTTCTTAAAAATATAAAAAAATAAAATGTAACCCATGACTTGTGACGTGACGTGCTGCTACCTGCGCCATGAACCTGACTGCTGCTACGTGGTGGAAGGTGACGTCACATTGTGCCACGGTCTAAGAAGCTAATAGAGCAAATTTATCTGATTGATTATCTTTTACCATGAAAAGTCCGACATCAAAGGTATCTGCTGAAACCTACAAACCGAAGGAAGGAGGAGGAGGAAATATGTGTTAAAAAAGCAGAGGTTTGTTGTCCCAATACCAATATTTTAGTACCGGTACCGAAATGTATTTTGATACTTTGATACTTTTCGGTACTTTTCTAAATAAATGGGACCACAAAAAAATGGCATTATTGGCTTTATTTTAACAACAAATCTTAGGGTACGTTAAACATATGTTTCTTATTGCAAGTTTGTCCTTAAATAAAATAGTGAACATACAAGACAACTTGTCTTTTAGTAGTAAGTAAACAAACAAGGGCTCATAATTTAGTCTGCTGACATACGCAGTAACATATTGTGTCATTTCACATTCTATTTTGTCAAAATTATGAGGGACAAACTGTAAAAATGTTTTTATTATTAATCCACTTGTTCATTTACTGTTAATATCTGCTTACTTTCTCTTTTAACATGTTCTATCTACACTTCTGTTAAAATGTAATAATCACTTATTCTTCTGTTGTTTGATACTTTACTTTAGTTTTGGACGATACCACAAATTTAGGTATCGATGCGATACCAAGTCGTTACAGGATCATACAATGGTCATATTCAAAGTCCTCATGTGTACAGGGACGTATTTCCTGAGTTTATAAACATAATATACATTTTTTAAAAAGCAAAAAAGATTTTGTGAGGATAAAAAATATCAATGTAATCATAGTTGTATCGACTAGATACGCTCCTGTACTTGGTATCATTACAGTGGATGTCAGCTGTAGATCCACGCATGACATTTGTTTACATTCAGGGAGCGGATAGCTATCGTATCCTCCTACAGTGTGTAGTGAAGCATGTTTAGCTATTCCTCGTTCTGCAGGGATGATACTTGGAAGAAACGTACTTTATTTGTCGCCATGGAGACAAGGATTAGTGATTTAGAAGTAGCTAAAACACTGCAGACTGCGGACGGACGTTCGCCGCTGGGTTAGCTAGCCATGTCTTAAAGCACCTCTTCCTGAGGGCGTTTCAGTGTTATAACTTCACCTTTATCGTCAGTTTTGAAGACAAAATGCGTCCATTGTCACTTGTCTGTCTACACCAGGGGTCGGCGAGCTGCATGCGGCTCTATAGCGCCGCCCTAGTGGCTCCCTGGAGCTTTTTCAAAGATGTATGAAAAATGAAAAAAGATGAGGGGAAAAATATATATTTTTTGTTTTAATATGGTTTCTGTAGGAGGACAAACATGACACAAACCTCCCTAATTGTTATAAAGCACACTGTTTATATTAAACATGCTTCACTGATTCGAGTATTTGGCGAGCGCCGTTTTGTCCTACTAATTTTGGCGGTCCTTGAACTCACCCTAGTTTGTTTACATGTACAACTTTCTCCGACTTTCTAGGATGTGTTTTATGCCACTTCTTTTTCTGTCTCATTTTGTCCACCAAACTTTTAACGTTGTGCATGAATGCACAAAGGTGAGTTTTGTTGATGTTATTGACTTGTGTGGAGTGCTAATCAGACATATTTGGTCACTGCTAACCGATGCTAACATGCTATTTAGGCTAGCTATATGTACATATTGCATCATAATGCCTCGTTTGTAGATATATTTGAGCTCATTTAGTTTCCTTTAAGTCCTCTTAATTCAATTTATATCTCATGACACACTATCTGTATGTAATATGGCTTTTAATTTTTTTGCGGCTCCAGACAGATTTGTTTTTGTATTTTTGGTCCAATATGGCTCTTTCAACATTTTGGGTTGCCGACCCCTGGTCTACACACATTGTCTGCTTGTAAGTATTCTGTGATTGTGCGCTGCCGAACATGCTCCTCTGCTCGTAAAACCAGCAATGTCATGACGTGACGACGCACCATCATGCCCGGGAAGCGGTACTTTTCAAACAGAGTATAGTACCGTTTTTGATTCATTAGTACCGCAATACTATACCAGTAGTGGCTTCCGGCGACCCCCGGCCATAGGTCCAAGGCACACAATAGCAGGCCCATCAACATTTCCGCGGGACTTTTCTAGTTATTAATAACATCGTGCTGCGAGGGAAAATAATGAATATTAATCATGAATATTGGCTTGCATGCTCAAACTAGCTTTCAGTGCTGTGAAATGGACTTTTTAGCAATAGATAAGTTGAGTTACTATAACTATATTACTGAAATAGGAAGTAAGTACTGTACATTTATTATGGGTTGGGTGTGGGGGTGGGTTTCACTCTCGCCTGGGGCATTCAATGGTCTCGTTGGGAGCTTATTTTTCGAATACAACAACCACCATTACAAAGAATGCGAGGACGACTTGTTCACTTCTTATTTCTTGTGTATTTTTTTTCACAACAAACTTGACAACGGAGAGAAAAAGAACGAAAGGAACTTTCAACTTGCAGGAACTTTTGTGGGGCTTGTGTGTGTTGATGACCAGTGTTGGAGTGTTTTTACTCAGTCATAGTTTTCAACTATATGCAGTTTCATGTTGTTTATTATTTTTTACAAACGTCACTTCAATAAGCAACGCTTCGAGAAGTGGATTGACTCTTTTAAAGGGGAACGTTATCACAATTTCAGAAGGGTTAAACCATTAAAAATCAGTTCCCAGTGGCTTATATAATTTTTTGAAGTTTTTTTTCTAAATTTTACCCATCACGCAATATCCCTAAAAAAAGCTTCAAAGTGCCTGATTTTAACCATCGTTATATACACCCGTCCATTTTCTTGTGACGTCACATAGTGATGCCAATACAAACAAACATGGCGGATAGAACAGCAAGGTAGCGACATTAGCTTGGATTCAGACTCGGATTTCAGCGGCTTAAGCGAAATTGAAGAAGAAACTGAAGCTATTGAGCCATATCGGTTTGAACCGTATGTAAGCGAAACCGACGAAAACGTCACGACAGCCAGCGACACGGGAGAAAGCGAGGACGAATTCGGCGATCGCCTTCTAACCAACGATTGGTATGTGTTTGTTTTTAAGTGTTGTAATGTTTTTAAGCTAAATTATTGGTAAACACAGTTTATGTATAATAATTTACGTAAAACCGCGAGTAATGAATACAGTTTTCATCAATTAATATATTCTGTAGACATACCCTCATCCGCTCTCTTTTCCTGAAAGCTGATCTGTCCAGTTTTGGAGTTGATGTCAGCAGGTCAGGGAAGCTAGGGTCGATATTCTTCTCTTGATCATCTTCGGTGGCATAAGGGACGGTGTGAGCCAAGACATCCAGGGGGTTTAGCTCGCTCGTCTGAGGGAACAAACTGCCGCCATTGCTTGCCGTGCTACCGAGGTCCTTTGTCCCTGAATTGCTCACACACTCCGGCAGATTCAATGGGGGTCTGGCGGCAGATTTCTTTGACTTTATCGTTGGAAATGCATCTGCTTTGAGTGTCGCAGGATATCCACACATTCTTGCCATCTCTGTCGTAGCATAGCTTTCGTCGGTAAAGTGTGCGGAACAAACGACTGACCAATTTCGTCGGCTTTCCCCACACCCTCGTATTTTGAACAAATTTCTTCCAATTTTTTGCCACTTTCGCATCTTTGGGCCACTGGTGCAACTTGAATCCGTCCCTGTTCGTGTTGTTACACCCTCCGACAACACACCGACGAGGCATGATGTCTCCAAGGTACGGAAAACAGTCGAAAAAACGGAAAACAACAGAGCTGATTTGATTCGGTGTTTGTAATGTGTTTGAGAAAATGGCGGATTGCTTCCCGATGTGACGTTGTGACGTCACATCTCCGAGAGCGAATAATAGAAAGGCGTTTAATTCGCCAAAATTCACCCATTTAGAGTTCGGAAATTGGTTAAAAAAATATATGGTCTTTTTTCTGCAACATCAAGATATATATTGACGCTTACATAGGTCTGGTGATAATGTTCCCCTTTAAACGTATTTACGGAGGATTATAAAGCAATCAGCCAGACTTCGAAGCAACGACCTCAGCTGCTCACTACTCTCAGACTTTGTTGGATGAATCAGACGTGACGTCACTTTCAAAATAAATATCGAAATTTGGCATAAGTGTTGCAATGTTCCATGCCAACGAAGCAAAAAGAAGGCACTCAAAGGTATAATAAGGCTTCGCTTTTCAAAAATGCGCTAGCCCGATGCTAATTCACATTGGATTTTCCATAGACATGCTACCGATTAGGGCAGGAGGGTGGAGCAGTGATTAGTGCACGTGCCTCACAGCGAGAAGGTTTTGATTCCCGGGCTCGGGGTCTTTCTGTGTGGAGTTTGCATGTTCTCCCCAGGTACTCGGGCTTCCTCCCACCTCCAAAGACATGCACCTGAGGATAGGTTGATTGGCAACACTAAATTGGCCCTAGTGCATACTTGCCAACCCTCCCGATTTTCCCGGGAGACTCCCAAATTTCAGTGCCCCTACTGAATATCTCCCGGGGCAACCATTCACCCGAATTTCTCCGGATTTCCACCCGGACAACAATATTGGGGTCGTGCCTTAAAGGCACTGCCTTTAGCATCCTCTACAACCTGTCGTCACGTCCGCTTTTCCTCCATACAAACAGCGTGCCGGCTCAGTCACATAATACATGCGGCTTTACCACACACATAAGTGAATGCATGCATACTTAGTCAACAGCCATACAAGTCACACTGAGGGTGGCCGTATAAACAACTTTAACACTGTTACAAATATGCGCCACACTGTGAACCCACACCAAACAAGAATGACAAACACATTTCGGGAGAACATCCGCACCGTAACACAACATAAACACAACAGAACAAATACCCAGAACCCCTTGCAGCACTAACTCTTCCGGGACGCTACAATATACATCCCCCGCTTCCACCAAACCCCCCCGCCGCCCTCCCACCCCCATATCCCGAATTCGAAGGTCTCAAGGTTGGCAAGTATGCCCTAGTGCAGGGGTCGGCAACCCAAAATGTTGAAAGAGCCATATTGGACCAAAAATACAAAAACAAATCTGTCTGGAGCCGCAAAAAATTAAAAGCCATATTACATACAGATAGTGTGTCATGAGATATAAATTGAATTAATAAGACTTAAAGGAAACTAAATAACCTCAAATATAGCTACAAATGAGGCATAATTATGCAATATGTACATATAGCTAGCCTAAATAGCATGTTAGCATCGATTAGCTCGCAGTCATGCAGTGACCAAATATGTCTGATTAGCACTCCACACAAGTCAATAACATCAACAAAACTCACCTTTGTGGATTCATGCACAACGTTAAAAGTTTGGTGGACAACATGAGACAGAAAAAGAAGTGGCATAAAACACGTCCTAGAAAGTCGCAGAAAGATATACATGTAAACAAACTAAGGTGAGTTCAAGGACTGCCAAAATTAGTAGGACAAAACGGCGCTCGCCAAATACTCGAATCAGTGAAGCATGTTTAATATAAACAGTGTGCTTTATAACAATTAGGGAGGTTTGTGTCATGTTTATCCTCCTACAGAAACCATATTAAAACAAAAAATATATTTTTTCCCCCTCAACTTTTTCCATTTTTCATACATTTTCGAAAAAGCTCCAGAGAGCCACTAGGGCGGCACTAAAGAGCCGCATGCGGCTCTAGAGCCGCGGGTTGCCGACCCCTGCCCTAGTGTGTGAATGTGAGTGTGAATGTTGTCTGTCTATCTGTTTTGGCCTTGCGATGAGGTGGCGACTTGTCCAGGGTGTACCCCGCCTTCCGCCTGAATGCAGCTGGGATAGGTTTCAGCCCCCCCGCGACCCCCGAAATAGATGGATGCTATCGATTAGCATTAGCGATTTTACATGGCGATTTCAACACTTCCCAATTTGGTAATACAACCAAGATGCACGTTACAGTCAAACAGCTGGTGTGTAATAAATACAATATTTACAGAATAAACACATTGTAGGGCCCAACAAAAGAAAATGGCAAAAACTCCTTCCTGATTGAGGCAACACAACATAGTCTAAAGCAAAAACACAACAAACTTGTTTAGTTTAACGGTGATACACAAGCAGATAAAGGTGTTGTCAGCGTTCTAATTTGGGCCAGATGTCCCTCTCTTTCCCAGGAGAAGAGGTAGGAATCCCTGCAGGCCGTGTTTTTTTTTTATTTTATCCACTTATTCACCGAGCTAGAGAGAGCTAAAGCAGCAGCTCGGTGGAAAAGCCCATGAAGCCCCAAAGGCAGCTTTCCTGCATCTTTTCTAATCTCCCTTCAAATCTGTCCGCTAATGCTCGCTCGCACCCAAACACCCTCCTGAACTCGCCGCACACAGGTAGACCAGCCACGCGGAAGAGAGAGAAACCGTTTGGATATGGAGAATTAAAAGTGACTTTACTGACAAGGGACTGACAAAACACAAAGAATAGGAAAACATTTTTGGGCTGGGAAGCTGGAGCCTACCCCAGGGGGGGTATCATCTGCCTTCCAATAGCATGTTCACCACGAACCATATGCTGGGAGGAAACACAGGCAACATGCGTTACCAATCGTAGTTAAATAGAACAGATTTAACCCACTGTGGCATACATCACTTCCATTTAAGGTTATTTAGAGTTTGGAGCAAAAAAAAAGTAGAAAAAAATATGACTCCAAACTTTCGGTATACATTCTTAACTCCCTGAGGACTTTTTCGTCCCGGCAATACTTTACGAAAAGAATAAACTTGAACAGAAAAAAACCCCTCCTAGGAAAAAAAAATCCTATTCAAAGTAACACAACAAACATTATGGCCAACAAAATAGCAAAAATGTACCTGAGAGGCAGGGGCGCCGCTAGGGATTTTGGGCCCCATGAAAAGAATCTTTACAGGGCCCCCAACACAGTGTCATTATTTTTTCTGTATTATAATTTCATCATCATTAGGGGCCTCTCTGGGCCCCCCTCCATCATGGGCCCCTAGAATCCGTCTCCTTTACCCCCCCTTTTCAGCGCCCCTGCTGAGAGGACAAAAAAAAGTTAAAATTTTACTCTGAGAGTTGCCAAATAAAAATATTTGTCACAATTAAAGGTTATATTTGGGGGGGATTTTTTTTTCCATTTATAAAAGATTTGACCTTCATGATGCTGTCAATCACTAGGAGGATCAAATAGGACATAGATACATACATATTTATTTAAAACATGTGTTATTCATTTCATAACATTGAAATTAAAAGTGTTATTAAATGGCCTGCATTCCGCCTGACTGCAGCTGAGATAGGCTCCAGCACCCCCCACGAACCCAAAAAAAGGGACAAGCGGTAGAAAAATGGATGGATGGATGGATGGACTTTCATTGCTGTCAATCACTCGGAGGATCAAAAAGGACATAAATAAATACATATCTAAATCATTACTTACATGTGTTATTCATTTCATAACATTGAAATTAAATGTGTTGTTAAATGGCCCGCATTCCGCCTGACTGCAGCTGGGATAGGTTCCAGCCACCCACCGTGACCCCAAAAAGGGACACGCAATAGAAAATGGATGGCTGTAGTAAATGTGCCATTAATTCATTAAATATATAAATACACCATTAAATAATTACTTTTAAGTGTAAATAATTTAATGAGCCATTTGAGTAAATATTTGTGTATACTTAAATATTGATTTACTATTTAATGAGTAATTATTGTATTTATTTGTAACAATAAATACACCAGTAAATAATTACTTAAATATATTATTAAAGAAATGTTTAATTAATTTAATTAAACATGTCTTTAATTGACTGGCATATGAGATTATATATTTAATATATTTAATAAGTAATGTATTTATTTATTTAAATAAATGAATGCACCATTAAATAATTACTTAAATGTGTCATTAGTTAAAATTGTTTCAATTCAATGCATTAATAAATGTGCCATTAATTAATTAAATAAATAAATATTTACTCAAATGTGTGATTAACTGATTGGCACATGAGAGTAAATATTGAATTATTTAAATATGTCATTTTTTTTATTAATAGAAAACAATGAATACACCATTTAATAATTAGTTGAAGGTGTCATAAAGTAAAATTGTTTTAATTAAATGTGCCTTCATTGTATGAAATAAATAAATACAGTACATCATTGAATAATTACTTAAGAATGCCATTAATTAAATCAAATTGGAATTAAATGTGCTATCAAATGTGCCATTAATTCTTTAAATAAATAAATATCCCATTAAAAATACATACATGTGTCATTCATTGATTGACACATTATAGTAATTATCTTATACACCATTAAAAAAATGACTTAAATGTTTCATTAATTGATTGACACATTATAGTAATTATTTAATGTATTTATTATTTTAATTAATTTCAGTTACAATTAGTATAAATATGTTTATTGAATTAATGGCTTATTTTATAACACATTTGGTGATTGATTCCAATTTTATTTAATGAATGACATATTTAAGTAATTATTTAAAGGCGTCATTAAGTAAAATTGTTTTAATTAAAGGTGCCGTCAATATATGAAATGAATAAATACATCATTGAATAATTACTTAAGAATGCCATTAATTAAATCAAATTGGAATTAAATGTGCTATCAAATGGGCCATTAATTCTTTAAATAAATAAATAAATATCCCATTAAAAATACATAAATGTGTCATTAATCTAATGACACATAGTAATGATTTAATTCACCATTTAAAAAATGACTTAAATGTTACATTAATTGATTGACACATAGTATTTATTTAATGTATTTATTTTTTTAAATTAATTTCAGTTACAATTAGTGTAAATAAGTTTAGTGAATTAATGGCTTATTTTACAACACATTTTGTGATTGATTCCAATTTGATTTAATGAATGACATATTTGAGTAATTATTTAAAGGTGTCATTAAGTAAAATTGTTTTAATTAAAGGTGCCGTCAATGTATGAAATAAATAAATACATCATTGAATAATTACTTAAGAATGCCATTAATTAAATCAAATTGGAATTAAGTGTGCTATCAAATGTGCCATTAATTATTTAAATAAATAAATAAATATCCCATTAAAAATACATAAATGTGTCATTCATTGACTGACACATTATAATTATTATTTAATACACCATTAAAAAAAATACTTAAATGTTTCATTATAGTAATTATTTAATGTATTTATTTTAATTAATTTCAGTTAGAATTAGTATAAATATGTTTAGTGAATTAATGGCTTATTTTATAACACATTTTGTGATGAATTCCAATTTGATTTAATGAAAGACATATTTAAGTAATTATTTAAAGGTGTCATTAAGTAAAATTGTTTAATTAAAGGTGCCGTCAATGTATGAAATAAATAAATACATCATTGAATAATTACTTAAGAATGCCATTAATTAAATCAAATTGGAATTCAATGTGCTATCAAATGTGCCATTAATTCTTTGAATAAATAAATAAATATCCCATTAAAAATACATAAATGTGTCATCTATTGACACAATATAGTAATTTAATACACCATTAAAAATGACTCAAATGTTTCATTAATCGATTGACACATTATAGTAATTAGTTAATGTATTTATTTATTTTAATTAATTTCAGTTAGAATTAGTATAAATATGTTTAGTGAATTAGTGGCTTATTTTATAACACATTTTGTGATTAATTCCAATTTGATTTAATGAATGACATATTTAAGTAATTATGTAAAGGTGTATTATTTATTTCACTGTGTCCTATTTGAGCCTCCATACAACCTATTCACCTGTATTCTTCTTGATTTGTTATCGACGTTTTTGTGCCTTTTCCCGGACGGACTTTCTTCTTCTCCTGCTGAAATAGACGTAAACGTCAGCGCCACCTGCTCGTGTGTATTCCTGTGACCTGTTTTCCAGCGTGTGGGCGGTGTTGTTTTTTTTCCCTAAAGTTTTTGTGGCGACAAACTGCGGCCTGGTTGTGCGTGATCAGACACCTTGCAAATAAATTGAGGCAGGACACGGCGTGGATTTGTCCGGCGTTAACTAGATGAGTCGCTAAGCTGGGCTGCCCTGCCGCCTCCAGATAAGACGGCGTTTGAAAGTGATGGCTGGCCACACCGCACACAAACAGCGCCTGCCGGATGACAGATTCCCGTCCTCCGCCGTCCCTTTACGACCATAATCACACACCCATGTGCATTTAATCATGCGCACCGCTCCGAGACTTCACATTAAAGTGACAAGGGGAAGCATTTATGCAATTTTAGAGGGCCGGTCGTGGGAGGGCTGGTGCCAAGCTTTATTTAGATCGACTTGATGTCTGTGCGCCGGGAGGCTGGCCTTGGCTTGTCTGAGTCTTCCCAAAATTCTAAGTACTTCTTCATGACTGCCATCCACTAAAATAGGACAAGTCTGGTTGACACAGACCTGCAAAAAGGCCTGCAATTGCTGTAGATTGCATGCCTGGCCACTAGTTGGCGATATCATTTTGTAAAGTAGTGGTTCCCAACCACCGATCCGGAGACCGGTACCGGAGAGAAACATGAAATAATTCATAAAGGACTGCATTTTCTCCGTCTTAACTTTGGCCTGTCTCACCAGACCAGGTGGGTCTAACTTGTTTTCATTGAGGGCCACACCGCAGTCATGGCTGCCATTAGAGGGCCGCTTGTAACAGTAAATAATAAAAATTGCCTATGAATTAAAATATTTAAAACATTTTTTACATAAAGAGTAAAAATGGGCTGCATGGTCGAGTGGCCAAAAAGTTCAATTTTGGTCCCATCACTCCAAATTACTTTGTTCCAGAATTTATTGAGGCTTGTCTCTGTGCTGTTTGGCGTAATGTAAGCGGGATACTTTGTGACATTTGCGCAGAAATGGCTTTCTTCTGGCGACTCGACCATGCAGCCCATTTTTCTTCAAGTGCCTCCTTATTGTGCATCTTGAAATGGTAAATGGGTTGTACTTGTATAGCGCGTTTCTACCTATTTAAGGAACTCAAAGCGCTTTGACACTATTTCCACATTCACACACTGATGGTGGGAGCTGCCATGCAAGGCAGCTAACCAGGACCCATCAGGAGCAGGGGTGAAGTGTCTTGCTCAAGGACACAACGGACATGACTAGGATGGTAGAAGGTGGGGATTGAACCAGGAACCCTTGGATTGTTGGCACGGCCACTCTCCCAACTTCGCCACGCCGCCCGTGAAACAGCCACACCACAATTTTTCAGAGAGTCCTGTATTTCAGCTGAAGTTATTTGTGGATTTTTCTTTGCATCTCGAACAATTTTCCTGGCAGTTGTGGCTGAAATCTTTGCTGGTCTACCTGAATCCCTCATTTTCCACTTCTTAATCAGCGTTTGAACACTGCTGATTGGCATTCTCAATCCCTTGGCTATCTTTTTATACCCCTTTTGTGTTTTATGTTCAATTACCTTTTCTCGCAGATCCTTTGACAATTCTGTTGCCTTCCCCATGACTCAGAATCCAGAAACATCTGTGCAGCACTGGATGAAAGATGCAATAGTCTGTCAGAAGCCCAGAAACTCACTGACCTTTTATACACACACACATTAATTACAAACAAACAGGTCACAGGTGAGGATTGGAACCTTGATTAGCCATTCAAACCTGTTTGTGTCAACTTTTGTGCATGTTATCAGATCAAAGTCACTGGGGTATGTAAACTTTTGATCAGGGTCATTTGGGTACTTTCTTTTGTCATTTTAATTTAAACACAGTTTGCCAATAAATAGCTTCACACAACCATTAAGCATGAATGGAAGAAAGGTTTTTGTGTTATCATTCATATTATCTGACAAATGGCCAAGAAATCATAAATTCTCCCAGGGTATGTACACTTATGAGCACAACTGTAGTTGCCAGTAAAATGTTGTACTGTTAAATATGTTTGTTTTTTTAAAATTATTTTTACAACATAATACTGTAAATAGAAATACAGTACCGCTGTTTAATTTTATTTTGGCAACTCAGATGCCAGTTTTTTACCAGAATAAAATGTGGTACTGTCAGGGGGGGGGGGCAGGTAAAAACATGATTTAATTACCCAAAACTCAAAGAGGTACAAACAAAAAAGGAACATACAGCGAAAGCACAAGGCGCTGATCGCACTTGGAGCTAAAGCACAAAACTTCGCGCAGGAAACAAGGAAGCTAATAGTGATGGGTCCGGCAACACCGATGCATCGACGCATGCGTCAAGCTCATAGAGCGAAACCCTGTGTCGGTGCGCGTACCGCTTTTAGAAAGTCACGTGACCGATCATGAGCTGTTTTGGTCACGTGACCGATACGCGAACTGTGTCGCACTGACGCCTCCTCTGTGCCCTGTGAGCGGGTCTTTTCTACAGCCGGAGAAATAATAACTAAGAAGAGAAAGCGTCTAAAATTGAATACGTTGGAAAAACTGTTTTTTTTTAAAAATAAAAATGTGTAAAAAAAATAAAAAAAATAATTTCCAGGTCCACAAGCATCCTCATTCACAACACGTTCTCTTAGATTTCCATGTTATGATACATGTTCATATTATTTATTGACTGTATCTAAAAAAGACAAAAAATATATTTTTATTTAAATGAAGTTATGAAATAATCCTAAATGAAATACAATGACTTGGTTTATATTATTGTATATACTAGGTCAGTGGTTCTCAACCTTTTTTCAGCAATGTACCCCCTGTGAATTTTTTTTTTAATTCAAGTACCCCCTAATCAGAGCAAAGCATTTTTGGTTGAAAAAAAAAAGATGAAGTAAAATACAGCACTATGTCATCAGTTTCTGATTTATTAAATTGTATAAAAGTGCAAAAATATTGCTCATTTGTAGTGGTCTTTCTTGAACTATTTGGAAAAAAAGATATAAAAATAGCTAAAAACTTGTTGAAAAATAAACAAGTGATTCATTTATAAATAAAGATTTCTACACCTAGAAGTAATAATCAACTTAAAGTGCCCTCTTTGGGGATTGTATTAGAGCTCCATCTGGATGCATGAACTTATAATTCTAAACATTTCTTCACAAAAAAAAAAAATCTTTAACATCAATATTTATGGAACATGTCCACAAAAAATCTAGCTGTCAACACTGAATATTGCATTGTTGCATTTCTTTTCACAGTTCTTTTTGACAGACATTTTAGTGACAAACCTGAGCTTGTGCTTCACAGAGTTTATGAACTTACATTCATATTTTGTTGAAGTATTTTTCAATAAATATATTTATAAAGGATTTTTGAATTGTTGCTATTTTTAGAATATTTAAAAAAAATCTCACGTACCCCTTGGCATACCTTCAAGTACCCCCAGGGGTACGCGTACCCCATTTGAGAACCACTGTACTAGGTCATAAAATCAGTGTCAGTTGAGTCGGTCCATAGGTTGCCTGTAGGGATTTTTAATGTCCAGCAGATGTCAGTATTTAGTGACACAGTATCGACACAGTATCAATACAGTTTTGCAATGTGTCGAAACGCTTCATGAGGCCTCATTAACCCATCACTAGAAGCTAACACTTAGCATGGACTTGAGACAAGTAATACTCACAAAACTTTGGCATGAAACAGAACTTCCGTAACAGGTTGCGTGAAGCAAATAATGACGCCAGGCCGACTGACTGTCAAAGGCAAACTTAAATAATGCCTCTGATTAGTGCTCGGGTAGCAGGTGAGCGGCCGAACACTAATCAGAGACAGGTGGACATAATTAGCAACAGGTGCGTGAGTCCAAGACGTGAAACAGGTGACACTAATGGTTGTCAAGGTAACAAACAAACAAGTAAGTGCAACCAGGAACTATGGAGTCTTTAAACAGAAAATAACATAAAACATGATCCAAACCACAAATCATGACAGGTACCATAAAATCATCAATCGTGGATTAAAAAAAAAAAGAAAAAAAAAAAGACAGCTCAGTCGACAGAATTTTACTGCAAAAAACAAACAAACATTGGTTGTTTCTTTCCCAACTTACATGCTGTAAAAAAAAATAAAACTCCCTAAATTTTACAGTAAAATCTATTGGTCATTTTTATAGTGTACAATTTGATGGATAACTTGCTTCGAAATCATAAGTTAAGCAGATGTTTAAGTATTTATTTGGATTTTGACCAACAAAGTTAGATAATGTAATATTTCTCGCAATATTGTACACTATTGTTTTCCCCTTTCAAACTACAGAAAAAAAACCTAATGCCTTTAGTAAGAAAATAAGAAAGTAGAGAAAGAAAATATAAGGTATTTTATTGAAACATATTATTTTCAGGCTTTTGCGGGCCATGTAAAATGACGTGGAGGTCCAGATCTGGCCCGCGGGCCTTGAGTTTGACACCTGTGCACTAGACACACCAATGAGCTTGTTTATAGATCAGTGGTTCTTAACCTTGTTGAAGGTACCGAACCCCACCAGTTTCAAATGCGCATTCACCGAACCTTTCTTTAGTGAAAAATATTATTATATATATATTTTTTTAAATTCAAGACAAAGTTATATGTTTTCTTACTGGTGCACAAAATGAACCGTGCATGAACATCACCTTGTTCCAAGAACAAAACCAACACAGAGCATGAAGTCACAACAAATTACTGTCAGGTTCAAACACCAAACTATCTATTACACAAGACAAGAAGAAAGGAATCAAGCAGAGACAGAGTTGAATTTTACTCATGTGGAGAGACGTATTGGGCTGTACACTCAGTTACAGTTTCACCCTACGCTCTAAGGTACAGTCCCACGTGCTCCTCTATTTATTCGGGAGGTCCCTAGTTAACATCACTGAGGCTGCTTCTGAAGGGAGGGGTAATGCAAGCAGCCCCAGAAGACACAATACATGATTATTCAGAATGGAAATGTGCTGACACTCGTGATTTCGCCCTGTCTCTGTTTTGTCTGCGTTGAGGTACTCGATGTCCGTCCTTGGCTGTCAGCAGGCAGGGTCTGGAAACAAACTGCTGACACGAGACAACTCGCAAAGCAAGATTGCAAGTTGTGCCTTTGCACAGATAGAAAAATACAACTTCAGCGCAATTGATAATAACTATAGCAATGACCTTTAAGCATAAGAGTTGTGTGATAACTTATACATAATTATTCTAACATTTACACACCTGCAAATCAGATGGAGAATTAAAGGGAACATTGTTTGGGGGTATCCATAACACGGCGATAGGGAGACGTTTTTATTTACACGATGAGTCGGGTGTGTCTTGACCTTCGCCGAACCCCTGAGACCGACTCACCGAACCCCTAGGGTTCGATCGAACCCAGGTTAAGAACCACTGTTATAGATGTACAATAAAACTCCTCATAGGAAGTTGCCATTTGTTATAACCTTGTGACATGATGCAATGCACATTAATGAACATATCAAATATAAATGTGACAGATCGCAGCCAAAGGCTGATTTCCATCTGCATCTCATTGCAAAGAAACACTAATTCTGCGTTGTGGTGAGTTATATTTTTCATGCACTTATTTATCTGGCACAAGTGGAAAGCCGGTACCTGAAAATAATGTCTACATTAAACCGGACCGTGGTGCAAAAAAGGTTGGGGACAACTGCTGTAAAGGACAATTAGTATACTGAGTTCACCATTTCAAATCAAATCAAATCAAATCAACTTTATTTATAAAGCACATTTAAAATTTACCACAGGGGTAGCCAAAGTGCTGTACAATGGGCAGGTTAAAAGATAATACGAGTACCGAGCAAACACAACACAACACAAACAGAACACGATAACAAATAAATAAATAAAATAAAATAAAATAAATAAAACATAAAAACAGGTTCACAGCAGGTGTATTATGGGGCGCCATTGCAGGAATTTGACGTGTGCAAAAACCTGTCGACCCCGAGAACCATGTTTGTGTTTTGCAAGAACATTCTTTGCCATTTTTTGTCAACTGTTATTTGTCGGGATGGATGCCAGTTAAAAATGTTGCCGTACGCAAGTCACGTGACACAAAAGATGTCCGGCGTTGTTGTTTGGATCGCATAATGACACCTGGAGTCTTCCGTTTTTTAGCATTTACACGAAAAAAAATTGTACTTTACGGACTACTTTTTATATGTTTAGCGTTTGAAAAAAAACATACTGTTTTGTAGGTTGAACACTATTTATTTTGTGTTCCACTTTCGAGAAGCATTTGTTTAAAAAATGATGTTGTATTAAAAAACTAATTAAATAATAATTAAACAAGTGTTAAGTTGCAAACAGCCCCTCTAATAAAGTAGGTATAAAATTAGACATATATTATGAATGAATGAATGGAATGAGTTTATTTCGGTCATATAATCAATCATTTTGTGTGATCAATTTAACAGCACAGATTATACATATCAACAATCATACACATACAAAAAGAAAAAGGAATAGGCTGAAGCCAAGGCTTATATTTGCTTATCATATACATTCACTGAAAATTAGATTGCCTGGAACATCAACGTTCAAAAAAATCAATGGGATGAAAGTAATTGTTGCTATATTTTATAATTTTCCATTATTTCACCTTCCAAGGCTTTCTCAAACCTTAACAAAGAACTGCATGTCTTCAACTCATCACTGAGCTTGTTCTACCATTTAACTCCTAAAACTGAAATACATTTGTATTTTATATTCGTTCTTACTTTACATATTTCAAAAATATGTAAAATATAGTTTTCTCCTTTTAATTTAAATAACCTAAGAATACAAGCTGGAAGCCTGTTGTTCTTTACCCCGAAACATAATTTCCATTGTTATTAAAAACACAATATCTGAAAATTTTAACACATTAGAACTTATGAATAATCGATTGGTAGGTTCATAGTAGCACGCTTTGTGTATTATTCTAATTACCTTTTTTTGAATTATGTAAGTAATATCCAGAGGTGGGACCAAGTCATTGTTTTGCAAGTCATAAGTAAGTCTCAAGTCTTTGCCCTCAAGTCCCGAGTCAAGTCCCGAGTCAAGTCCAAAGTCAAGACTGGAAAGTCTCAAGTCAAGTCCCAAGTCCTGCATTTTGAGTTTTGAGTCCTTTCAAGTCCTTTTAACCACAGACTAATATATTTACACAGATTGTGTATGCTAAAACGCTGTATTTATTTATTAAAACAAGTGCATCTGAAATTGCAGGGGAAAAAAATAGTGCTGACATTGCACTTCATAATAGCACTGTTAACCGTCATTTTAAACATTTAACTCATTCCTTTACAGAATAAACACATTTTGAAAAAACAAGTGCAACTGTACTTATTTGCACAAAAGTATTAACATTGTATTTCCATGGCATATTGCATTGTAACTAGTTCCACAGCAGTTTATATCCTGTTCTTACCTTATCTCATTGATCTCATCTCATACTGTGTGTGTTGATGTGTGCGTACACATGAAAAACATAACAAATACTTGAACATAACAATGAACAGAGTTGTACTTTTTATATGTCAGGGCCCTATGCAATATGTACACATATTCTTAATATAGTATACATTTTAACTGACCTTTATTTGACTATGTTTGTCTTTTTGTATGTGGCTAAAATATACGGTGCTGCTGACCGCTGTCTAACGTTGCGTTACTGTGTGTGATACATTTACTAACGTAACGTTATGTGTAGGTACCTCATGCAACCCTGCTTAAAAAAAATCACTTGACAAAAAGTATAAATAAGGTAGCGAACTGCAGTGGACGCAACAGATTGCCGTGTTTGCAATGACGTTATAACCGTAGGCATCTTATAAGTAGACGCAGCATTGCCTGCTGTGACGCAAGAAATTCGGCCGCCATCTTGAAGTGGTGATGAGGAGCAGGCGAGCAGCCTGAACTGACAGTTGACAGGTGGAAAACAAACATGCTAAACTGACAGTTGACAAGTAGAAAACAAAGATGCTAAACTGACAGTTGACAGGTAGAAAACAAAGATGCCGGGCTGGTGTTCAGCGTTTTCCTGCTCAAATGAGCGGACTGTTGAAAATAGGAATCGGGGGATTACTTTTCACAAGTAAGATTTAACATTAACGTACTATTGGATGTATTTTGTGAAAAGAGTGTGTGCATATTGTATATAGTTCTCTGCAAACCTATGAAATATTTTATTTTGTCTTCATTATTTTGTCAGAATGCACCAGTATATGAAAATCACAAATAAATCTTCTGGGGGAGGATGACGCCCCTTCAGGGGTTTGGTTTACAAACCTTCAGCCCCACCTAAAACAAAATTCACCAGCCGCCACTGATTATGATGCATTCTCATTTTAGGCAAAGTATAAAACAATACTTTCTTAACAGTATAATTGTAACCAGGAATAAGTCTTCAAGTAACATTATTCAAATACTAACATTGTTGGGTAAGACAGAATTTGGTTTTATTCTGAATCCAGTGAAACAGATTGGTGGTTTTAGCTGATATGAAGACTTTCAGGTGTTTGTATATGATTAAGTATTTGGCAGACGCTTTTATCCAAAGCGACATACATCAAAAATACATATAAAACAATCACTGTAAACATTATCATTTAAGGGAAGAATGTAATACAAAATATCAATACAAAGTGTCAAGACAGAATAAACTCTACATATAGTCTATAGGTCCCTAAGATATATAGATATCTAATGTATTCATACATTGTTTATGTAGGATATAAGCATGTATATATAACCTAATCATATTGTTTCTTCAACTTAAAAATAGCTGACCGTTTTTTCCCCCTTCTCTGGGATTATATTCCCAGTTTTGATCTCGGACGTCTGGTCACTTATAGCATATAAGAATATTCTATTACTGTCAAGCAAACTATGAATAATAAAACATGTGTCCTTTAACATAGCTACACGTATGACAAAAAAAAAACGTGTGAAAATCAGTGGTATTCAGTGAGGTAAGATGAATTAAATGCGCTGACAGTTCATTGCTCCTGCCAAATGAATTGCACTGAGTGGAGCGGATCACCACTCCAAGATGGCGGCCCCGCGTCTCGTCAGTGCCAGTAGGCAGTAGCGCTCGATGCTGCGTCTACTTATAAGATGTCTATGGTCTAAGATCATAGACTGTATTAGACAATATAATTTACATACGAAATTTCCATTTTCATTTATTACAAGTAATAACAAAACGTAAACGTCTTATATAACTATCAAGGAGGAAATTAGCAAGTTTGGCGTCAGATATGTCATGTCTGTATGATCATGTTTTGTTTTAGTTATGTTCGGTTTTGTTTTTGAACTATTTGTGCACTCTTGTTTTGTCACCATGACGACCGATTAGTTGCACCTGTTTTCCCGTTCGGTCTCACACACCTGTTGTCAATCATGTCTGTAGTATTTAAGTCCATTGTTTTCAGTTAGTCTGCCTGGCAACATCACCCGTTATCATCACTCTGCTTCATGCCATGTTCACAGTCCCATGCCAAGTAAGTTTTTGTTTCATGTTTATAGTTTTTTGCCTTTGTGCAAGTCTTTTGTTTTCATTAGCCAAGTTTTGTACCTCCGCCATTGCGCGCGCCTTTCATTTGTTTTTTTTGATAGTGTTAAATAACATCATGTACTCACATTCCCGTCTTGCCCGAGCCAACTTTCCGTTGCCTTCCGGTAAAACAAACCCCAACGACCAAGTCCTGACAAGATGAAAAATCTTCTCCGCCTTCATCGTCTCCATCTTTCAAAGGCATCCCCGATACAAATCCTTGTTTTGTTCCTGGCTTTGTCATGAATTGGTTAAGAATCGTAACGACGCCTTTTAGATTTACTAAGGTCTGACATGTTTAGTAACTTTACCAGTGGCAGTAGCTCAACGAAGAGGGCGGGCAACTTGGATGTGACACACTCACTGCCCTTTTAATTGGTGGAGGGCGGGGCATTGAAATGAAAACAATAACAATATTTCGGGGCTGTAAATCTATTTTTGAAATGAGCATATCCCGGCTAAACTACCGTTATCAGTTACAAAGGTATTAGAAAAAAACATGATTTATTAATGCCTTTTCACATATCAGGGCCATTTATTGATGACTTGACATGCAATTATTACATATGGCTCCTTTAAAGTGTAATTTTAAAACATCTTTACTTCCAGCTTCCAAAATGCAGTTGTGCTGTGAACATACGACCAAAAATGCAACACTTTTAGTAATTTCCTGCTAAAATTGGTGTAGTGTAAACAACCCCCTGGGTTAGAGCTGGCTGGTACCTTCACATCGCTTCCTACTCAGTTTGGCGAAAACAGGTGCAGATACAAAATTTTTAATGTTTTTTTATCATAATGCTGAGAAGATTAAACAATTACATAATTATAATTGTGGAAGTCCCTTCCTAGCAGTCCAACTGTCAGACACGGCACAGGAGCCAAGCATGCAGGTTTTAAGAAGGTTTTAATGAGGGATGTCGATATTATCGGCCGATAAATGCTTTAAAATGTAATATCGGAAATTATCGGTTTCAAAATTATCGGTACCGGTTTTAAAGAGTAAAATTTATGACTTTGAAAAACGCCGCTGTGTACATGGACGTAGGGTGTAATACAGAGCGCCAATAATCCTTAAAGGCACTGCATTTGCGTGCCGGCCCAGTCACATAATATAAAAGGCATTTGACACACACAAGTGAATGCAAGCACTCTTGATCAAAAGCCATACAGGTCACACTGAGGTTGGCCATATAAACAACTTTAACACTGTTACAAATATGCACCACACTGTGAACCCACTCCAAACAAGAATGACAAACACATTTTGGGAGAACATCTGCAACGTAACACAACATTAACACAACAGAACAAATACCCAGAACCCCTTGCAGGACTAGCTCTTCTGGGATGCTACATTATACATGGTATCGGTAATTAAAAGTTGGACAATACCGGAATATCGGATATCGGCAAAAAAGTCATTATCGGACATCTGTAGTTTTAATAATAATGCTTCAACAAAAGTTTTTTCTCTCCAGTAGAACGTGACCTTTAAGTCACGTCCGTATCCTCTCTCCCCTCCTGCTCCCGGCCGCTTACTGTTAAAAACAACAGATGATTAGATTAACACATACCACCTGTGAAATCCAATCACCTGCCAGCTGTGTCTCGCCGTCAGCACTGTCCCGCCCCTGTCTGATGGTGCTCTGTCCTCAGCACCATGGACAGAAGCGGTGACCTTTGCTCCTGCAGGCAGCGCTGGCAACATCTCCCTCCACAATAATATTACATACAAAAGAAGAAAGGGGCACCAATGCAGAGCCTTGTGGTACACCACATGTCATATCCTGACGCTCATAATGATGACAATGACTTTCAAAATCTTGTTCCTGCTGAACCTAGGCTGCATTTTCACTTTAATATCCCATCACGTATTTTCCGGACTATAAACCGCTACTTATTCCCCCACGCATTGAAACTGTGGCTTATAAAACAGCGTGGCTAATTAATTGATTTTTCTTCACTAACGACCATGATGTTTTTTATTCAACAAATACTTTTCATGGAACACCAAGAGAGACACTGAAAAGGTGTGTTATTTTTTGTGCTATCTGTGCGCATCTTTTGGACGAGTTTGCTCACTGCAGGTGCTGCGGGCTGAAAAATGCACTTCCTGTTAAGTTCCTTCAACCGGAAGTATCCGTCCATAGCGCTTCTGCTCGGAAGGATTCTTCATTCATCACTCCAAGCAACGTTTGCAAGTTTTTACAATACAACTAAAACAAATCATACTTACAAAACCGTCCCATGTGTGACGTCTGTGGGAGTGTTCTCATGCGTATTTGCACATGCTATCATAATGTAATCCAGCTAGCGCTAACTTACAAGGGCATTCTTTTAGGTTTTGTTAACAAACATTTACAAAATCTTTCGTACCATTATATATCTACGACTTATAGTCTAATATATAGGGATGTCCAATTATGGCTTTTTTTTGCCGATATCCGATATTCTGATATTGTCCAACTCTTAATTACCGATACCGATATACGCAGTCGTGGAATTAACACATTATGCCTAATTTGGACAACCAGGTATGGTGAAGATAAGTTCCTTTTTAAAAAAATGTATTAAATAAAATAAGATCAATAAATTAAAAACATTTTCTTGAATAAAAAAGAAATTAAAACAATATAAAAACAGTTAC
>NC_084579.2:19040532-19080532 GCF_033978685.3 Nerophis lumbriciformis | reverse complement strand
CAGTACCGCCTGAGGGATCCAAGCTCACGGGCATGCTGCTTACATGCAGAGATTTCTCCAGATTCTCTGAACCTTTTGATGAGATGGTGAAATCCCTAAATTCTTTGCAATAGCTGGTTGAGAAATGTTGTTCTTAAACAATTTGCTCACGCATTTGTAGACAAAGTGGTGACCCTCGCCCCATCCTTGTTTGTGAATGACTGAGCATTTCACGGAAGCAGCTTTTATACGCAATCATGGCACCCACCTGTTCCCAATTAGCCTGTTCACCTGTGGGATGTTCCAAATAAGTGTTTGATGAGCATTCCTCAACTTTCTCAGTCTTTTTTGCCACTTGTGCCAGCTTTTTTGAAACATGTTGCAAGCATCAAATTCCAAATGAGCTAATATTTGCCAAAAATAACAAAAGTTTTCCAGTTCGAACATTAAGTATCTTGTCTTTGCAGTCCATTCAATTGAATATAAGTTGAAAAGGATTTGCAAATCATTGTATTCTGTTTTTATTTACGATTTACACAACGTGCCAACTTCACTGGTTTTGGGCGAAAATGACTTTTACAGTCTTGTTTAAGCTTGGGATATTTGAACTTGGAGAAAGAACGAGGCTCTAGTGTAGAGCCTTGTGGTGCACCGCCTGCACTAAACACAACCATGTCAGCGTATGCTTACTATTCCTATCTTATTATTTGGACTCCAGGTAGCAGTTTTAAAGTAAATGTTATTTTTTTTAAAGAAAATATTATTCTTTACATTAGGGTTATTGTACATATTTGATCAAAAAGTATCATTGTCGTGTTAGAATCATCAAACAAAAGAAGTCCCAGGGTACTACAGAGTGAATTTGGCAATCCGAATGAAGTATGCGGTTATTCCCTCAGGGACCAAACTGTCTTTCACTTAACTTCCATGCTAGGTTCTCTCGTTAAATATTAAACCAAATATGGGGGTGATGTTTTGAGGAAGTGATTCCTAAAAATAGCATGTTTTCTCCAATATAAAGGCCATTAAAGGTAGTGACAAAACTATAAACACAAGCATTAGAAAACAACAGCAGCATCCAGAGAGATAGCATACATTATCAAAAGGAAACCATCATCAAAAGGAAACTTACATTAGATTCACCTATAGCGCACTGTGCCCCAGGGTTTTCTTTTCTTTTTAACATCAGTGCAAGTTTCATACATATTTTTACTTCATTGGCTACACTTGCACCAGCTGGTTTAAATTCCAATACAAGATTTGCATCAAAAAAGGTGTGATTTTATAGATACTATCAGTCAGCTTTGGATGTGTTGACCCCCTAATCCAGCTAAATAATTTCGCCAAAATAATAAAAACCGCTCCCAGTATGATGCAGTACACTGCAAACTACATGCACGCTCATAAAGAGAATGTTCAATTCATGCAAAATTAAACGAAGCTTTATTAGTTTTTAAAAGAGCAGATTTTCAATGGAGATTTTGAATTGGATCTGGAAATATGACACTTAAAAGGGACAATTCGCTCTAAAAGTATACGGTGTGCAGACACAAGCCATTCTGTATTCATGACAGGATACACAGCTGGCAGCCAACCCTTGACGCTGGCAAGTGTGTGTGTGTGTGTGTGTGTGTGTGCATGTGTGTGTGTGTGTGTGCATGGTGGCTGCATCTAAAGTAGCCCCTGTTGTACACTCGTGGCATCATGATTCAATTATACAGAGCCAGTGCTTTGCCTGAATATTAATCTGGGGGGCCCAAACTTAATTTGTCTGGCGATGGGGGGGACACAAGCCCATCTGGCAACATGGCGAGTCTAGCCTGTGTGTATGTGTGTGTAGACGTGTGTGAGAGAGGTGGGGGGTCGTGTGTCTATTGTGAAACACAGAGGGCCATGTCACAAGCTCACTTTCAGCAGATCACACAAAATCATTTTTTCACGCAAGGTAAACACGATAACGGCGTTAGGAATCGGGCCAAAGTGACACAATATCGCCCATCTCAGTCATAATTGTACAAAATAAAAACAATATGATGATGAAAATAAGCACACAAGGATAACTTTGTAATACAAAATAAACTCACGCAATTAAGAGGAGGAAGATGAGAAATGATGATTATAAAGTCGGAATATAAACATTAACACTGTACAAAATCAAATGATGCAATTATAATAAAGTTATTTAAGTCATCATTTGACAAAGATACATTCAAAAATTACAAAAAAAATGTATTACTTTAACAGTAATTTAACAGTAATTTTGACAATGTAGACAAAAGCAAAGTTTGAATAATATGAGGAAATTAGGATAATTAAGTCATAAAATTACAGAATAAATTTGAAGTATTTCAAGAGTGAAGTTGAAAAATAATGTAAATCATAATTGTAGAAAAAAATAGTAAAGTAATTAAAAGAATTAAATCAAAATATAAGGATAACGTTTTCTTTTTATGTGAAAAATATAATTTTCACCAACAGGAATGAAGTCATCTGATTATGATGAAGGAATGGTCATTTGATGACCATTTTAATACTTTTTTTTTTTTTTTTTTTTTTTTTTCAAAATAGAGAGTAAAGAAGTCAGTGTAAATAATTACAAGAGCAAACTTAGAATATTATGAAAATTAAGTCAAAATATTAGGAGAATCCATTTATCCATTTTCTACTGCTTGTTGCTTTCGGGGGTTGCTGGAGCCTATCCCAGCTGCACAAGGTGGGGTACACCCTGGACAAGTCTCCACCGGGGAGGAAGCCGGAGTACCCGGAGGGAACCCACGCAGTCACGGGGAGAACATGCAAACTCTACACAGAAAGACCCCGAGTCTGGGAATCGAACCCAGGACCTTCCTATTGTGAGGCACCAACACTAACCACTGCTCCCCTGGCTGCCTTTTTAGGAAAATCAAGTTGTACGTATACAAAATAAAGTTGAAATGTTTTATAAACGAGGTTGAAACATAAAATCATCATCATACAAGAAAATGATGGAGTCCAAAATATTATATGGATGGAAGTTGTCATTTCAGTTGAAAAATATAATTTTACAAAATTAAATAGTCAAAATCAAGTCATTGAATTCTTAGAATAAAAAAGTAAAACATTAAGATAAAGTTGTCACTTCACGAAAATACAGTCAAATGTGTACGGAAGGCGGTGTACACCCTGGACAAGTCGCCACCTCATCGCAGGTCCAACACAGATAGACAGACAACATTCACACTCACATCCACACACTAGGGCCAATTTAGTGTTGCCAATCAACTTGTCCCCAGGTGCATGTCTTTGGAGGTGGGAGGAAGCCGGAGTACCCGGAGGGAACCCACGCAGTCACGGGGAGAACATGCAAACTCCACACAGAAAGATCCCGAGCCCGGGATTGAACCCAAGACTACTCAGGACCTTCGTATTGTGAGGCAGATGCACTAACCCCTCTTCCACCGTGAAGCCCTATATATATATATACATACACATATATATATATATATTGTATGTATACATTCCACCACACACCATTCACACACTAGGGTCAATTTTTAGTGTTGCCAATTAACCTATCCCCAGTATATATATATATATATATATATATATATATATATATATATATATATATATATACACACATACATATATACATATATATATATCAGTGACGTGCGGTGAGGTTGATGGCTGGTGAGGCACTGACTTCATCACAGTCAGATTTACAAACATATGAACCCTAAAGAGTATCTTATTCACCATTTGATTGGCAGCAGTTAACGGGTTATGTTTAAAAGCTCATACCAGCATTCTTCCCTGCTTGGCACTCAGCATCAAGGGTTGGAATTGGGGGTTAAATCACCAAAAATTATTCCCGGGCGCGGCGCCGCTGCTGCCCACTGCTACCCTCACCTCCCAGGGGGTGAACAAGGGGATGGGTCAAATGCAGAGGACAAATTTCACCACACCTAGTGTGTGTGTGACAATCATTGGTACTTTAACTTAACTTTAACTTTACACATACAAACTGTAGCACACAAAAAAGCACATTTAATAAAAAAACGTTATTATGGTCTTACCTTTACTTATAAATGCGCCGCTGTTGTGCTGGATTAATGAACCCCCTGATGGGAGTGTTATATCAACTAAAGCCCTCACTTCAACTTTCCACTTGCAAGATTGAATCTATTTAAAAAAGTGTAACCGAGGGTTTATAAATGTCGCCTATACTGTATGAAACTACAAAATAACAAACACGGAGGCTCCAGTTTACACGAGGACCACTTTATTTACGTTCTTTCAAAAACTTCCGCTCCACTCCAACGTGTCAAAATTCCGCTCTTAGCGCCTTCAAAATAAGAGCTCAAGGCATATACTGTATAACAGCGCATAACAGGAACTTAACATCACAAAGAGGAAAGCCCATAAAAATAGGTTACAAAAGTTATTTCATAAGAAGCCAAAAAGTGCAAAAACAATAATGTTCGTGTTGGAGGAGTTGTTTTTGCACTTTTTGGCTTCTTATGAAATAACTTTTTTAAATAGATTCAATCTTGCACGTGGAAAGTTTAAGTGTGGGCTTTAGTTGATATAACACTCCCGTCAGGGGTTGCCGTGCATTCTACGGCGGGGGTGCAGGAGGCGAGCCTCAGCCAGTGCGTCTTTTGCAGCCGTTTTATGATCGCTCAGCACAAGAAATACGTTACACACATACAGTTGTTGACAAAATACACTGTACATTATATACCTCAGCTAACTAAACTATGGAAATGTATAATATAGTTTATATAGCAATACAGTCTCACTGCACAGCAGACCAGCAGTTAGCCGAGTCTGTCCATGTTGAGGCACTGAGTGACGTGCCTCAACTGGCTGCTGTTCACCGCACTGTCTCTTCTCAGTATTTGAACGGCAAATGTGAAAATTCAGCGATTTTGAATAAAAATAATCTAAAACTGGTGAAGTTAAATGGAAAATAACTTTATAGTATAATCACTGAATACATTTAACAATTTAATATATTATATATTTTTTTCTTTTTACATTTTTTTTCTTTCCATGATGGCAGGTGAGGCCCCGCCTCACCTGCCTCTAGTGACTACACGTCACTGATATATATATACACACACTGTATATATAGACACACACACACGTGTGTATATATACATATATGTATGTATGTATATACATATATGTATGTATATACATATATATATATATATATATATAAATATATATATATATATATATACACACATATACGTGTATATATATATATACATACATACATATACGTATATATATACATACGTGTAAGTATGTATGTATATATATATACATGCATGTATATATATACATGCATGTATGTATATGTATATACAGTATATACATACATGTATACATACATATATGTATATATACATGCATGTATGTATGTACAGTATATACACACATGTATGTATACAAACGTTTGTATATACACACACACACACACACACACACACACACACACACACACACACACACACACACATTAGGGCTGGTGAGTGATCTTTTTTTTTTAAATCTTTAATTAATCAAACTCTAAACCTGTGATTAATCATGATTTAACATGAGATAATATTTGCTTGCATAAATAACATTTGGTGAAGAAAATACCCCAATATTTGGTTACAAATCCAATTTAGTAGTCAGAATGTCATGCAGGAACGTTTTTTTAAATGTTTTACTGAACTGCAAGTCATTGATTTGCTCAAAACCTGGTGAAAATAAGTATAGTAGAAATTAGGTGCACATTTTGAAAGTCTTTGCAGTTTGCAATAATCTTGCAAACAAGGTAAGTTACTAATGTAGTAAACACACTCAAACAACATGGTGCACTATTTACTCTTCTTTAGTTTAAACAGTTGTTGAAACAAACCAACTTGTTTACCTTTTTCAGATGACAATAATGATCTAATTTCTTTGGTAAAATGCACCCCAGCTCCTTGTGATTACTTAAAGATGTCCAACATTCTTTAGGAAGTAACATATATTCACATTCAGCCCGTAGTTGCTCTTGTTTGTGTAGCACAGTACCTTAGTTTTATCCAAAGTTCTGTTTTGAAGTGAAAGTGAAATACATATATACACATACATATACAGTACAGGCCATAAGTTTGGACACACCTTCTAATTTCAATGCATTTTCTTTATTTTCATGACTGTTTACATTGTAGATTGTCACTGAAGGCATCACAACTAACCTGTGAAGTGAAAACCATTTCAGGTGACTACCTCTTGAAGCTCATCAAGAGAATGCCAAGAGTGTGCAAAACAGTAATCAGAGCAAAGGGTGGCTATTTTGAAGAAACTAGAATATAAAACATGTTTTCAGTTATTTCACCTTTTTTTTTGTTAAGTACATAACTCCACATGTGTTCATTCATAGTTTTGATGCCTTCAGTGACAATCTACAATGTAAATAGTCATGAAAATAAAGAAAACACATTGAATTAGGAGATGTGTCCAAACATAATATATATAGGTGTCCGATAATGACTTTTTTGCCGATATCCGATATTCCGATATTGTCCACCTCTTAATTACCGATTCCGTTATCAACCGATACCGATATATACAGTCATGGAATTAACACACTATTATGCCTAGTTTTGTTGTGATGCCCCGCTGGATGCATTAAACAATGTAACAAGGTTTTCCAAAATAAATCAACTCAAGTTATGGAAAAAAAAATGCCAACATGGCACTGCCATATTTATTATTGAAGTCACAAAGTGCATTATTTTTTTTAACATGCCTCAAAACAGCAGCTTGGAATTTGGGACATGCTCTCCCTGAGAGAGCATGAGGAGGTTGAGATGGGCGGGGTTGGGGGGTTAGGCATAGGTGGTAGCAGGGGGTGTATATTGTAGCGTCCCGGAAGAGTTAGTGCTGCAAGGGATTCTGGGTATTTGTTCTGTTGTGTTCATGTTGTATTACGGTGCGGATGTTCTCCCGAAATGTGTTTGTCATTTTTGTTTGGTGTGGGTTCAGAGTGTGGCGCATATTTGTAACAGTGTTAAAGTTGTTTATACGGCCACCCTCAGTGTGACCTGTATGGCTGTTGACCAAGTATGCTTTGCCTTCACTTGTGTGTGTGAAAAGCCGTAGATATTATGTGACTGGGCCGGCACGCAAAGGCAGTGCCTTTAAGGTTTATTGGCGCTCTGTACCTCTCCCTACGTCCGTGTACACAGCAGCGTTTTAAAAAGTCATACATTTTACTTTTTGAAACCGATACCGATAATTTCCGATATTACCTTTTAAAGCATTTATCGGCGGATATCGGCAGTCCGATATTATCGGACAACTCTAATATATATATATATATATATATATATATATATATATATATATATACCCATCCATCCATCCATTTTCTACCGCTTATTCCCTTTGGGGTCGCGGGGGGCGCTGGAGCCTATCTCAGCTACAATCGGGCGGAAGGCAGGGTACACCCTGGACAAGTCGCCACCTCATCGCAGGGCCAACACAGATAGACAGACAACATTCACACTCACATCCACACACTAGGGCCAATTTAGTGTTGCCAATCAACTTGTCCCCAGGTGCATGTCTTTGGAGGTGGGAGGAAGCCGGAGTACCCGGAGGGAACCCACGCAGTCACGGGGAGAACATGCAAACTCCACACAGAAAGATCCCGAGCCCGGGATTGAACCCAAGACTACTCAGGACCTTCGTATTGTGAGGCAGATGCACTAACCCCTCTTCCACCGTGAAGCCCTATATATATATACATACACATATATATATATATTGTATGTATACATTCCACCACACAGCACAAAAGTCTTATATCTTACATTTCACACACTAGAGAAGCAACAGGAATCTCCTCATAGTGAAACATAGATGCCGCCAATTCCCAAAGACAGTGAACACATCACGCCCACCAAAGGCACCCCTGTGAGTGTTCCTTTGTCGCCTTTCTTATCTTCTCGCAAACAACAATCCTGATGCCGCTGCCTCGTTAACTGTGTTTGTTAGCTAAGACCCCGCCCCCCTCATGGGACCCCCGCCCGACATCCCAAAGAGGTCAAACGGGTACCCCTCCCTACCCCCCTTTGCTTATGTCCTTGTCATGCTGCCCGCGGTCCCCTTCGGGAGGGCAAGACAGCGCCCCTGGGGGACAGGCCTTGTCTCACGACCAGGGCGGCCTCTCCTTGACCTCACTCAAGTGTGCGTGTGTCACCTCCCCGTGACGCGTTTTTGTGCAGGCAGGGGGGGTGGAGGTCAAAGGCAGCAAAAGAAAGAGGCTGAAAAGGCGGGGGGTTACATAGACAAAGAACAAAGTCGGAAGACTTCTGTCTCGCACCCTTTTCCTCTTTAAGGGTGTTTTCTTTACTTGCTCTTTTTGCTCCTCCTCAGGAAGGCCGCAAGGTGGTAGGTAGGTGTCTGATATTGCAAGGTGACAGACACAAACCTACACTAACATGTCTGACAGCAAGACTTTTCGCACATGAACATTAAGTGTGTGTGTGTGTGTGTGTGTGTGTGTGTGTGTGTGTGTGTGTGTGTGTGTGTGTGTGTGTGTGTGTGTGTGTGTGGTGGTGAGAAAGAAAAGGGTGCTAAAAGGATGAGGTGCATGATGCAATGCATACAAACAGAAGCTAGTGTAAAGTAAGAGAAATGTTTTCTTATGCCATACCTTAAAATATGTATATTTTTACACATTTATTTCAGTTACCGTATTTTTCGGACTAAAAAATAATCTGAATTTTTTTATAAAAAATAAAAAAATGCACCTAGTTATGTTAACTAAAAGTTTTCATTTTCTCAAAACTCCACAGTGCGCCTAAATAACCCGGTGCGCCTAATGTACGGAGCAATTTTGGTTGTGCTTACCGACCTCGAAGCGATTTTATTTGGTACATGGTGTAATGATACGTGTGACCAGTAGATGGCAGTCACACATGAGAGATACGTATAGACTGCAATATGACTCAAGTAAACAACACCAAAATTGTATATGTTCCATTGAAAATATAGAACATTACACACGGCGCTCAAAAATCTATCAGAATGTTTTAGTACGACTTTGGTAAGCTATGAAGCCGCACCGCTTGATGGATTGTACTGTGATTCAAAATACGAATATTATTATGGTGTGTGTATAAGGTAAGACATTATCTGGCGTTTTGTTTGGCAAAATTATGCAAAAGAGACTTTTCTTACCTTCTGGTACCTGCTGATCTGTATTTGGGATCTGCATAAATCCTGAAAATTTGCGCGCATCTACCGTTGTAGTCCGTGCTGACACCGTAGTCGATAAGCTTCTTCTTTTTCTCTATCTTGTTGTTATGGGACATTCATCCTTCCCCGTTGCCATTCCTAATATAAATTAGTGTAAAGTTCTTACTTATATTTGTCAGTAAACTCGCCATGAAAGCGCTAAAACATACCGGTGTAGTGAGGTTACATTATTCACCCAAGGAACTTTAGTTATTAGAAAGTTCCGGTCGGACGGTTTTTCACAGGACACATTTCCGGTGTTGTTGTTGCACTAGTGAGCTCCGTTATTGATTTAAGTAAAGTCTGAATGTCATTAAAACAATTAGCTCCATCTTTTGACACTTCTTCCACCCCCGTCCTTGCACGCTACAACTAAGATGACGGAGAAAAAACGCTGTCAAAGGTGAGCCACGTAAATAAGACCGCCCACAAAACGGCGCATCCTGAAGCGACTGTCAGAAAGCGACTTGAAGATGATCTGTAAAACATAATCTATGCAACATTTTCACCAAAGAACTACCATTACATGTTATGTAGACCACAAGGAAGTGTTTTCCATTTAGAAAAAAATCATACTATGACTCCTTTAATGCACCTTATATTCCGGTGCGCCTTTTGTATGAAGAAAGACCTGAATAGACCCGCTAATTGCCAGTGCACCTTATAATCCGGTGCGCCCTATGGTCCAGAAAATACGGTACTTGTTAAATAAAACCTCGGTCTCGTTTTTAATGAATACTTAGGCCTACTACGCTACTGTATTTTAATGTTGGTCATTATGGTGGTGTGCCAACTGTTTTCTGAGGTGGTAATTGGCGAAAAAAGTTTGAGAACTACTAGGATAGGATATGAATAGAGTACAAGACTGTCTCAGAAAATTAGAATATTGTGATAAAGTCCTTTATTTTCTGTAATGCAATTAAAAAAACAAAAATGTCATACATTCTGGATTCATTACACATCAACTGATATATTGCAAGCCTTTTATTATTTTAATATTATATATATTATATATATATATATATATATATATATATATATATATAATATAACATGCTTCCATCTGTTGAAAAGCTCTATGGAGATGATGATTTCATTTTCCAGCATGATCTGGCACCTGCCCACAGTGCCAAAACCACCAGTAACTGGTGTACTGACAATGACATTACTGTCCTCGATTGGCCTGCCAACTCCCCTGACCTGAACCCCATAGAGAATTTGTGAGGTATTGTGAAGAAGAAGCTGAAAGACACCAGAACCAATAATGCAAATGAGCTAAAGGCCGCTATTGAAGCATCCTGGGCATCCATAACACCTCAGCAATGCCACAGGCTGATTGCCTCCATGCCACGCCGCATTGATGCAGTAATCCGTGCAAAATGATTCCCAACCAAGTACTGAGTGCATTAATTGACATTTTCAAATGTTTGATTTTGTTTTGCTGTTATAAATCTTTTATTTTTTTACTTGGTCTGAGGAAATATTCTAATTTTTTTAAGATCGGATTTTTGAGTTTTCTTAAGCTGTATGCCATAATCAGCAATATTAAAATAATAAAAGGCTGGCAATATTTCAGTTGATGTGTAATGAATCCAGAATGTATGAAATTTTAGTTTTTTTTAATTGCATTACAGAAAATAAAGGACTTCATCACAATATTCTAATTTTCTGAGACAGTCCTGTATGTACTAAACAGCGTAGGTTAATAGGAATATATTCTAAACAGAATAGTGTGATGATCTGTTGCACGGATCATGTTTTGTTTTAGTTTAAAGACTAACTGAGTTCTGTTTCAGCACCCCTGGGTTTGTGTTTTCTTGGTGCTGATTATTTTCACCTGCCTCTAATTAGTGTTCGGGTTGCTCACCTGCTCCCGGGCACTAAACAGAGAGCTATTTATTCCTGCCTTTCGCCACACTCGGTCTGGCTGTCTTGTTTGCTTCCTCCGTCTTGTTTATATGCTAAGCTTTCCCGTTAGCTTTTCCATAGCTTCCTGTGCTATCGGCACGCTTGTTTTGTTTATTTGTAGATCCTGTCTGACTTATGGAAAATAAATCCTTGTCCTACACGCACGCTGCCTCCGGAGTTCCGTCTGCATCTTGGGGAAACAATCCGCGCATTAACATGCAACCCCACCATAACAAATAGATTAAATACAACAATTTGTGATCCTGTCATATAAATATCATGTAAACGCAATGACAGCAAACCAAACCAAATAAAAGCACAGTTACGCACAGTTGTTTTTTTATTGTACTGTGGTCTGGGTTTAGGATGGGACAGGAGTGAAAATCCCCTTCCTTGGCACCATTTAGTCAGAATATAGTCATTATTTTATAACAATAAAGTCACCTAACTGTAGAATTAAGTTTTTTTTTATTCTGAGAAATTTGACCAGCAATAAGGGAAGAAATAACACAAAAAATATTTTACATAATGTTGCAATTGGACATGAATGAAGATGCACAATTACAAAAATGAGGTCAAGATTTGTGTGTTAATGGGTGAATGTGACGTATAATGTAAAGTGCATTGGGTTTAAATACAGACCATTTACTTTTTAAAAATATATGAGAACAAGTCTGAATATTACGGGAATAAAGTTGGGATATTACAAGAATACTCTTATAAGAAACTAATATTCAGAGCTATGAGGACTCAGTGGCCTAGTGGTTAGAGTGTCCGTCCTGAGATCGGTAGGTTGGGAGTTCAAATCCCGGCCGAGTCATACCAAAGACTATAAAAATGGGACCCATTACCTCCCTGCTTGGCACTCAGCATCAAGGGTTGGAATTGGGGGTTAAATCACCAAAATGATTCCCGGGCGCAGCCACCGCTGCTGCCCACTGCTCCCCTCACCTCCCAGGGGGTGATCAAGGGTGATGGGTCAAATGCAGAGAATAATTTCGCCACACCTAGTGTGTGTGTGACAATCATTGGCACTTTAACTTTAACTTTAACTTTAAAAGTCAAAACATTATCCGAATAATTTTGTCATTTTACAAGAAGAAAGTAAAAATTATGAGAATGAGGTCATAATTTTAGGATAATAACATTGCAATATTGCAGGAATAAAGTCGGACTTCTAAGGTAAAAAAATACACGTAAAAATATAAATTTGAATATTACAATACCGTATTTTCTGGACTATAAGGCGCACTTAAAATACTTTTTTTCCCTCAAAACTCGACAGTGCGCCTTACAACCCGGTGTGCCTAATGTACGAAATAATTCTCATTTTGCTTACCGACCTCAAAGCAATTTTATTTGGTACATGGTGTAATAATATGTGTGAACAGTAGATGGCAGTCAAACATAAGAGATACGTGTAGACTGCAGTATGACTCAAGTAAACACCAACATGTTATATGTTCCATTGAAAATATAGAACATTACACACGGCACTCAAAAATCTATCAAAATGTTTCAGTAGGACTTTGGTAAGCTATAAAGCCGCACCGCTTGATGGATTGTCGGCGCATTAAACATATGAGTATTATTATGGTGTGTGTATAAGGCATTTTGTTTCGCAATATTATGCAAAAGCAACTTTTCTTACCTTCTGGTACCTGCTGATCTGTATTTGGGATCTGCATACATCCTGAAACGTTGCGCGCTTCCACCTTTGTAGTCAATAAGCTTCTTCTTTTTCTCTATCTTTTTGTTATGTGACATTCATTCTCTGCTATTGCCATTTCTAATATAAAGTAGTGTAAAGTTCTTATTTATATCTGTCAGTAAACTCGCCATGAAAGCGCTAAAACATACCGGTGTAGTGAGTTTACATTATTCACCCAAGGAACTTTAGTTAATAGAGAGTTCTGGTCGGACGGATTTTCACGGGACACATTTCCGGTGTTGTTGTTTCCGGATGATGAGATGCTGCTCTGTTATTGATTTAAGTAAAGTCTGAATGTCATTAAAACAGTTAGCTCCATCTTTTTACACTTCTTACACTCCCGTCCTTGCACGCTACACCGCTACAACAAAGATGACGGGGAGAAGACGTTGTCGAAGTGGAGCCACGTAAATAAGACCGCCCACAAAACATC
Organism: Nerophis lumbriciformis; assembly: GCF_033978685.3. Taxonomy (NCBI): domain Eukaryota; kingdom Metazoa; phylum Chordata; class Actinopteri; order Syngnathiformes; family Syngnathidae; genus Nerophis; species Nerophis lumbriciformis. The sequence goes on along the minus strand of NC_084579.2, from coordinate 19,067,228 downwards.
CGGAAGCGACTGTCAGAAAGCAACTTGTAGATGATCTGTAAAACATAATCTATGCAACATTTTGACCAAAGAACCACCATTACATGTTATGTAGAACACAAGGAAGTGTTTTCCATTTAGAAAAAAATAAAAATAAATATGACTCCTTTAAAGCGCCCTAATATATAAAAAAAGATCAAAAACAGACCATTCATCAGCGGTGCACTTTATAATCCGATGCACCCTATGGTCCGGAAAATACGGTATGTTAAACATTTTGCAAGAGTACAACGAGGTTAAGAACCACTGGTCTAGTTTCTCTTGTTATATTTTTATTCTCATTGTTGCTTTTTATTTGTATTCTTATTGTAATATTTTTCTATTTTGTTTCCATTTATACCCCCATTATTTACTTTTTAAATGTGATCTCAATTCTGTACACTGCTGCTGGAATTGTAATTTTCCTGAGGGAACTCTCCTGAAGGAATCAATAAAGTACTATCCATCTATCTATCTATCTATCTATCTATCTATCTAGTAACATCAAGAACTGTCTTTATTTCTTTTAACTCCCTTTAAGAAGTCCATTTATTTGTGTGTGTGTCTTGCATTAAGGCAAAGTCATTTCCTCTTAGACACTGTATATATAATATATAAATATTACATATATGTTATATTTTATATTGCTACTATGGGACATGTTTAGTCTACTTTATAGCTTTTGTTTTCGCCCTCTTTTTGTGCCCTTGTGTGCATTGTCCTTTCCATCCTTACCCTTTCCATCCTTTGTAACTGAGCTACTGTGTGGAACAATTTCCCCTGTGGATCAATAAAGTTTGTCTAAGATGCTGCAGGTGTACCTAATGTTGTGTCCTCTGAGCGTGTGTATTTGAAGGTCTTGGAGCAAACATCACAGTCAGGTTTTGGACTTCCTGCCAGGTCACGGCTCAGTCAGCGTTCTTAAAAAGTTTTCTATAAACATTCAAACACTTGGCTGGCTGTGCAGCTCACTTTCACGCCGCATGTTGACACAAATATAAATCCAGTATTTTTTCAACACCAACCTGTTTCCCTTGGACGGGAGGTGTCGCGTTAAGACGAACTGGCGTTTAATTGCACGTACCATGTGAAGGCGGGTGGAAATAAGAACGGGGTCATGTCATGTGACCCCTCTCCCTCGCATTCCTCGACCGACTGGCCTAATTGGCGTGGACAAAACGATCTCGCCGTTAAAGAGAGACCGCTGTAATGAGCGATCGATGGCGTAATCAATCCGTCTGGGAGCGGCGCAAATTATGACCAGCCCGATAACCTCTCACGCTTATCAATAAGTCACAAATCAGTTTCAAAAACAAAATCAATGGTTTTGATCGGGCTGTCTAAAAGGTTTGTCAATAAGATGATCGGAGAGGAGATATTCCTCACAGCTCTAAGCTGATCCATACCAGACCAACACAATTAGAAATAAATATTTTATTGTTTTATTTACACAATATTCATTTAATAACTTGGGATGTGCTGATTGATCAGTATTGGCTGGTTTTTGGGGGAAGGTATGTGATCGCCATTGCCAAATAGTGTTGTCCCGATGCACATATTTTAAAATGTGTTTCGATACTTTGATACTTTTCTAAATAAGGGGGACCACAAAAATTGCATTATTGGCTTTATTTTAACCACAAATCTTAGGGTACCGTATTTTTCGGACTATAAGTCACAGTTTTTTTCATAGTTTGGCCGGGGGTGCGACTTATAATCAGGAGCGACTTATGTGTGAAATTATTAACACCTTACCGTAAAATATCAAATAATATTATTTAGCTCATTCACGTGAGAGACTAAACGTATAAGATTTCATGGGATTTAGCGATTAGGACTGACAGATTGGTTGGTAAACGTATAGCATGTTCTATATGTTATAGTTATTTGAATGACTCTTACCATAATATGTTACGTTAACATACCAGGCACATTCTCAGTTGGTTATTTATGCCTCATATAACGTACACTTATTCAGCCTGTTGTTCACTATTCTTTATTTATTTTAAATTGCCTTTCAAATGTCTATTCTTGGGTGTTGGGTTTTATCAAATAAATTTCCCCAAAAAATGCGACTTATACTCCAGTGCGACTTATATATGTTGTTTTCCTTCTTTATTATGCATTTTCGGCCGGTGCGATTTATACTCCGGAGCGACTTATACTCCGAAAAATACGGTAATCATAGTAGTCTCCGATTGGAGAAATTTTTAAGAGGCATGGAGTGTCATCACTTTTATGCAGACGACTACCAAATTTATATGCCGATTTCAAAAGGCCACGGCCCCCTGACACCCCTTTTCAACTGTCTATATGCGACGTCAAGGCTCGGTTGGCCCAGAATTTTTTAATAATGAATGAGGGAAAAACGGAAATTTTAGTTTTTGGTCCGGCCCTCACTGACTTGGGACCATTGCAAAATTACGTGCGTCCCAAAGTCACCAGCCTTGGCGTCACTATAGACAGCGATTTTAAACTTGACAAACAAGTCAATGGCGTTTTAAAATCGTGTTTTTATCATTTAACCTTTTGGAACAAGTCGTGCATGCTTTTATTTCAAGTGGCCTGGACTACTGCAATGCACTTTATGCTGGCAATAGCCAAAAAGCTCTCTCCCGGTTGCAGTTAGTCCAGAACGCGGCAGCGCGTCTTTTAACAGGGGCCAGGAAACCCCAGCATATAACACCAATCCTTGAGAGTTTGCACTGGCTCCCTGTTCATTTAAGAATTGATTTTGAAAACCTTGCTGTTTCTTTTTAAAGCTTTACATGGACTGGCACCTCATTATATCTCGGACCTCATCCAAACTTACAATCCTGCGCGCGCTCTGAGGTCCGAGAGCCAGCTCCAGCTCGTGGTGCCCAGGACCAGACTTAAAGGCCTACTGAAACCCACTACTACCGACCACGCAGTCTGATAGTTTATATATCAATGATGAAATCTTAACATTGCAACACATGCCAATACGGCACTAAAGTGCAATTTTAAATTTCGCGCGAAAAATCCTGCTGAAAACGTCTCGGTATGATGTCGTCTGCGCGTGACGTCACGGATTGTAGAGGACATTTTGGGACAGCATGGTGGCCAGCTATTAAGTTGTCTGTTTTCATCACAAAATTCCACAGTATTCTGGACATCTGTGTTGGTCAATCTTTTGCAATTTGTTCAATGAACAATGGAGACAGCAAAGAAGAAAGCTGTAGGTGGGAAGCGGTGTATTGCGGCAGGTGTTGTGCCGGATAACACACCCCCGCCGTAGAATGCACCCCCTGACTGTTGTGATAACACAGCCGGTGTTTCATTGTTTACATTCCCGGAAGATGACAGTCAAGCTTTACCATTGGCCTGTGGTGAACTGGGACAACAGAGACTCTTACCAGGAGGACTTTGAGTTGGATACGCAGACACGGTACCGTGAGTACGCATGCAGCTGCGGCTTCCAAACATTTGATCGCTTGCCCGTACGTGCGTGCCGCTATGTGCATGTCACGTACGTAACTTTGGGGACTTTGGGGAAATATATGTGCTGTATGAACTTTGGGGAGGTGAACGATACTTTGGGCTGTGGGATTGAGTGTGTTGTGCAGGTGTTTGAGTTGTATTGGCGGGTTATATGGACGGGAGGGGGGAGGTGTTTGTTATGCGGGATTAATTTGTGGCATATTAAATATAAGCCTGGTTGTGTTGTGGCTAATAGAGTATATATATGTCTTGTGTTTATTTACTGTTTTAGTCATTCCCAGCCTCTCACAGCATCTTCCCTATCTGAATCGCTCCCACTGCCCTCTAGTCCTTCACTCTCACTTTCCTCATCCACAAATCTTTCATCCTTGCTCAAATTAATGGGGAAATTGTCGCTTTCTCGGTCCGAATCTCTCTCCCTGCTGGTGGCCATGATTGTAAACAATGTGCGGATGTGAGGAGCTCCACAACCTGTGACGTCACGCTACTCGTCTGCTACTTCCGGTACAGGCAAGGCTTTTTTATCAGTGACCAAAAGTTGCGAACTTTATCGTCAATGTTCTCTACTAAATCCTTTCAGCAAAAATATGGCAATATCGCGAAATGATCAAGTATGACACATAGAATGGACCTGCTATCCCCGTTTAAATAAGAAAATCGCATTTCAGTAGGCCTTTAAGACCCACTTTTATTCTCTGGCTTTTAACACTACGTGAGTTGTGTGGTCCTTTCTATTTCTATTTACTGTTTTAATTGGTTTTTACCCTCTAAATTTTTTTTTAATCATATTTATTTTATATTGTTTTTAATATTGTTGTGCAGCACTTTGGGAAACAATTTGTTGTTTAAATGTGCTATATAAATAAAGTGGATTGGATTGGATAGTATCGACTAGATACGCTCCTGTACTTGGTATCATTACAGTGGATGTGATGTGTAGATCCACCAATGGCGTTTGTTTACATTTTGACGCCGGTGAGCTACGGTGTGTAGTGAAGCATGTTTAGCTATTCCTCGTCTTGCAGGGATGATACTTGTAAGAAACTTACTTTATTTGTCGCCATGGAGGCGAGGATTAGTGATTTAGAAGGTGGTAGTTTTCATTAGCATCGCGGTACAATAGTAATACCGGTACAACGCACAACCCTAGTGCATCCCATAAAGAAACGATGCTATAGCATACCCAGGTCTTCGGCCATTTCGATGTACAGACACTGATAGTTCTTCATTTGCGTTTCCTCCGGCTGCGTCCTCATGCGGACTTCTTTTTCGAATCGGAGCCATGTTTCCCGTTCTCCCACACACTTGACCTGCAAGATTGCCCCCCGCTGACTGGAGGGCGTAAGTTCACCTGTCAGAGGTCAGCCCGGAGGAACTTCGCGCGGAGCAAACTTTTAAAAGATGTCCTGTAGCCTCTTAGGAGACACTTAACACCAGTTGTGACCCGTGTTTTTAGTTGAGGCTTAATCCCGGGCGTTCGGCACCAAAGGTCGTCCTCTAAAGTGCCTGTTTGGAATGTCTCGACAAGTGAAGCGTTGAATTTCCATTAGGGCCCTCAAGCTAACCCTCCTGCCTGCCCACGCTTCCTTTCGACAATAGCACCAAGCTTAATTAAATCAAATGGTTTTTTATTTAAACAATTCAACATTTAGCTGCGGTATGATATATATGATAATTATAGCGTGTGTGTGGGCTGCAGCATCTTTCAGCTCCTTAGAGTCGTTCATTATCTGTTCCCCCCCCAGTCTCATGTCTGTGTGTGTTGGCTTAATGAGATCTCATGTAATGTTTCAATGTGTTTTCTACCCTCTTTAACTGTGTGTGTATGTGTTTGTGTGTGTGTGTGTGTGTGGGTCTGCACTTGAGACGCGAGGTAGCAGACAAAGCACCATTCATCGCCCCATTCAGGAGGACCCCCCCCTCTCGGTCACGCTGAGGCCACCGACGAGCGCCGCGGCAATGGTGGCGGGGCGGCCACAATGGCGACATTGTTTGATGTCATCGAGACAGTGCCTGGGGCTTCTGCCTCCAGCTGTGAATATTAAACATCAGCACACAAAAGTGATTTGCTCTTCTATTGATTTTTTTTTTTTTTTCCTTTCAGAAAATGCAACCTGATTGGCTGCTGACTTGTTGCCCATAGTAATGTTTTTATTCTTTTTATTACTGGTGGTTATCGCTATTGATTTTACCACAACACATGATTTTCGGTAGAGACGTCCGATAATATCGGACTGCCGATATTATCGGCCGATAAATGCTTTAAAATGTAATATCGGAAATTATCGGTATCGGTTTCAAAAAGTAAAATGTATGACTTTTTAAAACGCCGCTGTACGGAGTGGTACATGGACATAGGGAGAAGTACAGAGCGCCAATAAACCTTAAAGGCACTGCCTTTGCGTGTCGGCCCAATCACATAATATCTACGGCTTTTCACACACACAAGTGAATGCAAGCATACTTGGTCAACAGCCATACAGGTCACACTGAGGGTGGCCGTATAAACAACGTTAACACTGTTACAAATATGCGCCACACTGTGAACCCACACCGAACAAGAATGACAAACACATTTCGGTAGAACATCCGCACCGTAACACAACATAAACACAACAGAACAAATACCCAGAACCCCTTGCAGCACTAACTCTTCCGGGACGCTACAATATACACCCCCCGATACCCCATACCACCTCAACCTCCTCATGCTCTCTCGGGGAGTGTTGGACAATATCGGAATATCGGATATCGGGAAAAAAAGCCATTATCGGACATCTCTAATTGTCAGTCTATTTTCTCCCTGATTAATCATGGAAAACATTCCCCCACTTCCCAACCCATCAGCCTATTTCTTCTAATGAACCAGGAAGTAGCCTGCTAGCTAATACACAAAAAACTGTTTAGTATATGTTGCAATTTTTAAAAACGTATCTGGAAATTATTTTATCTTTTTGACATTTGCATGTTGTTACACTCACCCATAATTCAAATGATAGCAATGGACAAACTGGATTCTAACGTCTTAAGTAGAGATGTCCGATAATGGCTTTTTTGCCGCTATCCGATATTCCGATATTGTCCAACTCTTAATTACCGATTCCAATATATACAGTCGTGGAATTAACACATTATTATGCCTAATTTTGTTGTGATGCCCCGCTGGATGCATTAAACAATGTAACAAGGTGTTCCAAAATAAATCAACTCAAGTTATGGAAAAATGTGCCAACATGGCACTGCCATATTTATTATTGAAGTCACAAAGTGCATTATTTTTTTAACATGCCTCAAAACAGCAGCTTGGAATTTGGGACATGCTCTCCCTGAGAGAGCATGAGGAGGTTGAGGTGGGGTGGGGGTGGTGGGGCAGGGGGTGTATATTGTAGCGTCCCGGAAGAGTTAGTGCTGCAAGGGGTTCTGGGTATCTGTTCTGTTGTGTTCATGTTGTGTTACGGTGCGGATGTTCTCCCGAAATGTGTTTGTCATTCTTGTTTGGTGTGGGTTCACAGTGTGGCGCATATTTGTAACAGTGTTAAAAAATTTTATACGGCCACCCTCAGTGTGACCTGTATGGCTCTTGACCAAGTATGACTTGCATTCAGTTGTGTGTGTGAAAAGCCGTAGATATTATGTGATTGGGCCGACACGCAAAGGCAGTGCCTTTAAGGTTTATTGGCGCTCTGTACTTCTCTCTACGTCCGTGTACACAGCGGTGTTTTAAAAAGTCATACATTTTACTTTTTGAAACTGATACAAATAATTTCCGATATTACCTTTTAAAGCATTTATCGGCCCATAATATCGTCAGTCCGATATAATCGGACATCTCTAGTCTTAAGTCATTCTCCACGAAATAGAAAGTAGTTAGCTAACAAACAAAACATTGAAGTACAGCAACGCACTTTACGATTTTTTTCACTTTTGTTTGAGGAATTATTGCTTACCTTGTTCCAGAATGAAAATGGAAGAATCCTGTCAGTCCCTCGTTAGCGTCTTGTGTCATTCTCCATGAACCAAGAAGTAGCTTGTTACTGCTAAACAAAAAAAGGTGTAGTACATACGTTGCGATGTTTTTCACTTTGGTGCCAGGATTCTTTCTTCTCTGTAACAGTTGCGAGTCATACCCCTTACCAATATTGAAATGGTCGTATCCGTCAATCCATTGCTGACTTCTTAAAGTACGAGAAGAGTGGAAAAAGAAGTTGCCTCTATATTGAAGATATTATCATATATATCTGATTTATGACACCACAAGACTTCCAAAGTTTGCGGATTTGTGTCTTGGCTGAATGAGCAGGTATCGGACACTTTGGTCTCCTTGGACGTATCCTCGCTCATCCATGCGGACTGGACACTCGCCGAGAGTTAGTGGGCGGCCGAGGGTGGAGACGGCTCTCTTGGTTGCTTTGTTGGGTCTGCTCCTGTCTCTGGCCATGCTCCCCCTACTGAAGACGTTGGCGTGGAACACCACAGAGGCCACCACAGTGTATATGTTTTTGTTTGTTTTGTTGTTTTACTTTTGTGGCTGTGTGTAGAAATGGCTGGTTGCATCAGCTCTGCTCTTTTAATGTCTCTAATGGCCTTGGTGTTCTTTGGTGTTTCCCTCTTACACACATGTTTATGTGCTATGGCTATGAGTTTTTTCCCCCTTGGCCTCAGTTTGGACACCCTCTCCAGGGGCCCAGGCTTAGACTGAATTTTTGAATGAAAGAAACTGCTGTTCTAAATGTGCCCACTAGATGTCGCAATAGCAATTCTATGTATCTATGTAGATGATGCTACATATGTACAAAATAAACCATATGATTTTAGTCGAGGAAAATGATCAAACTAAATAAATAACATCCTGTAGTTAGATTTTTATATTATTTTTTTTATCTTGCTAGATTGACTGATGAACATTATCACATAATTTATTCAGAAAGTATAAATGACAACAAATAAAGGTAAGTGTTAAAAAACAACAATACGATTTGTACATTTTCAGAATGTGCTTGTTCTATTTTTAAACAAAGAAAACAATCTGAAGTTGTCTTTATTTTTAAGTTATCGTGCCGTGATTTTACCAGTCCGGCCCACTTGGGAGTAGATTTTTCTCCATGTGGCCCCCGATCTAAAATGAGTTTGACACCCCCGTCTTAAGTCATTCTTCATGATCCAGGAAGTAGTCTACTTATCAATAAATAAACAAACAAATCTGAAGTGTTGTAAAACACATTACAATTTTTTTCCCTTATTTGACATTTGCCAGTCGTTCCCCCTACCCTAGAATTCAAATTGAATAATCCCATCCGTTCATTGCTAACTTCTTAAGTCCATTGATAGCGTCTTAAAACATTCTACATGAACCTGGAAGTAACATGCATTACTTGTGCCTAAATGAGGTGTCAAACATACCTCACATGTGTCCAGATGTGTTAGAATTATGTGATTTGGCTAACTTTGCTCAATAAAAAGCAAATATTCATCGTCATTATTTCATTAGCAGCAGGCGTTGCAGAGGTGATTAGCAGATTGATAAGATAAACCGCGACAATTCTATTTTGCATCCTCTTCTACTGATGTTTTCCTTGAAATTGTTGAGAAATGCTGACAGAGCATTGGGAAACACAGGCTATATGGTGTCTATGAAGTCTCTTAATGGCTTTCTTTTTTGCTTATAATGTTAACCATATCAGTTTTGAAGTAATCATAATAATGATTATGGGAAAAGGGTGGAGGGCCATCTCCGGGTTGGGGAAGAGATCTTAGTTCCAACCAATGTTCCCTCTAATTTTTCATGTGTGTGAGCAAACGCAAAAACTCCCTGAGTATTCAGTGGAGCCCAAGTGGGCAACATCAGACGTGCACACTGTGGCTACACCAGCAGCACACCTGTCCCAAACCTGACTAAATAACAAGTACAATCTCTATCCATCCATCAATTTTCTACCGCTTGTCCCTTTCGGGGTCGCGGGGGGTGCTGGAGCCTATCTCAACTGCATTCAGGCGGAAGGCCGTGTACACCCTGGACAAGTCCCCACCTCATCGCAGGGCCAACACAGATAAACAGACAACATTCTCTTATTATTATAATCAAATGACAGCAGTCATTTCCATGAGGTTATTTTCTAATATAAGTGTTTAGGCCCACTTACAATGACAATAACAAAAAATATTGTTTTTTTTCATGAATTGTGTACTTGTATTGTTTGTCTGGGTGGAGGTCCTGCTTTGGAAATCATTTGTACCCCTATCAGACATTGCATTTAGTTCCCATTAAAACATTCACATGTTGCACAATGAGATGTAAGCAGGGGATCATGTGTACATTCCTGCAACTTCCTGTTTGTAAAAAATATATTTTTATTAGTATTTATTTCAAATACTAACAGCATTTCATGATTAATATTTATAAATTAAGATTCCTAATAAATGATAATAGAATAAGCACACATTTGATTGGTAAATCATAGTGTAACGACCTGCAATGACACTTTATGTGTGGTGTTAGAGTTGTCCGACTTTTTGTGTGGCTGTAAACGCATCACTGGCTAAGTGCCATATGTGCATGTGTTGGCGCAAGTGAGAAAGAGCGAGCGGCTGCTGTTGATTTAACAAAGTTGCTTTTGGTCTGGTTTGTACTGCAGAAAATGACCAGTTTTGCTAGATATATATTTTTTTACTAATGTTTTGGTGATGTGTTTATGGCTGACAAAGAGTTTTGCTCAGTAAAGTGATGGATGGAATTCATGTCCTCAAAGCGTCTCGACAGAAGTTACAATATTTGAACAATGATGACGAAAACTGTTTTCTCTGTCGTGTCTGTGTGTCGAAAATTGTTATGGGCTTATTTTTTTATTTGATTTTGTGCATGGCATAGATTTGCCGTGCGCAGAGGACGCTTGAGCAGTACGCAATTGCACAGGCGCGCACCTTAGAGGGAACGTTGGTTTCAACGATTGTCACACACACACTAGGTGTGGTGAAATTTGTCCTCTGCATTTGACCCATCCTCAAAGCGTCTCGACAGAAGTTACAATATTTGAACAATGATGACGAAAACTGTTTTCTCTGTCGTGTCTGTGTGTCGAAAATTGTTATGCGCTTATTTTTTTATTTGATTTTGTGCATGGCATAGATTTGCCGTGCGCAGAGGACGCTTGAGCAGTACGCAATTGCACAGGCGCGCACCTTAGAGGGAACGTTGGTTTCAACGATTGTCACACACACACTAGGTGTGGTGAAATTTGTCCTCTGCATTTGACCCATCCCCATGTTCACCCCCTGGGAGGTTAGGGGAGCAGTGAGTTCCACGCTCGGGAATCATTTGGTGATTTAGCCCCCAATTCCAACCATTGATGCTGAGTGCCAAGCAGGGAGGCAATGGGTCCCATTTCTACAGTCTTTGGTATGACTCGGCCGGGGTTTGAACTTGCCCCAGGTGGAGGAGTTAAAGTACCTTAGAGACTTGCTCACGAGTGAGGGAAGAGTGGATCGTGAGCTCGACAGGCGGATCGGTGCAGCGTCTTCAGTAATGCGGACGCTGTATCGATCCGTTGTGGTGAAGAAAGAGCTGAGCCGGAAGGCAAAGCTCTCAATTTACCGGTCAATCTACGTTCCCATCCTCACCTATGGTCATGACCTTTGGGTTATGACCGAAAGGACAAGATCACGGGTACAAGCGGACAAAAGGAGTTTCCGCCGCCGGGTGGCGGAAACTCCCTTAGAGATAGTGTTAGAAGCTCTGTCATCTGGGAGGAGCTCAAAGTAAAGCCGCTGCTCCTCCACATCGAGAGGAGCCAGATGAGGTGGTTCGGGCATCTGGTCAGGATGCCACCCGAACGCCTCCCTAGGGAGGTGTTTAGGGCACGTCCGACCGGTAGGAGGCCACGGGGAAGACTATGTCTCCCGGCTGCCTGGGAATGCCTCGGGATCCGAAGTGGCTGGGGAGAGGGAAGTGTGGGCTTCTCTACTTAGGTTGCTGCCCCTGTGATCCCACCTCGGATAAGCGGAGGAAAATGGATGGATGGATGGATAATAACAATTTTACATGCCTTTATCCACAATGTCTATGCAGGGAAATGGGCTCCATTTCTGTAGATGACGAGATGGTGCAGCACAACGAGTCTGGCGATGGAAAGGGGAAGTTCCAATTCATCTACAGACTACTCAAAAATAATAATTCTGGTCATCTGGACGCTATGAGAGGAACATGGTGTGGGGCTCAATATGCTAATTGAAACGTGTGTTGGAATTATGAGCTGTTGAATTTCTGATAGCTTGAAGTTGGTTTGTTTGTAGTGTGTGTGAAATCAGTCAGGTGTGTCCGTCCACAAAGTAGCACCTTGTCCACGTCTCCATGTGGCCCTCCAGCTGACCTCTTTAAAGTGTGTGTTTACACAGACTATACTGGGAACAGGGCTTTGAGCGGCGTGCCAGCAGTCCTTTGATCGGCGAGGCGGCACGCCACCGGGGCCCTGTTAAAAAAGTCGTCCGGATATTTTTGATGACGGCAGCGCTCTGGGCTTCAAAAGCCTTCCGCGGTTAACTCGCTTTGCAGACTTGTCGCAAAGGGAGAGAGAGCGATGTTGCCTAGCAACAAGGTCGTGTCTGTCGCAGCGTGTCGCTTGGCGGGAGCGCGGCAACAAAGACATCAGGTGCGACTTCCCGCCGCTCGTCTGCGGACACTTCCAGCGACCTCCGTGATTGTGTGCCAGCGAGCAGGACGCTCACTGGGCCGCTTGCCCGTTTCTAATTATAGTGTGTGTGTGTGTGTGTGTGTGTGTGTGTGTGTGTGTGTGATGCAGCTGAGAGCCACAAAAAAAAGACACACTTGAAGCTAACTGCTCATGAACACAAAGTCAAACTAAAGTAATCTCTGACCCGTTCTTCCCAGTTCCTCATTCTTTGCGTTTTTCACCTCTCATCCCTCAACGCCAGATTCCATCTGTTAGCGTTGGCAGCCAGCGTGTTACTGCTGGCAGCCACTGCCAGAAAATAGTCCGCCACATGTCCGCGCGAGCGACAAAGACGTCATGTGTCCGCGCCCTCCAATGACGACTTGTTTCTGCAGCACGGATGATGCAACAGAAATTAGGGTTTTGGATTTAGTTTTTTTGGTGGATCGTCGCGTCCTGCCAATCAACCGGCGGCCTGTGGGTTGAGGTCCCCACTTTGTAGGTACTGACATTCTTGAAACACATTTGGAAGAAGAGCAGAGGGTTTAACCAATTGCATTGAATAACTCCACACAGTATGTGGGAATGGAGGAGCGAGTGTTTGGCTTCACTAAAAGTTGATTTACTGACTCAGGAGTTCCAGCTCCCTGTAGTCCCAATAGGACCACTGAGACAGTTCATTCAGGAAGCGCAAAGGTCATGATGTCATTTCCTACACTGCTCAGTCCAGGAAGTGGCGACACGACGACACAGCTCTACAGTTTCCGCTCTGTGCGGAGATCAGCTTCTAAATGATCAAAAATGTTATGAATTTGTGAGTGTGAGTTCATGTTCTACCACACATGGAAGGTTCCATACACAAATCCTGCAACATGGACTAACAATGCATTTCACACAGAGGTCTGTGAAGCCTGACATTCCTCAGACTATGTACACTCTTGCAGAGCGAGTCGTAATGCTATAATCACATAACTCGATGCATCATTTTTTTTTTTTTTTTTAAACATGTTGGATAGCAACAATTACTCCCAAGCAGTTTTCAAGTTTTGGAATTATGACATGTCTTTATAGACTGCCACTTTTGTTACAGCTATGATACTCTGCACTGCATGACAGGGGATGCAAAACAATAACAGTGCAATCATTTTTCATAACATTGGTCACTACTGCCTAGTTTCTCTTGTTATATTCTTATTTTACTGTTATATTTTTATTCTCATTGTTGCTTTTTATTTTTATTCTATAGTAATATGTTTCTATTTTGTTTCCATTTATACCCTCATTATTTACTTTTTAAATTCGATCTCAATTCTGTACACTGCTGCTGGAATTTTAATTTTCCTGAGGGAACTCTCCTGAAGGAATCAATAAAGTACTATCCATCTATCTATGTATCTATGTCATTGCTGTTCATACAGATCAATTGCACAGGAATGAGACAGATTATTTAATTATATTATATAACAAAATAATGTATGAAGTAGATAAATGCTTTAAAATGTAATATCGGAAATTATCGGTATCATTTTTTTTATTATCAGTATCGTTTTTTTTTTTTAATTAAATCAACATAAAAAACACAAGAAACACTTACAATTAGTGCACCACCCCAAAAAAACTCCCTCCCCCATTTACACTCATTCATACAAAAGGGTTGTTTCTTTCTGTTATTAATATTCTGGTTCCTACATTATATATCAATATATGTCAATACAGTCTGCAAGGGATACAGTCCGTAAGCACACATGATTGTGCGTGCTGCTGGTCCACTAATAGTACTAACCTTAAACAGTTAATTTTACTCATTTTCATTAATTACTAGTTTCTATGTAACTGTTTTTATATTGTTTTACTTTCTTTTTTATTCAAGAAATTTTTTCTAATTTATTTATCTTATTTTATTTTATTAATTTTAAAAAAAAGGACCTTATCTTCACCAGACCTGGTTGTCTAAATTGGGCACAATAATGTGTTAATTCCACGACTGTATATATCAGTATCGGTTGATATCGGTATCGGTAATTAAAGAGTTGGACTAGATCGGAATATCGGATATCGGCAAAAAGCACATCCCTACTATGAAGCATATAAAATAGTGTTACAAAATTAAGCTATATATATATATATATATATAAATATTAAAAAAATTATGTTATGTAATAAAATAATGTATGAAAATGTATAAAATAATGCAAAAATAATTTAATAAAAAAATTAAATACAAAATAATTTTAATGATAATTTAAAAAATGAATAAGTTATTTTAATGATGAAGTTAAAGTTCCACTGATAGTCTCACACACACACACACACACACACACACACACACACACACACACACACACACACACACACACACTAGGTGTGGTAAAATTACCCTCTGCTTGACCCATCCCCTTGTTTCAGCCCCTGGGAGGTGAGGGGAGCAGTGAGTAGCAGGTGGCTGCGCTCGGGAATCATTTTGGTGATAAAATACTTAAAATCTAAATAAATATAATTTAAATATTTACAATAAAATATAAATCCTTAAAACAATATTTTAAGGAAACAATCACAAATATTAAAAAAAAAAAAATCCAAAATGATTTTTTAATTAATACAATTCTAGAAGGAAAACAATTTTATAAATATAGTTATAAATATTATTATTTTTTATAAATATATTTGAGAAATGCATAACAGCAATTAAATGCAAATTGTCCGAGATGCACTCTGTTTTGCTGTCTTTGGGTGGTGGTTGTGGTGTTGGTATTGGAGGTGTAGAAAATACTAGCGTGGCGTCGCTGTTGCCGAAATAAAAAGGTCAAAAGTTCGAGCTGAAATGGCTCGGTAACCTACAGTTATTGATTTCACCCTGAGAAGAGTGTTTCAGCAAGGAAAAGAAAAACATCTGGGGATGGTTCTTCCGCTTTTTAACTCCACTTTCTTTTCACACAACACATGGCCTCCGTGAACCTGACACAACCAAGCAGAATTGTTTATGTTGTTCACTCACGTTGTGTGGACCCATGGACTCTAATGGACAAAAGTGTCTGGTAACGCAAGGCCTCACAAGCTTGACTGGAGGACTTTTTACCCAATTAAAACACCAATTAGGTTGATTGCTGTAAAAGGACTCCCAGAATGCATTGCAGCAAGGAAAAAATGTATCCTCATGCATCAAATTCTGCACGGAGGTGAATCTTGTGAAAGTTACAGTCGATAGACCTTTGACCCCAAGATGCCTCAAGCATGGTCAAAATCAATAACCTTCTTGTTGCGGCATGGCGAAATAAACCTGGAGATCATCTGAAGACCTGCCCATAGCACACTCACTAACCTTTGACCCCAACTACCTTGAACATGTTGTATCCCTTAAAATCAATAGGGTCACAGATAAGATGGAGCCTATCCCTAGCTGACTCCGGGCCACCCTGGACTGTTGGCAGTCAATAACAGGTTACATTTTGACCGACAGCCACTGGAGCCTACCCCAGTTCACTTTAGGGGCAAGTCTGACAACACCCAGGACTGATCAGGAGCCTACGTCCCTTATTTTCCCATCCAAATATTGAGTTATACTTATCCTATTAGAGCTGGAGTCTATCCCAAGTAACTTGTGCTAAAGGAGGTTTAAACCGTGGACTATAGACAAACAGCCATGTATCCATTTTCTATACCTCTTATCTGGTTCATGGTCACAAAAAGCTGGAGCCTACCCTAGCGGACTTCGGTGGAACACCCTAGAACGACATTTGTCAGTCAATCAAATCACAGATCACATGGTAATTTGCCAGGATTCCATTTTCTTTACCGCTTACCCCGTTCAGGATGGCAGGTGAGTTGGAGCCTATCCCTACAGCCGAATCCGGGCCACCTTAGACTGTTGGCAGTCAATAACAGGTTACATTTTGACCGACAGCCACTGGAGCCTACCCCAGCTAACTTTAGGGGCAAGTCTGACAACACCCAGGACCGATCCGGAGTCAACGTCCCTTATTTTCCCATCCAAACCTTGAGTTATACTTATCCTGTTAGAGCTGGAGTCTATCCCAGGTAACTTGTGCTAAAGGAGGTTTACACCGTGGACTATAGACATACAGCCATGTATCCATTTTGTATACCTCTCATCTGGTTCATGGTCATAAAAAGCTGGAGCCTACCCTAGCTGACTTCGGTGGAACACCCTAGAACGACATTTGTCAGTCAATCAAATCACAGATCACATGGTAATTTGCCAGGAATCCATTTTCTATACCGCTTACCCCGTTCAGGGTAGCAGGGAAGTTGGAGCCTATCCCTACAGCCAAATCCAGGTGAACCTGGACCGACAGCATTCCATACCAGGATACATTAAGACAAACAACCACTGGAGCCTACACCAGCTAACTTTAGGGGAAAGTCTGGCGACACAAAGGACTAATAGGCATGTGATGTCCCTTATTTCCACATACAAATCTTGACAAGTACTTTTATCCTGTTGAGTTGGAGCCTATCCCAGGTTATACTAAAGGAGGAGTACACCCGTCCCCAACTATAGACAAACAGCAATGTAATCCATTTTATTTACCTCTTATCTGGTTCATGGTCATAGAAAGCTGGAGCCTAGCTGACTTTGGTGAAACATCCTGACAGTCGTCAATCAAAAGACAGGTCAAATGACCAGAAATCCCTTTTCTCTAACTCTTAACACAACAAGCTGGAGCCTATCCCTAGCCGACCCCAGGCAAAGCTGGACTGTTGGCAGTCAATAAGAGGGCCCATTAAGACAAACAACCACTGGAGCCTGGGAAAGTCTGACAACACCAAGGACTGATCAGCAGTTAATGTATCTTATTTTCACATCCAAAACTTGTCAAGTACGTTTATCCTGTTGAGCTGGAGCCTATCCTAGGTTATGCTAAAGGAGGATTAAAGGATTAAACCTGCTAAAGTTAAAGTACCACTGATAGTCACACACACTAGGTGTGGTGAAATTACCCTCTGCATTTGAACCATCCCCTTGTTCCACCCCCTGGGAGGAGGGGGGGAGCAGTGAGCAGCAGCGGTGGCCGCGCTCGGGAATCATTTTGGTGATTTTTAACCCCCAATTCCAACCCTGAGGTAATGGGTCCCATTTTAATAGTCTTTGGTATGACTCGGCCGGGGTTTGAACTCACGACCTACCGATCTCAGGGCGGACACTGAGCAGTGCTGGAGCCTATCCCGGGGAACTTATGAGAATGTAGAATGTGCACCCTAGACTATAGACAAAAGCACTGTACAGACAAACATGCATTCATCTATTTTCTATATCATTTATCATTCACATGAAAGTTAAGTTAAATTACCACTGATAGTCGCACACACACAAATCCTGGGAGGTGAGGGGAGCAGTGCTCGGGAATCATTTTGGTGATTTAACCCCTAATTCCAACCCTTGATGCTGAGTACCAAGCAGGGAGGTAATGGGTACCATTTTTATAGTCTTTGGTATGACTCGGCCGGGGTTTGAACTCACGATTAGTTACCATCATTCTCTTTATGTATTGAGTCTGTTAACAAAGTTATATTAGCTTTGTGTGTTGACGTCTTCAGCGTCTAAGGAGAGGCGGTGGCGCCCCAAGTGGGGCTGCCAGCGGACTGGGAGCCCCGTAGGGCACACGTGGAAGTACATCTCAGAAGTATTGTATGCTTAATGTGCGACGATATAACGGCTGGCATGCAAATGAGGTTGGCATTGTTAGCGTAACGACCTACTGCGGTGCCGTGATTGTCACGCACTTTATTCACTAATGACCCAGAGAACAATGTGTGCGTCTTTCTATTGTTGCACAGCGCGGCGTAAAAACAAAACACAACACACTTTCCTTCCATCGGATCTTTTTTCCCCCTCTTCTTTTTATTTTCCACTTGCTCACAGAAAGTCTAGTAGTCTGGAGCCTCCAACAGTTTTGTTTAATATTCATGACAATATGCAAAAAAATGGCGCCGCGTCCCATTCATACGTCATGTGACCCCCGAGAAAAGGGGTCTAAGGGCAGGCAGGGTGGAGGGACTGGGGGGCTTCCATTAGAGGGGCAGACAAGGATGACGATGAGGGGGCTGGTGGGCATCTCCATCCCTTCCTGCCCCCAATCTGGTACATGGTTTTTGCATAACAAAAAGTGACCCCGGTATGCGTATTATTGTCATTGACTAAAACACAGTAATACCACACTTACCCGCAAGCTAGGTATCACAACTGTTTCAGAAGTCTCGAAAACATGTATAACATATATGAGCTTAACTTAAATACCAAGCTAGAAATCAAAGTAAAATACAACCTCATCTCCCTTGTGTTTCTACCACACAATATTAGAATTCTTGATGCAAGACAAAGAGAAAATAACACTTTAAAACAAAAATGTAGTGTGAGCACACGCAAGGAGTGGAAGGCTACTTGACAAGTTAGCAACATGCGAGGCTAAGCTAATGCTAATGAGCGACGCTAAGGCCTACATGCTGGATACATAGTTTGGCTTCTCTGTTCAATTACTTGTAAGGCACTTAAAACAGTGTTAAAAAAAGTTAGTTTGTTAGCTTAAATGAGCACAGACGTCTTAGTAGCGTTACACTCCTACGCGTGTGAAGCCGTGTCCCAACTCAGAGGCTGCATTTTTAAAGCGACGCTAAAAAGCAACAATTCAAAGATTCCTTCAAATGTAGCCTTCTTTTCATGTTTTTTTTGTAGGACATATTGCTACTATCCTTCGCCGTCCTTGTCCTGATGATGAAAACAAATATTTAAATACAGCAGCACACAATAAAACGTGTTACACTTGTGCCTAGAGCAGTGGTTCTTAACCTTGTTGGAGGTACCGAAACCCACCAGTTTCATATGCGCATTCACCGAACCCTTCTTTAGTGAAAAATAAAATGTTCTTTTTTTTTTTTCTAATTCAAGAAAAAGTTATGTTTTTTTTACTGGTGCACAAAATGAACCGTGCATGAACATCACCTTGTTCAAAGAACAAAACCAACACAGTGCATGAACTCACAACAAATTACACACCTTAAACACATTACCATGAATTGATTAACGTGGACCCCGACATAAACAAGTTGAAAAACTTATTGGGGTGTTACCATTTAGTGGTCAATTATACGGAATATGTACTGTACTGTGTAAACTGTACTGTTTCATATAATGTATTCTCTTCCTTTGCAATCTGCTAGTAAAAGTTTCAATCAATCAATCAAAAAACCTACAAATCAGATGGAAAATTAGAGGGAACATTGTTTGGGGGTATCCATAATACGCCGATAGGGAGAAGTTTTTATTTACACGATAATTTGGATGTGTCTATACCTCCGTGGCGGAGGCTCTGCCGAACCCCTGAGGCCGACTCACCGAACCCCTAGGGTTCGATCGAACCCAGGTTAAGAACCACTGACCTATAGTCACGAAAAGTAAACATTATTCTTTTAACATGACAACTTTTTTTCACTTTAACTTGCCTTACATTGCGACGTCATTCCTATAGCATTAAAATGACAATCGCATAATATTACAAATTCACTGCAAGATTAAGACTTTTTCTTCGTAAATTACCTTTTTATCTATGTCTTCACGTAACATTACAGAGTTCTTTCTGTAACATTACAACCTTAGGCACAGAAATCTACGCTTTTTTCCCTCGTGTTATTGACTCATAACATTCCGAGACTTTTTTCTCCCTCTAAGGCTATGTCTACACTAAGTCGTTTAACCCCTTAAACGAATAATTATTTAGCCTAAGACCCGTTTCAACCACACCAAACCATCGTTTAAGGTTCCCCTCCTCGGACAATTTTTTGAACGGATAAGTGCGCCGTGTATTTCTTGAATCTCCGGCCCTTAACTTTGTACGGACTCATTGATCGTTCACAAACTGAGTTTGGAGAGGAAGTAACGCCCTAAAGACCATGACCCACACAGGAAGTGATGTCAGAAAGAACGCGCCACAGCCAGCTTCATAATGAAGCGGTTTCATAACTCAGAGCTAACCACTGGAAATATGAAGGAGAGTCATCCAGACGTGCCCGTTTTTCTCCTTCCGTCTGTACAGACGCTTGTGGAAATCACACATGAATACCTTAAGAGAAAAAACGCGCGATTGCAGCTATTTGGGATACAACACTTCTCAGACGGCAAGAGAACTTTTGAATGTCCAGGTCAGCTGTGATTCTACTTAGCGAAAAACTTTGTCCATTTGTCGAAGGAGAGACAACGAAAATGCGGGCTCCCGTGGATGTGATAAAAAAGGTAGCGCGTGCTTTATATAACTTGGCCGTCGAGGGAAAACTATGGAAAACATCAAATGCATTTGGACTGGCAAAGCAGACTGTATCAGTTATTGTGATATAAAATGTTCTTAATCACATTGTTTACTTTCACGTATCCAATAAAGATTAATTTATGATGTCTCAGGTGTGATTCACTACAATAGGGCCCCACAGCACACTGGATTCCAAGTAATTGAAATACCACAACACTGGATATTGTTCAGATAAGTTAAATTGAAGAACTTGCACACAAAGCAACACTGGAGGTGACTATGACGTGCGCATTTTCCGCGCATGCGTACTAGGTCGCGTTGCGCCGGCGGACGGAGCGGTGATGGGGTCTTAAACGGTGGCATTGTTGTGTGTGGACACGGATAAGGTAAGTTGTGTTTTACCCTGGATAACCTTATCAGGCTTAGTGTAAACGGGGTCTAATTCTTGTTCTTTTTGTTCTTATAATATCCAGATAGCTGTAACAGTTCAACTTTTTTCTCCCTTTATTCTTGTTGTCGAAATATCACAATTTCAAACAGTTTCAAAAAGTTCTTAAGAATGCGACGGCAAAATAAAATATGTACAGATAATAAAACATATCTAATTTGAAATTTCCTTCAAATGCAGCCTTCTTTTGACGCTTTTTACTGGATGCATCGCTACTATCAAACGGCCTCCTTAAATCCCAAGATAAGGAAAAACATGTTTAAAATATGGCAGCACAAACTTCTGTGAAAATATGCGAAATGAGTAACATGTAGCCACTGAATTGGGACACCGTTTGTGTGTGATTGTTCATGAAAGCAAGCTAATTAATGATTAAAATGCACGGGATAATGTTTTTTACCCCGTCACATCTTGTTTGCGGACTCCCGGCACTTCAATGATATTTAAATACTTGCAAATATACTCAACACAGATCACAGAGAGCCAATTCACAGATGCTGTGTGACCAATCACAGTGCACATTAGTTAGCTCTGTGTGTACATATAGATATAAAGAGATAGATATTTTTGGCTAGGTCGTCTTCCAATACACAGGTTAATAAATGACATTTTTTTCCTGAAACACCAAAAAAATGATCAACTAGTGTCAATATTGAACGCACACCAAATATTCACGGCAAAAGGGCAGGTAAATGTCAACTACCTTTGATTTGCCTCCCCCCATTTTTTCCTATTTTCTTTTAGCTTACGAACAATTTCCTTTTACTGATTTTTTTTTGTCTGTTTAAAGCAAACTGCCTCACAACAGTGCAAACAACTCAAACGTGCAATATGGCCTAGCGCTAATAATAATAGATCTCATACATACATGTTGAAAATCATAAAATCAAGGCTTGACAATGTAATGTAAATTATATCAGGGCAACGCTGAAATCAAATTGTCATAGTTGAGAATAGTCTGAATTACGAGAATAAGGTCACAGTAAATATTTAATACGGGAGTAGCCTCTAATGCGATCATTATTGTTGGAAATTGAATTACTATTTTAATTATCGTAACATTGCTACAGCACTTTGTTCTCATGATATCATTTTTTCTTTTTTGTTTGTTGCAATATTTGAACTTAATTAGCTTATCTGTACAACTTCATTTCCATATCATTTGAGCTTGTACTTGCTGTAACACAAATATGCGACTTTTCCTTGAAATATTACAACTGTATCATGCAATTACAATTGTATATCCTAAAATGATGACTTTTCCTAAAACATTCAGGCATTACAGGCATAATGTTACAACGTTAGCATTACGCCATTTTTCTCTGAAACGTTTGTAATTAAAGTCATTGTAAGATTCCGACTTTTTTTTACTAATCTCTCATTTTTACTCAGCTAACGTTACAACTTCATTCTTGCAAACTTCTGACTATTTTTCTTTAATATAACCACTTTAATTGCACAAAATCTTACGACATTCCGAAAAAATTCTGACGTCACGTTTCCTTCTAACGTCACAACTTGACTTTCAGAATATTACAATTATTACAGAATGTTAAAGACTTTTTTTCCCTCTGAAACCTTGTGACTTTATTTCCATAGCGACTTATTTCTGGAAAAATATTACTTTTCCGCTTAAATCTACAACTTAATTGTACAACATTACAACTTTATTGTAAAACGTTTTGTCTTAAATGACATTATTCACATAACATTACATTGTTATTAAAACTTCATTTGCACAACTTTGCGACTTTTCCTCCCTTGTAACAATACAGTGTTGTTGTTATGAAATGATTAAACTTCGTCGCAAATTATAGCCACCTTCACATAACGATACGACTTTATTGTTATTTTACAACTTCGTTAGTGCAACACTTTTCCTCGTAATATTTACAGCTTTATTATCCTAAAATCAAGACTTTCGTGTAAATCACGTCTTTATTCACATAACATTGCTTTCTTCTCATATTAAACTTTTTTGTTGTATTAGGACTTCATTTGCGTGACAACTTTTGCCCTTAATATTCACAGCTTTATCATAACATATATTTAGACTATGAGTCGCACTTAAAATCCTTAAAATTTCTCAAAAATCGACAGTGCGCCTTATAGCCCGGTGTGCCTAATGTACGGAATGACTCTGGTTGTGCTTACCGACCTCGAAGCAATTTTATTTGGTACATGGTGTAATGATAAGTGTGACCAGCAGATGGTAGTAACACATAAGAGATACATGTAGACTGCAATATGACGCCAGTAGACAACACCAACACTTTAAATGTTCCATGGAGAATATAGAACATTACACACAGCGCTTAAAAATCTGTCAACATGTTTTAGTACGACTTTGGTAAGCTATGAAGTTGCACCGCTTGATGGTTTGTTGGTGCATTATTAATGCTACCATAGTCAGACACACAAGTATTATTATGGTGTGTGTATAATGACCGCACAATGGCACACATTAGCAGACATTTTATCTGGCGTTTTGTTTTGCAATATTAAGCAAAACCAACTTTTCTAATCTTCTGGTACCTGCTGATCTGTATTTGGGATCTGCATATGCCCCGAAAATTTGCGCGTGTCCACCGTTGTAGTCCGTAAGCTTCTTTTTCTATATCTTCTTGTTATAGGGCATTCATCCTCCATTACCAATATAAAGTAGTGTAAAGTTCTAACTTATATCTGTCAGTAGACTCTCTATGGAAGCGCTAAAAACTACCGGTGTAGTGAGTTTACATTATTCACCCACAGAACTTTAGTTATTAGAGACTTCCGGTCGGACGGTTTTTAACGGGACACGTTTCCGGCGTTCTTGTTGCACTAGTGAGCCACGGATGAGGAGATGCTGCTCCGTTATTGATTTAAGTAAAGTCTGAATGTCATTAAAACAGTTAGCTCCATCTCTTGATTATTTTTCGACTCCCGTCCTTGCACGCTACAACAAAGATGACGGGGAGAAGACGCTGTCGAAGGTGAGCCCCGTAAATAAGACCGACCACAAAACGGCGCATCCTGAAGCGACTGTCAGAAAGCGACTTGAAGATGGTCTGTAAAACATAATCTATGCAACATTTTGACCAAAGAACCACCATTACATGTTATGTATACCACAAGGAGGTGTTTTAAATTTAGAAAAAAATCATAATATGACCACCGCCTAATGATCTGGTGCGCCTTTTGTATGAAAGTAGACCTGACTACACCCGCTCATTTTCAATGCGCCCTATGGTAATACGGTAAATGACATCTTAATTCACATGACTGTATTCTCAATATTGCCTTGTTATATTACGACTTAATTTGCCTAACATTTCCACTTTTTCATGTAATATGTAAAGTCTAAAATTATGACTTTTTCGTAAATTACATCTTTACTCACGTAACGTTACAACTTTGCTCTTGTAACACGACAACTTATTTCTCATTGTAGTACATTAGTCCATAGTAATACCAATCTTTTATCACACATTATTTGTGTAACATTACGCAGTGTTTCTGGTAATAGTACATTTGTACATAATATTACGACCCTTTTATCGCAGTATTACATTATTCGCTTAACATTACCATTTTCTGGTAATATTACAACTCTTTTCTCTTAATTGTACATTAGTCCACAATATTACAAATCTTTTATTGCAGTATTACATTATTCATGTAACATTATGCATTTTTTTTTCGTAATATGTTAGTCTACAATATTACACATTTTTATAGCAGTCTTACCTTATTTGTATAAAATTGTGACTTTTTCCCTAATAGTACATTAGTGCGTAATACCCTGAATACTTAACGGAGTATTAGATTATTAGCGCAACATTACGACTGCATTCTTTGTTTTCATAACACGACTACTTTCCTTGAAGAAAGACATACTTTATTCCTGTAATAGTACGTTAGACCATCCATCCATCCATCCATTTCCTACCGCTTGTCCCTTACAGGGTCGCGGGGGGTGCTGGAGCCTATCTCAGCTGCATTCGGGTGGAAGGCGCGGTACACCCTAGACAAGTCGCCACCTCATCGAAGGGCCAACACAGATAGACAGACAACATTCACACAATAGGGACTATTTAGTGTTGCCAATCAGCCTATCCCCAGGTGCATATTATTATAAATATTTTATCGCAGTATTACATTATGACTGTAATCTTTGTTCTCACGACACGACTACTTTTCTCAAAGATCACTTCATTCTCGTAAGATTACAATTCTTTCGAAAAATGACTTTGCCTATTAATTTTATTTATGGTATAATTTTCTTCCCGTAAGACTACGACATTATTCTCGTCACTCTATGACTTTCCCCCCCGGAATTTGACAATTTTTTCTTTTCAGCGTGGCCCCCATAGTCCTTGGTAAGAATGAAATAGTCAAATACAGTATATAAATACAAAAAAATAAAAGGGTGGTGTTACACTTGAGGGGAGATGCTCGGCTTGGGAGACAAAAACAAAAAGAATTAACAGCAGTGTGTGTTTTTTTAATTCTCTAATGCTGCCGACCCCCAATTTCCTCTTTTGCTATGGGGAGCAGAACGCCTGGATGTAGTGTGTGTGTGTGTGTCCCACAAGGGCTCAATCCGCCATCTGCCACCCTACTCTAGCCAGCCTGATCCTTATCCTGAGCCCAGCCTGGCCCAGCAGGCCCGCTGTCTCATCCGCACAAAAAGGCTTCCTGCTAAAGGAGGGGGGGAGACAAAGGCAGGGGGCGGAGCCGTGTGGGAGTCCCGCGGCGAGACCTCGTGACCCAGGTCCATGTGGAAGGGAGGGCAGACGGCCCAGACATACAGACAGCATCGCGTCTGCTCCCTGCCTCCCCCTATTTTTTTCTCTCTTTTATCAGCCACGAGGGCTGCAGGAGGCATGGAGGCGCGCAGAGTGGGGTCGGGGGGGCTGGGGTGGACAAATGAACACAATGAAGAGACCGACACGGACACCCTGACCCTCCTCCTCTATAAAATCTCTCTATTCCCAACAGACAGGCTGCTGCCATCTTCCCCCACCACCACCAGCCCTCGCTTTTATCCCAGCGCCCATGTGGGCTACACTGCCCCTAGTGGCCAAGCATCATCACTCTCAGCCTCCTATATCTTCACCGACTGGGATTGCACAGTTCAAATTCATAATTTTGGGTCTGTTTAGAAGCGTTAGGCCGTGGTGGTGAGCTTTTGGATGGTGCGGTCGTAGTACTGCGTGGTGAACGCCTCCAGGGGGCTCCAGCGGTGCGCGTGCAGCTCCACCACCTCCATGAGGAGAGAGCGGGTCAGCGGCGACTCGGCCGGGCACAGCATCTTGTCCCGCACAGCCGCCAGGAGCTCCGTCATCATTTCGGGGAGCTGCTCCTCCAGGAGGCGCCCTGCGCTCTGCAGCTGTTGGACGGAGGGAATGGGAGGAGGGAGGAGACGGCGGGAGGAGGAAGTGTGAGACATCGTCTGGCACCTTGTTACCGTGGATACTGTCAGAACAGCGGAGGTTCACACCGCCTCTGGCCTCGCTCTCTGTTCTAACCTCTCTGCTGTCTAGCCTCATGCGGTCAGAATCAGATTTCATCTATAATTCTGCTTCACCTGCGCTATTTTATTATTCATAACCCCCGCAAGGATGGCCAGGGTCGGAAAACAAACAAGCGGCGTGCTGTCGAACTGGCGTGTAAGATTACAGTTGTGCATTTAAATAAAACACAATTTAATAAATAGCGTGTTTACGGTACTGCACACAGTTGTTGGGATATCTTCAGCATGTGTCTTACCTCCATGGAGCAGCACAGCACGGCGTCCTCCTTGACGTCTTTGGACTGCAACAGCTACACGGGGAAAAAACAAGAACAGACGCTGCGTCAATT
>NC_084579.2:18828032-19035532 GCF_033978685.3 Nerophis lumbriciformis | reverse complement strand
ATCGTTTTCTATCAGATTATGTATTACATTTATGGTATTGAATGCAACATATGTTTTAAAAGATGGCTAGTGCACAATAAACACAAACTGAAACTACTATTGGCTCCCATTTCAATCATTTGGGTTTTGCCCTCAAAAGAGACTTACTGCTTGAGGTTGTACACAATAACAATGACCAAAACATAATTTTCTAATAAAAACAAGAAAAAGAAAATATCGATTGAAATGCATTATTATCACTCATATACTGATACTATACTACAAACCCTGTTTCCATATGAGTTGGGAAATTGTGTTAGATGTAAATATAAACGGAATACAATGATTTGCAAATCCTTTTCAACCCATATTCAGTTGAATGCACTACAAAGACAAGATACTTGATGTTCAAACTCATAAACTTTTTTTTTTTGCAAATAATAATTACCTTAGAATTTCATGGCTGCAACACGTGCCAAAGTAGTTGGGAAAGGGCATGTTCACCACTGTGTTACATGGCCTTTCCTTTTAACAATACTCAGCAGGGGCGCCGAAAAGGGGGGGTAAAGGAGACAGATTCTAGGGGATCATGGTGGAGGGGGGCCCAGAGAGGCCCCTAATGATGATGAAATTATAATACAGAAAAAATAATGACACTGTGTTGGGGGCCCTGTAAAGATTCTTTTCATGGGGCCCAAAATCCCTAGCGGCGCCCCTGATACTCAGTAAACGTTTGGGAACTGAGGAGACACATTTTTTAAGCTTCTCAGGTGGAATTCTTTCCCATTCTTGCTTGATGTACAGCTTAAGTTGTTCAACAGTCCGGGGGTCTCCGTTGTGGTATTTTAGGCTTCATAATGCGCCACACATTTTCAATGGGAGACAGGTCTGGACTACAGGCAGGCCAGTCTAGTACCCGCACTCTTTTACTATGAAGCCACGTTGATGTAACACGTAGCTTGGCATTGTCTTGCTGAAATAAGCAGGGGCGTCCATGGTAACGTTGCTTGGATGGCATCATATGTTGCTCCAAAACCTGTATGTACCTTTCAGCATTAATGGCGCCTTCACAGATGTATAAGTTACCCATGTCTTGGGCACTAATACACCCCCATACCATCACAGATGCTGGCGTTTCAACTTTGCGCCTCTAACAATCAGGATGGTTCTTTTCCTCTTTGGTCCGGAGGACACGACGTCCACAGTTTCCAAAAACAATTTGAAATGTGGACTCGTCAGACCACAGAACACTTTTCCACTTTGTATCAGTCTATCTTAGATGAGCTCAGGCCCAGCGAAGCCGACAGCGTTTCTGGGTGTTGTTGATAAACGGTTTTCGCCTTGCATAGGAGAGTTTTAACTTGCACTTACAGATGTAGCGACCAACTGTAGTTACTGACAGTGGGTTTCTGAAGTGTTCCTGAGCCCATGTGGTGATATCCTTTACACACTGATGTCGCTTGTTGATGCAGTACAGCCTGAGGGATCGAAGGTCACGGGCTTAGCTGCTTACGTGCAGTGATTTCTCCAGATTCTCTGAACCCTTTGATGATATTACGGACCGTAGATGGTGAAATCCCTAAATTCCTTGCAATAGCTGGTTGAGAAAGGTTTTTCGTAAACTGTTCAACAATTTGCTCACGCATTTGTTGACAAATTGGTGACCCTCGCCCCATCCTTGTTTGTGAATGACTGAGCATTTCATGGAATCTACTTGTATACCCAATCATGGCACCCACCTGTTCCCAATTTGCCTTTTAAACTGTGGGATGTTCCAAATAAGTGTTTGATGAGCATTCCTCAACTTTATCAGTATGTATTGCCACCTTTCCCAACTTCTTTGTCACGTGTTGCTAGCATCAAATTCTAAAGTTAATGATTATTTGCAAAGAAAAAATGTTTATCAGTTTGAACATCAAATATGTTGTCTTTGTAGCATATTCAACTGAATATGGGTTGATAATGATTTGCAAATCATTGTATTCCGTTTATATTTACATCTAACACAATTTCCCAACTCATATGGAAACGGGTTTGTAGATATCGATAGCATCAACATCTGGATGGATCATCCCTAATTTACATTGGAATTTTAGCGGTTAGTTTCTTGTGTAGTCCTGCTTGGTGTGTGTGTGTTGCATGTTCAGCCATTCCTTTTCCTCTCGTACTCCAGTGATAAGACTACTTGGAAGAAACATAGTTTATTTTATGCCAAGGTAGTGAGGATTAGTATATTAGAAGAGGCTTTGCACTGTGGATAGACTACATCGAAGCGAGGCCTGGGCGATATGGCCTAAAAATAAAATCCCAGATTTTTTCACAAAAAATTTGATTTACGATTTTTTGCCCTACTTTTTAAAGGAACCATTGAATACAAATGACAGATATAATTCAAAACTATGTTTTCTTTTATTTAATCAAAAACTAATAGTTTGAAATGCCACTGCATATACTGCATTTTACTCAAAGCAAAAATCTGATTGAAATAATGTTGTTTTTAGACCAGATATACATTTGTATAATTTCAAATAAATACATTAAGAGCTTCCCTTGGGAAGCAATACTTCTGCTTGAATAGAATAATTATGTTAACAAAAATGTAGCTTTGCACATTGCATGCGAATAAACAATCTCCAACATTGAGATCAATAAAGTGCAACCTTCTGTCTTGAATAGCATAGTTCTGTAAATAAAAATGTAGTATTACACATTGTATCCAAATAAGTAATCAAGTAAAACATTGAGATGACTATAGTTTGTTTCAGTAAATGGATAAAGTAAACACAGCCTTTTTCTTTCACACATCTTTGCTTCTTCCTACTCCTTTTTCGGCCATGATGTAAAAAGAAAGGATATATAATTATGTGTGATGTACCGTATATATTGTAAGTGTGTTCATGTTCAAAAGCGACTGCTTTCATGATAGCTCTACACATTGTGCTTCCTTCTCATCATACATGGATGGCATCATTATATATACCTGGTGTAAATGATTCCACCATAGTAAGGTGATTTTTAGCCTGTAGTTTGTTGTAGCGTCTTGTTCACCTCGTAAAGAGTTGTATTTCCCGCACTCGGCTAGAGGCTTTGGTTTAAGTTGGTTGGTTGGCCTTTTTGAAACAAACTTTGCAGTGTGCAGTCAATTGTTCCACGCTTGTTGCCGCAAAACCAAAGTACTGACAACACTTTTCTTTCCTTGGGAACAAATGTCTCGCTCTCGTTAGCGCTAGCATTAGCCATGTTTAGCTATGTGAGCCGCTAAGGACATAAGGGGACTGCGCAAGCTACGGAAGCTCCTGAGTAGAGATGTCCGATAATGGCTTTTTTGGCGATATCCGATATTCCGATATTGTCCTACTCTTAATTACTGATCCCGATATCAACCGATACCGATATATACAGTCGTGGAATTAACACATTATTATGCCTAATTTTGTTGTGATGCCCCGCTGGATGCATTAAACAATGTAACAAGGTTTTTCAAAATAAATCAACTCAAGTTATGGAAAAAAAAGCCAACGTGGCACTGCCATATTTATTATTGAAATCACAAAGTGCATTATTTTTTTTAACATGCCTCAAAAGAGCAGCTTGGAATTTGGGACATGCCCTGAGAGAGCATGAGGAGGTTGAGGTGGGCGGGGGCGGGGTTCAGGTGGGGGGTAGCGAGGGGTGTATATTGTAGCGTCCCGCAAGAGTTAGTGCTGCAAGGGGTTCTGGGTATTTGTTCTGTTGTGTTACGGTGTGGATGTTCTCCCGAAATGTGTTTGTCATTCTTGTTTGATGTGAGTTCACAGTGTGGCGCATATTTGTAACAGTGTTAAAGTTGTTTATACGGCCACCCTCAGTGTGACCTGTATAGCTGTTGACCAAGTATGTTGGCATTCACTTGTGTGTGTGAAAAGCCGTAGATATTATGTGACTGGGCCGGCACGCAAAGGTAGTTCCTTTAAGGTTTATTGGCGCTCTGTACTTCTCCCTACGTCTGTGTACACAGCGGTGTTTTAAAAAGTCATAAATTTTACTTTTTGAAACCGATACCGATAATTTTGAAACCGATAATTTCCGATATTACATTTTAAAGCATTTATCGGCTGATAATATCGGCAGTCCGATATTATCGGACATACCTACTCCTGAGGGGCAAAAAGTATGGCAGAGCAAGAGGAGAAAAAAATAGATTTTTTAATTTTTAAATTGTCCGCGAAAAAACCCTCAAATATATCGATAAAATTGATATATCGCCCTGGGACAAAGCTGCGGTGAAGATCGGCTGGGCTCGGCATCTCATCAGCCGATCACTCACCAGTGGAAAAAGGCAAATATCGGCCCCATGATCAAGATCAGGACATCTCTAACATCCATCCAACCATCCATTTTCTACTGCTTGTACAACCACCATAACTTTGGTTCCGAAAGGGACAAGCGGTAGAAAATTGATGGTTGGATGGGTACTTGAAGATCTCTTCACTGCTCAAAAGAAACTCCAATATTTACTTTAGTTTTACTTCTTTGTCGCATATTTGCTGGATGGTTTTTCTTGTCCATACCAATACCTGGTATTTTCAAACTTTATATACTGTACGTGTATCATGACAGACAGCA
Organism: Nerophis lumbriciformis; assembly: GCF_033978685.3. Classification (NCBI taxonomy): domain Eukaryota; kingdom Metazoa; phylum Chordata; class Actinopteri; order Syngnathiformes; family Syngnathidae; genus Nerophis; species Nerophis lumbriciformis. The sequence goes on along the minus strand of NC_084579.2, from coordinate 19,030,948 downwards.
TATACTGTCTGGCTGGCTGTGTACAAACAAAATATGAAATGCGGGCTAATACTTTACAGCAGTGGTTCTTAACCTTGTTGGAGGTACCGAACCCCACCAGTTTCATATGCGCATTCACCAAACCCTTCTTTAGTGAAAAATAAAATGTTTTTTTTTTTTCAAGTTCAAGACAGAGTTATATGTTTCTGGTAACACTTTAGTATGGGGAACATATTCTAAGTAACAAAGACTTAATTTAGAGTTTTTTGGACACTAGTGGAACATATTCTAAGTAACAAAGACTTAATTTAGAATTATTTGGTTAGGGTTAGGGTTAGAGGGTTAGGGCCAGGGTTATAATAAGGCTATGCCGAATAAGGCATTAATAAGTACTTAATAATGACTAGTTAAGAGCCACTATGTTACTAATTTGCATGTTAATAAGCAACTAATTAATGGTGAATATGTTCCCCATATTAAAGTGTTACCATGTTTCATTACTGGTGCACAAAATGAACCGTGCATGAACATCACCTTGTTCAAAGAACAAAACCAACACAGTGTATAAACTCACAACAAATTACACACCTGCAAAGCAGTGTGACTTCTGCTGTTGCTGTATCCGTAATACGCCGATAGGGAGAAGTTTTTATTTACACGATGAGTCTGGTGTGTCTTGACCTACGCCGAACCCCTGAGCCCGACTCACCGAACCCCTAGGGCTCGATCGAACCCAGGTTAAGAACCACTGCTTTACAGATACTGTGATATGATTGTTCATGTTTTTCAGTCAGTACAGATTGGTGTCTTATCGCATTGTGTTGTGCATTACAAACTCAAACGCGTGTTGTGCTTACATAGAAGCTCGCCTATTTCTTGCCGTAGTTAGCTTTTAGGGCTAATACTGAAGCCCGGCGGTGTGTGATAGAAAAAGAGTTCCTCGTTGTTCGCTCTTACAATAACAATGCAGTTCAGTGATTATACAGGTTACGGAACATCAATTAAGTATTGGTGACGGTTTTAAAATGCATTTTTAAAGTGATTTAGAGGTAGAATAGATTGCTCCAATTAGCTGCATTGGTAGCTACCTAGAATGAGACCATTTTTACATGTTAGAATGCAAAAAAAAACAACAACAATTTGTCTTTTTGTCTCTCATGATGATTGTGAACAATAGGCAACATTTAAAAAAAAAAAAGTGCAGTTGCCCTTATAAGCGCCGAAGTGCAGAAAACCAAAAGGCGAAACGTCACGCGCAACCCAGGTACCGTAAGATGGCGCTGTTGGATTTTATGGGGATCGGTGACCGGTAGGACCAGAGGGATTAGGTCGGTGCCAAAAAAAGAACTGGATTCAGTACCAATCCTTAAGGATAATAACGGTCTAGGATTCAAACCAACTAAATTTTGATTGCTAAAAAGTAACTTAGCCCCTAAGCCACGTGCATGTGTGTGCTTTCTGTGGTCTGCTTGGACACACCAGGAGCTTCGCGGGCCAAAAATGTACAGCACTGGCTTCAATAAAAGATGAGCCTATCTGCAGATACACGTTTCCTGCAACAGGATATGCTTCTTCTGTGTTCGTAAAAATTCTATCCTGTTTTGTTGTCGTTTTTTATTCACCTCGCCTACATTAACTTCAGCTAGACATCAATTAATCAAAGCTATTTATGCAAAATTAAGATTTTTTCTGTACAATGTTTTAGCTGGAATATGGTGATGAATAATTCAGAGCCAAACATGATGTGTTTTCCTTTTATGCGCTCAAGAAAAATGTGCAGTATTTGCGCTTTGGCAGAGAACGTATTAAAGTATTATTCGACTTAAGTACTGTATTAAAACATTAGCAGGCACACCACATACATTCATAGGCCTCAGTTGCTTGTTTTGGAACTTCGTATAACTTGATAGTGCAAAAACAGCTTAAAGTCATGCATTGACACTAATGCCATGCCCTAACAAAGAACTACTACATGCTACTTTTTATGGTCTTTGTCCAAGTTTCAAAGATGTCACTTACTTCAGAGATATGTTGTTTCCTAGCATGCATGCAATTTGTACAGGAAAAGGAATTTATACCCAGTTATTCATTCACATTGCTCCCAGTAGCACCTTCCACAGGTGTTGATGCTAATGAAAAAGCTTCACCAAATTCGCGCAGAGCACCTGCACTAAATGGTTGTGTGTTTTGTGACCTGGCTGGTAGCCATAGTGGAGCATTTAAGTGGCCAATAAGCTGATATTTCCCTTAGGAGCTGCAACAACTATAGGAAAGGACAGTGTGCTTGAATGCAAAGCTCATAGTAAATACTCCATCTAATTAGTACCGTATTTTTCGGACTATAATTCGATGTTTTTTTCATAGTTTGGCCGTGGGTGCGACGTATACTCCGGAGCGACTTATGTGTGAATTTATTAACACATTATTGTAATAGTAACTTTCAAGCTCCGGCTCTAACAGATAAGTACAACTTTCCACTGCTTTTTGATGTTGTTGGTAATGTTTTAATGTGTTTAAAAGACACTGGTGGTTATTAGGATCATCACAGACATGCAAAAAGATCGCTTGGCCCTGCGATGAGGTGGCGACTTGTCTAGGGTGTACCCCGCCTTCCGCCCGATTGTAGCTGATATAGGCTCCAGCGCCCCCCGTGACCCCAAAGGGAATAAGCGGTAGAAAATGGATGGATGGATGGATGTAAAATATCAAATAATATTATTTATCTCATTCGTGTGAGCGACAAAGAAAATGTCCGCAATCATCACACACACGTCAGCAATCGTCACTCACACGCCAACCAATAAGAATTCGGCGGGGGGCGGGTCATGGCAGAAGTGCATTGTGGGTCATGATATGCTAACTGCTATATGCTATACGCTACTACCGAAGCTAAAAAAATGGATCACATCAACAATCGCGGTAACTTATAAAAACTGAGAAGGACTGAACTAAAATGGCACCGAAAAGGAAATCATATACTGCAGATTACAAGCTGGACGTAGTGAAGTATGATGCAGAGAACAGCAATCGAGCAGCAGAAAGAAAGGACGCTAGCGGGGCGCATACCAGAGGCGACACCGAGGAAAAAGATTTCATCGGATTTAGCTATCGGGAGTGACAGATTGTTTGGTAAACGTATAGCATGTTCTATAAGTTATAGTTATTTGAATGACTCTTACCATAATATGTTACGTTAACATACCAGGCACATTCTCAGTTGGTTATTTATGCGTCATATAACGTACACTTATTCAGCCCGTTGTTCACTATTCTTTATTTATTTTAAATTGCCTTTCAAATGTCTATTCTTGGTGTTGAATTTTATCAAATAAATTTCCCCAAAAAATGCTACTTATACTCCAGTGCGACGTATATATGTTTTTTTCCTTCTTTATTGTGCATTTTCGGCCGGTGCGACGTATACTCCGGAGCGACTTATAGTCCAAAAAATACGGTATGTCTGCTAGTACAGCCTATAAGTTAATGCATAGTCACATGGAATGGAAAACTACATGTTGTAACTAACAAAATACACATACTGCTATTAGAGACAACCAACCCAGCTGATGGAGTTTATTCTGAAAGCTACAACTGCATGACTGTCTTTAATGTCACCTCAAAACACAGATTTTGAACCATTTTCAAACATGACGGCATATGCGTGTGTGGTTATGTTGACATCAACAGTTGGTGAGCTGCTTTCTCGCGTCGAAGTTTGTGGAAGTTTATTCTAGATCATAAATAATGTATCTCACCTTGATAGTAGAAGGATGAGTATGTAATCCAAACAAGTTGGTACACTTTGACATCCAATTGGAGATAGCGAGAAAGACGCGAAAAGATGCTTGGTTCCAACCCCCTTTCCTTTGTGAGGATTATGAGTCATTCTTCATCTAAAGCAGTGGTCCCCAACCACCGGGCTGTGGCCCGGTACCAGTCCGTAGATCGATTGGTACCGAACCGCACAAGAAATTAAAAAAATATATATAAAAAAAAATAAAAAAATTTTTTTTTATTAAATCAACATAAAAAACACAATATACACTTACAATTAGTGCACCAACCAAAAAACCTCCCTTCCCCATTCACACTCATTCGCACAAAAGGGTCGTTTCTTTCTGTTATTAATATTTCTGGTTCCTACATTATATATCAATATAGATCAATACAGTCTGCAGGGATACAGTCCGAAAGCACACGATTGTATTTTTTTATGACAAAAAAACAAAAAACAACAAAATACCATACCCCCCCGGGCCGTGGGACAAATTTTCAAGCGTTGACCGGTCCGCAGTTACAAAAAGGTTGAGGACCACTGATCTAAAGGGGAATATATCAACATCCTACCGGGTTGGAGACCACTGCTTTAGATGAAGAATGACTCATAATCCTCACAAAGGAAAGGGGGTTGGAACCAAGCATCTTTTCGCGTCTTTCTCGCTATCTCCAACTGGATGTCAAAGTGTACCAACTTGTTTGGATTACATACTCATCCTTCTACTATCAAGGTGAGAGACATTATTTATGATCTAGAATAAATCCCAGAGACAGGAGACACTGTACAGTAAGTGATGTTTTATTATTTTTGTTGACCCTCATGAAGTCTTCATTGAGGAGTAATCAGTGACGTTGTTGAAAAAAATAGCGATCGTAAAATGAATACGCTTAAAATGATCAATATATGTAAATATTGCTTGTTATTATAAATGTGCCTATTACTACATTACATATATACTTACAACATGTATATTAAACTTTAATGTACGTGTTTGGATTTTTTTTAAGGGCAAAATAGAGCGGCTCCCTTAGGCTCCATTGTAAGCTGACTTTTGATTGCATTTATTTATTTAGTTAGAATGCATTAAAAAAAAGAAAAAAACGTATGTGTACTTGTCATACATAATGATTGTGAATGATAGGCACAATTAAAAAAAAACAAAGGGTGTACCCCGCTTTCCGCCCGATTGTAGCTGAGATAGGCTCCAGCGCCCCCCGCGACCCCGAAGGGAATAAGCGGTAGAAAATGGATGGATGGAAACCTGCAGTTCCCCTTTAAGGGCAATGCGTAGAAATGGGTTTTAAATATTAATAATACAATCTTTGTTGAACTGTAAGTAATTTCTGGTAATATATACTGTATAAAGTTACACACACATTTAAACAGGTGTAACCTAACCTCAAGCATTAATAGGCTGAAAGAAGAAGGGGATTTTGCTTGTGCATACATTTAAATCATAATACCACAAGTTCACATCCGCTTTCTGCCATGCTTGAAGAGTCTCCAAAAAGAGCGTCATGACAACCTCTACATGTGCTCCATCACAGGTTGTGTACTGTAGCGAATGGCTTCTTGCAATTCATGCTGCACACTAAAACAAATTTTGGTTCGTTGTCTACCTGTCACGCAGTTGACAAACTTCCTGCGCAGTAACTGTCAACTTGACCGCGGCTTTCACAGCTTCCTCTCATCTACTCTCCTCCCTGCCCCTTCCCTCCACTTCCTCCTTTCAATACCCCATATGTCACTAACCACTTCTGTACAGCGGTTGGTCTGCGGTGATGACCTTATATGGTTTCCATGGATACCAAGAAGAGTACGTGTCAGACAGTGTGGCCTGCTGATGAGAACGAAACCTGGGTCGTGCACTTTCCTGGAAGGAATGCGCACTCTCAGACGGCTTGTACCGCGAACGAAAGCCGCGGCGGTGTCTCGTGTCGAGACAGCGTCTGCACGCAAAAAACGGAAACTGAACTTGAGTGGTTGCAATTTACCTCTCAGCTGAGTGCTCTGCTCTTATAGAAAATGTGAAAACTTTTGAGAAAAAAAAATCATAAATGGGACTGATTAAGTGTGAAAAAGCTCATGTTTTGTAGCGCAGTACCATTTCGGTCCTCAAGAGGTGATGGAGAGTCAAAGAGGTGCACATTTTGGTGTTGAAATGCATGGGTGTGCTCGCACTTGCTCGGTTCGGTTAAAAGAAACTTTGGTGTGTTTGCTCCGCTTGTGCAAGCACTGGGACAGCCTGAAAGATGCAGGTGAATTCTGGTATTGTTCGGTTTATCCGAGCTCAAATGTGAATGCCACACTCACCAAAAGACATGGACCTAAGGCTGGGCGATATGGCCTTTTTTAATATCAAGATATTTTTAGGCCATATCACGATACACGATATATATATCTCGATATCCGCTGCCCGGATATGCCTTCCAAATATTAAATAAATGCGATCAAAAGTCAGCTTACAATGGAACCTATGAAAGCCACTCTCCCTTAAAAAAATATATTAAGCGTTTATATATATGATGTAAGTATATATGTAATGTAGTAACGAGCACATTTATAATAACATTTAAATTAAATAACTTTTTAAAAATGCATCAAGATGTTCCCCTTATTTTTTAACATCACTGATTACTGCTCACTGCAGACATCATGAGAGCCAACAAACATAAAAAAACATCACTTACTGTAAAATGTCTGCTGTCATTAGGATGCCAACTGCTTGGATGTTGATGTATTCCCGTTTACATGAAAAATGTCTCGTAAAACTCGTGAAGAAAAAAGGGATGGAACAAAGCGTCTTTTCGTGTCGTTATTGCCATTCAAAATTGGATGTCAAAGTGCACCAACTTGTCGGAATATGTCCTCGTCCTTCTACTATACAGGTGCTCTGAGGCATGATTTATGATTGCCAATAAAGTTTGACGAGCAAGGAAACAAGGAAGCAGCTGATCAGTCGATCATATCAACATTGACACAAGCTTGTGATCACGGCCTCTCTACAAATAGTTTGTCTGCGTTAGCGCTTATAATAACATTGTAACTAATACTTGGTTAACATTCAAGTTACGAAATGTAAATAGATTATTTTTGTTGCCTTTTGAATGTTTTATATTGGGTTTTATGGGCAGAATAGAGGACCTCCCATTGGCTCTGCTGTAAGCAGATTTTTATTTATGTTTATTTTAAAATTAGAATGCATTAAAAAAAAGAATTAGTTTTATAATAACCCATTTATAATGATTGTGAACGAAAGGCAAAATTCCAGAAAAAGTGCAGTTCCCCTTTAAGCGAGTAATTACCTGTGATTGATCATGATTAATCCAAATTCCAAAAGGTGATTAATCTGATTAAAAAAATAATCATTTGACAGCCCTAGTTTTATTCTTTTAAAACGTATACGCATAATAAGAAACAACCCTTTCAATTCACTCTGACAATAACAACACATACCTCTCGTAGGCAGGTATAGATGGGACAGACGAGTACCCGGAATGGCTGCCCGGAACTGCTCATCATTGTTCCAAACACCTCACACAGGAAAGTGATGAAACCCAACCACATCTCCACGTCCGACTTCTGGATCTCCTCGCGGCGGGCGAAGTCCCTCTGTGGGTATGCGATGGAGGTGGAGGAGAGAAAGAGAGAAAATATACAGATTAATCTCTGGTAGGTGAATGTTAAAAATGTTACATTTGTCAGTGGCAAAGATAAACTCTCATTCTTGCCAGAGCCACTAATCTCTGTTAATATCTCTGATTGGAGTTTTTGTCAGTGGCGCACACATTAACCTTTGGTCCTTCAGAGTGCTTTAAGCTAAAAAGCAGTTGAAGAACATTTAACAAAATTCATAAATTTCTCATGCAAATCGAAAACGGGTGAACCAAAAATGTCAGGTTAATGGGGATTAATGCCTGAAGTGCGAGCGTGCAGATGTTGCAATGTGAGTCAAAAGAAAACTTTATTAACAGGCAGCCTCATTGCCCACTTTGACCATTTTTAACTAACAACCTGCACAAGTTCTGCAAAGTGTTGTATCGGTCTCAAGTTAAGCCGAAGTGGCAGACCAAGACGATGAGTAGAAAAAAAGAAAAGGCCAAATGCTCATCTTGCCTCCCCCATAGCCAAGCTCTCAAGGGCAGCAAGTCACATTACAACGCAACCAACAATTGATGTGCTTCGCTGCTAATGAGCCGAGTGGTCACACAATAATTGCCTCCATATTGAGACACAAAGAGTCTTGAAACAACATCATTAACAAAGGGCATCATGAACATTTACAGCGTTTTGAGGCGCAACGTGAAAATGTCATGTACAAAAAAAGGGAGATCCCGGGAGTGAGGAGGGCAGGGAAATACAATTAAATAAAGTACTGATTCTTATTGAAGTAGCATGTTTATAGGGCAAGGAACTACGACTTTATTCTTGCAGGCAGGAGGGAGCAACTATAGAGTACCTCAGTCAAAGTAAAAAAATAAAAATAAATGAAAATAAAAAATTCACTATATTCTAGCATGGAGGTGCAAGCTTCAAACACCTCAAATACTTTCGAATTAATTCACACTTTGAGACATTTTGATACTCAAAACAGTCATTTTTAAGCATTGTCTTTTTTCTAATAAATTGTTCTGCCTAAAAGTTAATAAGCTGAAATTCTGCCACATGTTCTACTTTTAAATCGCATTATGCCCTCAAATTGCAGTGTCATTACGAATGGGAAAAACACAAATTATCGCTGAGTGTGTAGTCTTGTGTTTTTATTTTATTACACTCACAACCCGATGCCCTTTTTGAACCCATTAACTCTCATTATAATGCATATTTTTCAATGCAATCCTGATGTAGTAATACATTTCCCATACTGAACAACTACAGTATAGCCAACCAGCAGCGCGACGGTTAGGAATTCTGGGCCCCATGTAAAAAATAAATAAATCACACTGCCTGAGCTTCATCAGGGCAGCTGTTACCACAATCCTATTATTATTTTTTTTTCATTTTTCTTGTTCTTACTTTTCCCTCTATACGGCACCCCTGAGGACGTTCCTCACATTTCAGTAACCATTTTATTAAACCTTCTCAAAACATCCAAATTATGTCCGAAATGTTTCCCTGAATGAACCGCAGCTTTGCAGTGCCGGCAGCACTTGTGCAGCCCCAGAACATGATGCTACTTACTTGAGTTGGCAACTATTTAGGCAATAACGGCTGTGTGACATGTCATGTTCATGTTCTATACTGCTAAACAAGCTCCAGACGGACAAATCATAAATATATCCCAAATTACATTTCTATAGCATTGTCCCTTGGGAAGATATGCTGTAATAAAAATGATTTCTAAATGCGAGGGGTGTAGCTTAAGCCATTTCAGCTGATGTCATGAACTTCTATTGCTTGGATTTACATGACATCATGTCCGGCTCATTAAATATGCGTGGTGGACAAGCCAGCGTCTGTTCTCAACATGTACGAGGCACCATTTAGCCTTTCTCGAAGAAAAATGCCCGATTCTCGCCTTGTTTTAGGATGTTGGAACCGCGTTCTAATTGTGAATAGGATAAACGCTTCTTCAGAGTTCTTTGAGAGATAATCAAGGAGGGCGGAAGAGTGCAAGATTTTACGAAAGACAAGGGGAAAAGTGGCATGCGCTCCAGTCCAAGGGAGAAGATAGAGTTGAAGAACGTACAAGTTTGCAATGATCACTTGGTTAAAAGTTTGTTTGATATACTTTTAACGTTTAGTATTTCCCAATCAAGTATTATCTTGATATTTGTATTCTATTTTGCTCACAGTTTTTAAAATGCATTTTTGCTATTAGTGTTTGGTAAACCACCAACTCGGCCACTCTACAAAAAGAAATAAAAAATGAGCAAAATCAAAAAATAATTAAGCTTTTACCAAAGGCATCAATCATTAATGAAGCTTTAAGCACAAACACAATGTTGAGATCTATTTTCTGATAAAGACGGGGAAAAATATGCGTACTTGTAAACAGCGTGTGCAACAACAAGGCAACAAACATGGCTGTAGACGCAAAGTTAAATCATGAAATGCATACTTATCTGAGCAAAAACGACGCCTGATATATCTTGATACCAATTTCCTTAACCCAGCCACACACAAATATGTTGTAGGCATCCATGCTTTTCCAAGTTTTCGTCTGTTTTGTCATGTAGAATAAAGTCTGGAGCACCAGATAGTTCAATAAGTCTGGGAATTCCACCGACGGATAATACTTCAGATCAATCAACAAATCTTGGTTTTAAAAAGAATAGAGATCTATTCCATTGCATAATTAGATTTTTTTTTGCTTGTATCTGCTTTTTGCAGGAAGATCTAGGCCCCTTGTGTATTCAAGAGTTTGTGCGCTGCTTGCTGCACAGCAGCCATCTTGGTTGGCTTGGTTGACCACCACTGTTTTTCACTTCCGGAAATAATTCACATCACGGAATACAAGCAAAAGGTAGCAAACTGGTTAAGATCAACTCAATAGCGTATCACCTGGTTGCAGCCAAACAATATACACCATTTTGTCTTAAATGCTTTAAGCTTTGATTAATCAAAATGACACACTGAGTCAAATGGAAATCATGGCCTTTCATGGCAAAGGAAGGAGCTCATCAGAGAGCAGGAGAAAAAAAAAAGAGTAGAAGTGAGTGAAAGTGACTTGGCGTGGCAGCTGGCAGGTTAGGGTTTGGACCTTTTAAATGTAACGTGAAGACAGCATGGACGTGTTCGTCCTGGTTGACCACTTGGAGACACTTCCCCGCTTTGGGTGAGTTGTCTGAATCGCCGGACCGAAAGAAGAGAGCAGTAGGGGAGCGCTGATGGCATGAAGAAGGGGCCTGGGTGTCTTGTATTGAGGCAGTGGCCCTTGGCATCACGGGTGAGGAGAGCCTGTCGGATGGAATGGTGAGGGGGACTATCAGCAAACGGAGCTCATGAGGGCTGGGAAGCCACCAGGGAATGCTTGAGAGGATGCTTTACAACAGCGGAGATGTTTGCTGTTATAAAGGAAGGCTGAGGGATGGCAGTTCTAAAAATCGACTTACACCAAGAAAGTAAAGTGAGGAAGAAGCTGATGAAATCAAAGAGGATGCAGTCAAAACACGAAGAACAGGACTTCTGTTAAAGATTTAAAGTCTGACTTGCAAAATCAATGTGTAAACAACTGTGGTATTGACATTTTGTTCCCTAAGATCAAAAAGGTATTTTAGTTCAGGAATATTTAAAGCTGCTGTATGTTTGCCTAGAGGCCGTTAACTTTTGACTATGCGGCAAAAATAACATTCTGCACTCTTCTGGTTTTGACCAGGTAAACTAAGGCCAACATAACACAAACACACCCACGCACTTGATATTTTTTTACGTTTGGACACCCTTGACACACACCCTATTTCATTCACATTGGATCAGATTTAACAGCAATACGATTGATTTATTGTTATGTTTTTTGCCTATTCTTATTTGAGATTCCATAACAGTCCGTGATAAAAAGGTTAATAAATTACTGTGTTGACAAAGTAAAAGATGGCCCAATTGTTTAAGACCGGTTTTGAGAGGTTTTTAACGTCAAAATAATAGAGTAAAAATATTTTTTAATATGTTTTCAGTATTGGTGAAATAATTGGTAGAGTGTACTAAAAAAAGATGACGTAATTGTATGCGATGTTTATTGACTCTCCTTCCCGATCATGATTTTGATCTGAAATTAGCATTGAAAACGCCTCTGTTGTCTACTAATTTGCCCAAACTTTGAGACATGTTTTTATGTCGAGGCTGCATTTCTCCAGGTCACTGTTGTGTGTGACTGACCGGAAGAAAAGCTCTGACTCGCTTTGGTGCAAGTCATTTGGCGGCAACTGTTGGTTGTTGCTGTCTGTCTAAATCTCTACACCCCAAATATAAGACGACCGACCTACCTGTCTTTTTCTGATTATTTTCTAAGAGCAAAAAAAAAAACTTCTCATATTTCTGTCAGAATGGTAATAATTGTGTTAAGTTGCGTCAAACCCGAAAACCAAACACTCCATCGCAGAAATAAAGATTACCTGGAACATGTTGAGAAGCAGCGACCTAAACTTGGTCCCCTCCACCATGAACAGCGCCATCTTGTCGCAAAGCTTCGCGGCAGTGGCGGCGAAGCTCCGGTCCGAGACGGCCTTGCTGTAGATGGCGCTGACCACTTGAGACAAGGTCTCCTCCGACTGTGCCGAGTTCTGCGCTTCCTCCATGAAGGAGGCCAGCTGCTCCTCCACGCCGCTGCTGTTCCTCCTCATGCTGTTGAGTAGCTTGACCAGGCGGTCCATGCTCTGTGAGCCGGATGCTTCTGTGAGCGCCTCCTCCTTAGGGAGAAGACATGGTAGTGGTAGGCAACATGAAAGTCTTTACTAAAAAGAATGACAATAGCATATATTATTTGAAGAAGCTCATCTTTCACAGATAGGCAGCAGGTTTATGGCAGCAACACAAACCAATCAATCACTTGAGCCATGACCAATATAATTTATGTTAGATTAGCTTATTGATCTGTTTTATGTATACATTTTATGTGGGAAGATAAACATAACGTATTAAACAAATTTTTTCAATTAGATTTATTATGTCAGGGATCTGTCTCAACTGTTATTTGCTTCTGAGGAGTACTTTCTTTTGTTGATTTTTTTGCCATGCTTGATTATCGCGGGGTTACTTTCCCGTCACCCCTGTGATTTATGAATTTCCGCAAAGTAGAGATTCTATTTATTTTATGATTTTTATAAATGCCGTATGCATTTAAAGTCTTTAGAAGCCTTACAGCTTTCCCACAGCCTTGTAAAACCTTCCTATGCTCCTAAAACCCTTCTTACAAAATTTAAATGGGTATTCAAATCTTAATGTACTCAATGGTACTTTTAAATTTGCGATGCACTGAGACCGCAGTAAGCAAACCGTAAAGTGGTGAGGGAACAAAGTTTGTAGACATCGTCTTGCTAAAATATAAAACTATTAAACTTTTTATCAAGACATTTGAATGTTTTGGGCCAAAAAATTACTGGTATTAGGTCCATATACGTAAATTTGGTGCTTCTCAATGAAAACTAAACATTATCATCCTTGTAAAAGCAGATTTTTTTAATAGGATCTCAGATTTAAAATAAATTCACTCAACCACCTACTGAAGGAAGGCTCTTGCTCTGACTGACTCAAAGGCGTCACTGAGGATTAATGCTTGTGAATTCTCACTTTGGTGCCTGCTGAGGAGTCTCATGCTGTTACCTTCAAGCCGCCAAGAAGCAGAAAAAGTTGACTTACTCACCAGTTGAGTCAAAACTAAAGGCTAAAAAAACTAAGTGGCTAAATGACTAAAAGCATAGTGGGTATACCTGTGATAAAAGTAGCGTGTGTATACACACAAATTAATCTTGATTGGCTTAATCATGAACATCAGAAGTAAGCAGCTTTTCGGTACCTTGTCCTTCAGTCTCCTCCTCAGCCTCTCCTTTGACGACTGCAGCAAGCTGATACGGGGCTCTATGGACTGCCCCTTGCTTGACGTGCTGGTCCCCCATGGGCTGGGAGAATTTTTGCCTGTCAGATCTGAGGAAGCGTTTGTGTTAAGCGCTGACTCAGATCTGGGTGAGTCACGGGGACTCTTGCAGTCTCGAGGCTCCTCCATCTGTCGGATCTGCTTGTTACCCACTTTTACATTCTCTGTCGTGTCTTTGGTTGCTCTCGGTGGTACTCCTTTATCAGAAATTGACAGGTTTTGCTGTCCGTGGCCTTTCTGATTGGGGTGCCAACGTCTGTTCTGACTGTATCCGTGCGAGGTTCCTCCTTGGCGTTGCCCGTGTCCTCCTTGATACTGGCGAGGAGACCGCACAGAGCCATTGTTTCTATTGTCTCCTGCTTCTGTTGGGTTCGGTGACTGCTGTTGGGTTTGATCCCGTTGATGTTGCGGAGACGGGTGTGGGCTCTGGTTCTTCCCTCCTTGAGGTCGCTGTTGTCTCCTGGAACATGAGCAGGTATCGGTAAGCTTTGCTGTTATGCAACATAATGGCGGTCAACCACCTCAACTAAAATAGTGCTGACAAAAAACCGCAACCGCTGCTATCAATCCAATCCAACAATCACATCATGTTGCTTACATTAGGATGCACAATGAGGTTCCCAGTCCTGCATAGTTCTGTCCTTTGGCTGTACTGCCTCTGTGCTTGACCAACCACTGACATATGGTGCAGGAGATTAGCCACCTTGGCACCAAGAAGGTAACCTATTAGCTACTTCAGCCTAACTAAGTATGAACAAGCACAAACTCAACCAGTAGCAATCACTTGGACACCATTAACTGTCAATTTTTTCATGCACCCTTTTGAGTACAATAATTGACTGATATGATTGATTCTAGCTACACTTCTTTCAACAAAAGGGGTTCAGTTCTGGATGGTCCGCATTTCAACTGGATAGGATGACAAAACACCCAATTCGAATCATAGCACTTTTAAGTGCCAGACTAACAGTTGCAACGCTACGCATTGGTATAATGGTACAAAATGCCGCTAGACACACACTTTGTCAGCCTTATTGGAGGCGTTTTGTCCTCTATGATTTACAAACTGTACTATTCCAAACTGAACTGAACCAAACCGTACCAAATCTCTAACAAAATTTCAAGAAGACATGATGAACATGGCTAATGGTTAGTGCCTCGTGTTACTCCCATGTCATATACATATACAGTACATAAATAATTTGAAGCACTCCTTAATCAGTCAACTGTGTATTTCTTTAAGGTTAACCCAATCTGAAAAGCAACAAAGCTGATCTAAGTCTGACTGAAGCCCATCAAATAGAGAATCACCTTTAGAAGAGTGCGCATTCTTAAGCAAACGATGTGCTTTGTAGTCCTTGGAGGCTGAGTTGACAAAGACTATGGAACTTTACAGAAGGTTGTTGAAAGATTCAACGTCAAACAGTTCAATCAATCCTCTTAAAACACACAGCCTTGGCATTTAAAACAAAAATTACCAGCTTTCAAAATTATTGCCAGAGGATACAAACTCAATACAAAAGCTTGGACATTTTCAAGAAACATAATGAAAATAGAACTGTCTGAACAAATTAACGTTGTTTGCATTTCTTCTTTATAAAATCCAATCGACTTTAAAAAGGTCAGAAGGTGACTAACTGAGATGAAAACTTTTTTATTAGACATCAAACAGCCTTGTGTCTTAGCAATTTTATTGCTGTCTGAGCACTAGGTGAAGAGACTAAGTCAATGCAAATGCATTATATTTATAGCCTATTTTGTATGCATTCATTTGGTGTGCGTCCTTTCTGGGACCTCGCTTTCACTCTCCTGGGGAGGTTGGGAGACAGTTCATCTTCCGGTGAGCAAACAACGGCCTCAAATATTCAGCATCCTCTAAGACTGATGTTCGTTGCGCAAAGCTTTCCCATACTACAGAGTAGCAGGCGGACACACTTTCTTCACCTTTTCACACAGGCTGATGGCTACAAAGCTTTTTTTCAAGGTTGCAATATTCTCACTGAGTTTTTACTTAAGCCCAATCAATCATAATGCTGTATCTTAATGCTGACCGACAGAAACTGTTAGATCGCCTTTAATGGGACCAAAGAGGGTGAGATTTTATAATCTCTTGCAAGGGTCGCTCAATGGAGACATCCTGAAAGTTGAGGAGGACAATATCAGGCGGAAACACACACGTGGACTAATGATTAATTTGATCTTTATGACAGCTGTTAGTAGAGGCTCAAGTCTCATAAACCTTTCCCCAAAGCGCTGAAGGCGAGGAGGTGAAAACGAGACAGTAATAAAATGTTAATCATATTTAATGACGGTGAGCTCTGCGGTGGTGGTGCACAAACTGTCTTAAATGTCCATCACTCACATTTCTGCAGAGGAGTTTGCATGTTTGCATTAAGAGGAAATGATGGGGGCCACTGATGAAGTTTCATCTTTCAAAAGAGTCTACATGGAAACACGGTTGTCTCTGAAGCAATCACCAATCTAATTAAATCGAGAAACGTTCTGAGGATAATGAGTCTTGTAGCATCAGTGTAGTCATCATAATTAAATTGTTTGATGTTAGCTGAGCTCCCCCCGCCGCCACAAAATGCCCAAATTCAGCTCCTGTTTTTTCAGTCTGAAACTAATCAAGATAAAACTAGAATTGCACTCAGCAGAGCCCAGACATTCACTATGTGTTAGCAAACTTCATTTGGCGCAATACTAAACTGTAAACCTTTATACATACCCACCTCCAGCATATGCATTAATTTCTTTAAGTGAATTTATGCATGAATATGCATTATTCACTCAGGAAAAAAATTATATATATATATATATATATATTTATTTATATATTTTTTTGCTGTGCAAGCAAAAGTGAAATGGAAATCTTAGAACTGCAACAAAACTTAGTGGGTTCTCCCAGAGAAAAGTATCAGAAGCTTCATAGAAATTGATTGAGAAGTGTTGTTTAGTCGAGCTGATACCAAACAACGATAAAAACAATAACATCTTTGGCAGAGGCAAATAAGAGAGGGCCGATCAAAACTGAGCATTTCGAGTAGTTTGCATTTTCAGGCTCAAAAACAATAAGTAAACCAACTACACTTTTTTATGTTTAAAATTGGACACGCTTGATATTGACTTTATAACCAATATTTCAAAAGTGGGGAACACACAACTGGCTTGCGTACAGGGGCCGTGACTTGAAAAGGTCAAGGTTTGAAAGGATGCATTTTTTGGAGTAATATGAATGACAAACAATAATACATTTTTGTACGAAATAAGAAATTAAAAGAATGAAATTGATAACTTGACTTTGTTTTTTCAAGATTGCGTTATAATTCAGTTTAATGATTATCTTGTATGTCCTGGCTGGGAATCGAACCATGTTTGCTGGAACAAATAACTGATACCTAAGCGCTTGCGCGATCAGGAATTGCAAACATGTGAAATGCAATTTGACTTCCTATACCCTTCTCGCAAGTTTTGGTCAACTAGATGACTACCTTTAAGTGGAGCACTAGACTCCTCTTGTCTGAAATCTTTATCTTATTTTTTTGGGATTCATATTGCCGTACGGAGGCAACCTCGCTTTTATCTTGCAACCGACCGATGATTTGTCGACAGCAGCAAGCTGTCAATCATTGTTACGTTGGCAAGAAGGCAGCCCCAATCAATGAGCTTGTGGGCAGTCTCTAAAGAGACAAGGTTCAGCCTGAGCGGCCTTTTTGCCCCATTCAATAATGTAACATTATCTTTGGATGTTAAAAAGCATGAAAAAATGCTTTTTTAAAAAGTAAAAGGGAAATGTCCACCCTGTCCCTCCCACCAAATTACATCCTCATGGTCAGGCAACATTTCGTGTTTTCATCAAACAAAATATTATCGCAGTCAACACTTAGTTTGTAAATGCTTACAATCAATCAATTGTAGACCTTTTCAGCAATTACGGTACATGGAAACGCAACCCTTACTTTTTTGTTTTTAATGGTTTGACTTAGCCTTTTCAGACGCATTTAAAACGTTCACGTCAACAAGCTGCGTTTTCAGGGTCAAAGGTGGCACAGTAGAGTAAACAAATGGCCAAAATGACACTGTTTTCAGCTTGTTTTAATATACAGGTAAAAGCCAGTAAATTAGAATATTTTGAAAAACTTGATTTATTTCAGTAATTGCATTCAAAAGGTGTAACTTGTACATTATATGTATTCATTGCACACAGACTGATGCATTCAAATGTTTATTTCATTTAATTTTGATGATTTGAAGTGGCAACAAATGAAAATCCAAAATTCCGTGTGTCACAAAATTAGAATATTACTTAAGGCTAATACAAAAAAGGGATTTTTAGAAATGTTGGCCAACTGAAAAGTATGAAAATGAAAAATATGAGCATGTACAATACTCAATACTTGGTTGGAGCTCCTTTTGCCTCAATTACTGCGTTAATGCGGCGTGGCATGGAGTCGATGAGTTTCTGGCACTGCTCAGGTGTTATGAGAGCCCAGGTTGCTCTGATAGTGGCCTTCAACTCTTCTGCGTTTTTGGGTCTGGCATTCTGCATCTTCCTTTTCACAATACCCCACAGATTTTCTATGGGGCTAAGGTCAGGGGAGTTGGCGGGCCAATTTAGAACAGAAATACCATGGTCCGTAAACCAGGCACGGGTAGATTTTGCGCTGTGTGCAGGCGCCAAGTCCTGTTGGAACTTGAAATCTCCATCTCCATAGAGCAGGTCAGCAGCAGGAAGCATGAAGTGCTCTAAAACTTGCTGGTAGACGGCTGCGTTGACCCTGGATCTCAGGAAACAGAGTGGACCGACACCAGCAGATGACATGGCACCCCAAACCATCACCCAACCATGCAAATTTTGCATTTCCTTTGGAAATCGAGGTCCCAGAGTCTGGAGGAAGACAGGAGAGGCACAGGATCCACGTTGCCTGAAGTCTAGTGTAAAGTTTCCACCATCAGTGATGGTTTGGGGTGCCATGTCATCTGCTGGCGTCGGTCCACTCTGTTTCCTGAGATCCAGGGTCAACGCAGCCGTCTACCAGCAAGTTTTAGAGCACTTCATGCTTCCTGCTGCTGACCTGCTCTATGGAGATGGAGATTTCAAGTTCCAACAGGACTTGGCGCCTGCACACAGCGCAAAATCTACCCGTGCCTGGTTTACGGACCATGGTATTTCTGTTCTAAATTGGCCCGCCAACTCCCCTGACCTTAGCCCCATAGAAAATCTGTGGGGTATTGTGAAAAGGAAGATGCAGAATGCCAGACCCAAAAACGCAGAAGAGTTGAAGGCCACTATCAGAGCAACCTGGGCTCTCATAACACCTGAGCAGTGCCAGAAACTCATCGACTCCATGCCACGCCGCATTAACGCAGTAATTGAGGCAAAAGGAGCTCCAACCAAGTATTGAGTATTGTACATGCTCATATTTTTCATTTTCATACTTTTCAGTTGGCCAACATTTCTAAAAATCCCTTTTTTGTATTAGCCTTAAGTAATATTCTAATTTTGTGACACACGGAATTTTGGATTTTCATTTGTTGCCACTTCAAATCATCAAAATTAAATGAAGTAAACATTTGAATGCATCAGTCTGTGTGCAATGAATAAATATAATGTACAAGTTACACCTTTTGAATGCAATTACTGAAATAAATCAAGTTTTTCAAAATATTCTAATTTACTGGCTTTTACCTGTATACTGTAAGTGTCCTTTTTAAAGGGGAACTGCACGTGTTTTGGAATTTTGTCTATCATTCACAATCCCAATATCAGACAAGAACACAAGTCTCTCTTTATTGTGCATTCTAAATTGGAAAAAAACCCTAGCAAGAGGCTGCTAACAATGCAGGTAATGGGGATTCCATCTATTCCGCCTATAAAGTCCTCTAAAAATAAACTAAAAACCTCCAACAACATTTTATTTTCATGCGGTAACTAGTATATATGTAATTTAGTAACGCACATAGCGTAATATTCAATCAATCAAACTTTATTTGTACAGCACTTTTCATTCCTATAAAATGTAGCACAAAGTGCTTTACATTTAAAAACATTTTAAAAAAACGCCCTCATTGAATAATTGCAAGTGGAAACCCCCAGCCTCTATTCCTCTCTACCATATACACATGCACACGTAAATAGTCATCTAAAAACATATTTGGCTGAGCACGGAAGAACCAGGTGATATAACACTATCTTAGGGATCCAAGTGCACCAGGGGCCACGACAGCAGCAAGCCTGATCCAGAGCAAACAGCGAGAGACCAGGGAGTCCTCTTGCCGAGGAACCCATGAGCCAGGCCCACAGCAGCCACGGGACATCAGAGCCCACCGCTGAGAAAACGCTATAAATAACTTTATAAATATGCATATATTAAGAGGATAAAATAAATGAATGAAATATACTAAGAAGATAATTTAAAAAAATGCATACATATTACATAAGAAAATGGATGGATGGATGTAGTTAAAAACTAAATAAGATGAATTAATTGGTATGTGGTAAATAAAAGCTAATAAATACTAGATAAACAGAGTTAAAAGTATAGTAAAAACTATAAGATGAATAATAATATTAATTAAATGCTAAGTTAAAAAGGTGGGTCTTAAGAGCTTTTTTTGGAAAAAAAATCGTAACATTCTCTGCAGCCCTGATGGTCTCCAGCAGGCTGTTCCACAAATGGGAGGCATAATAATGAATTGACGCCTCTCTGTGGGTATTTGTCCGGACTATTGGAATAATTAGGAGGCCTGAACCGGAAGACTTAAGGGACCGCAAGGGCTCATATGATAAAAGCAACTCGGAAAGATAAGAAGGCCCAAGACCATTAAGGCATTTAAAAAGCAGTAATAGAATCTTAAAAATCGATTCTTGCAGTCAATGCAGTGATTTCAAAACCAGTGTAATATGGGCCCTCCTTCTGGTCCTCACCAGCAGACGAGGGGCTGAGTTTTGGAGTAATTGAAGTGGTTTTGTACTTTTTTTAGGAAGACCAGAAAACAGGGCATTACATTAGTCTATATGGCTGGTTATAAAAGAATGCATTAGTGTCTCGATGTTGCTCCGAGAGAGAATGGGGCTGCTTTGGCTATATTTTTGAGATGATAAAACCCTATTTTAGTGGTGTATTTAATGCGTAAAACAAAGCTTAGAGTAAAAAATTATGCCCAAATTATTCACTTGCGAAGATGGATTAAAATGGCCTCAGGACCAATAATTAAAACCTCAGTCTTGGCCTGGTTAAGCTGCAGAAAGGTTTTTTGACATCCAAGCTGCAATATCTAAAACACAGTTAAAAACTGCATCCATTGGTTGTGTCTCTTCAGGAGACACACCTTTCAGTCATTTTAGGCATCACAACAGCACATTGATTTCAAAGAGAGCATCACAGTATTTGCCATTTCCTTCAACAAGAAATACAAACTAGGAACATAACAAAATAATCACTTATGGTACAATGTCCACTGTCACAGGGATGCTCAGTAAGTCAAGAGTTGCAATAGCTACATTACCTCCGTGATCCTCTGCGTTAGCTCGTACAATAACAATGTCACTATACTTGGTTACCGTATTTTCCATACTATAGAGCACACCAGTATATAAGCTGCACCTACTAAATTTTAGAAGAATAAAAAGGTTTCCATATATTAGCCACACCCAACTATAAGCCGCAGATATATAAATTGTTAAATTAGTTATTTACAGAGAAATATTTAGTAAATGTTTATTTACTGTACATACATTAATTGTTTCCAAATGGTGTCTGTAACACGACAGTAAAACAGCTGATCAAACAAAACAAAAGTCATCGTCATGGACCCAGCTCCGGAAGCTTATACTCCAATCAGCTAAACAGACTCAATGAGTCCACGGTTACGTTTTTGTTGAATTTACAAAATTGAAACAATACAAACAGAAGGCCATTGTAAGTTAATAATACTAACAAAGACACTCGTAAACGTGTTAGCACATCAGCTAATGCTAATGACGCTAGCTTCATTACATTAAAATAGCACATACAAATATTCATGGATTCATGGTTTAGTATGTATGAATTGTTGTACCGTATTTTTCGGACTATAAGTCGCAGTTTTTTTTCATAGTTTGCGACTTATACTCAGGAGCGACTTATGTGTGAAATTATTAACACATTACCGTAAAATATCAAATAATATTATTTAGCTCATTCACGTAAGAGACTAGACGTATAAGATTTCATCGGATTTAGCAAGTAGGAGTGACAGATTGTTTGGTAAACGTATAGCATGTTCTATATGTTATAGTTATTTGAATGACTCTTACCATAATATGTTACGTTAACATACCAGGCACGTTCTCAGTTGGTTATTTATGCCTCATATAACGTACACTTATTCAGCCTGTTGTTCACTATTCTTTATTTATTTTAAATTGCCTTTCAAATGTCTATTCTTGGTGTTGGGTTTTATCAAATAAATTTCCCCAAAAAATGCAACTTATACTCCAGTGCGACTTATATGTTTTTTTCCTTCTTTATTATGCATTTTCGGCCGGTACGACTTATACGCCGAAAAATACGGTAGTTATATTATAAGACTTAGAAACATTGCCTGGCGTGATGTAGGAGGAATCCATATGAGTAGACAAGCTTAGGATGGCTAGAAGACGAAACGGCACTTCTACTTCAGGTTGAAAGCTCAGTCTAAACAGAAGGGCAATACAGCACTGCAGCACTTGCAGAAGTGAACTCGTCCAAAAAAAGACGCCATAGTGCACCCCTATTTCAGTGTCTGCTTGCTTTTGTTTTTAAGAACAATTATTTGCATTATGGCCGTCAGCAAAGAAAAATCCATAAATTAGCTACAGGATTTTATAAGGATGGCCGCAGGATTCAAAGCGTAGGAAAAAAGTAGCGGCTTACAGTCCGAAATTTACGGTAATATGCAGGTCATATCATGTAAATGGTGTACTGTTGGCAGGTTTTACATTGTTTTTCAATGGCTTTATATGTGGAAAGGATTAATCATATTAGCTACATTGTTAACCGTCTCATTCGAGCATTTTTTTTCTAATTTAGAATGCACAAAAAATAGAAAGACGTCTGTTTTTGTCTCACATAAGGTAGGTTTGTGAATGATGAGCAAAATTCCAAAAAAAAGTGTCTAGAACTACTGGGCATACAGTTCCAGTCCCAAATTTTTGGACACACCTTCCCATTTACTAGTATTGGCATTCTTCTTTCTTACCCTAATCCATAATATTGTTTAATCAAACCCCCAGAGTTCACCTTTTTCAGTGCCCGGCTTTGGTAAAAAAAACAAAAAACATTTATGTAGTGTCACCGTTCTGAGACTGACCTTGTGTAGACTTGCCGCTTCCCTTTGGGGCCAGTGGGCAGAAGTACGGTTAACTGGTCGCGGTGATCTACTGCTCTAGAAGCAGGAGAGGAGCCACAGTGCGGGTGAATGGAAGAATGGAGTGATGGAGTGCATTAAGGGGTAGGAACAATTTGTAGGACATAACAGACGGGGACATTTTTTGGTAGGAGAGGCAAGCAAGGAGGTAGAAGAGGACAGAAAAAAACTACAGGTTGATAACTATGACACTTTAACAACATGCACTGAACTAGAGGAGGTGAGGGTTGCCACGGCGACTTGAAGAAATGTGAAATGAATTATGTATCATGGGATGCATATTGGCGATCGATCAGCGCTCGGATACAGAACTCATGCTTGGACCCATCGGGTCATTGGTTGACCCAGACAAATTGATTGGCATGTAGAGAGAAGGGGAGTGTGGGGGTGTGGTGCTGCAGGCACAGTCGATAACTCGGTCTAAGCTTCACATGGACCACAACGCGCTGCTTTAATGGAGTGTGGAGAGGCGGGTTTAGATTGCCTGGCTGAGCATTTGCATTAAGGGCAGAAGCCAACGAAAGGTTATAGACTACCACAATGTATCCCACCGGGCAAGGTTCTGTATATATAGCAGAGACAATCCATCCTCTGTCAGAGTTAATTTTGGAATAAAAAGCCAAAAGATGCAAACAACAGATGTCCACTGCTGAGGATGCTGGTCCTGGTTTTTTGAATGAGATTGAATCTATGAGGGAAAAAATGTCATGAATTCATCACAATCCAAAAAATTGGCCACTTTTGGCCCATGGCAAGTTCTCGAGCACTGATACATATTTGAACAGGAAAAAAAAAAATCCTAAACCATGAAAAGTTGTAGACTAGCACGCTGGATCCCACCGGACATCATCCAAACGTCCGACAACAAAACATTAGATAATAATGTCAGCTAAACTTGAACTCAAGCTAAGCTAAGTTTAAAAAAAAAAAAAAAGGCATAACGCCATCAAAAAGGAATAAAAAAATAACCATGTCAACATTGCAAATACTGATACACTCTTAAACAGAAAAAAAACAACAGTGACCTCGTGAGGACACCTACAAAGCGTAAGGTAAAGTTGTTGTGTTTACTATACATTAGTACACTTCTGCTTCTTGAAGTGCATCACATGACCAAAGCAAGTTTTAAAATGATTCCCACACATACAGCATGGCCAATACGACCCGTAATTAAACAGGCTGTTCACGTGTTACTTGAACGCATACTTAAAAGTTTGGCTTCACCACAGAAGATGAAATATGCAGTGCCACACCTAAAAGAAAACATCCGATACATTATAGACGTTTGCATCATTTTTAAGACTGAATGGATCATGAACAAATGTCGAGTGCAGTGAGCTTTTGTCAAGGCGAGAAAGGAGCATATTGACTCATACTTTGCACCCCCCTCCTCTCGCTGTCGGAACAGCGAGCAGCAAGCAGCACATTCCAGTAAATCACTAATTTCAGCCTTGCTTGACGTGCTTTGTAAAGTAGAAACACATGTAGTACCGCCCCTTGCCTTCCTAGCCAGACAGAACTTCGCTCAAGTCACCGTCTCACTGCAATGTTTTGGAACACAATGCACACAATGTATATCTTATGGTACAATTAATAATCAGTAATCAGGTGTGTGCCAATTTGATTATTACTGCGTGTGTTTTTACAAAGCACCGTACAACCTAACACAACACAAGGTCTGTTCACGCGGGGAGACGTGTTTGAAACTCGGATACTTTCCAGCGGCCTTGCAGGGGGTGACAAACCACTTAATTGTACAGTTGATGAGCAGATCTAGAAGGCTGGTCGACCTCTTGATTTGTTTATGGTTAGAACAATTTTACCATAATGAAAATAATCAAAATTGATGGTCTAGCAATGATTGTTAAACTATTGCCAAAAGAAAATATTTAAGACTTAAACGATTCTACAGTAGGGCTAAACGATTTGGGAAAATCTAATTGCAAGAAATGTTTTATTTGTTCTGTTTTTTCAGCCCAACAACAGATCATTTGAATGTGTCATTTCCCGTAAACTTAGCCTATTTGTTAGAATTAAGAAACTGACTTGAAAAAAATACAATTTCGATTTAAGTGCTCATCAATAAAACAACAAATCTGGAGCTTTGTCACTACTATAATGTACTGTTATGTTAGCAGTAACAGTAATGTGTCAACAATGGTGTTCGTATTCAAATTTCTAAATCCCGGAGGTCAGTGAAGGCATGTTCCGCTACTTTGTGTGAATGTGACGTGTGACTGCTGGAAAACCAAGAAGTGTTGTTTGCACATGTAGAAAACGATGAGCGAGTCTGCGAGTTACTCTGCCAGACTCTCTTTTGCGCATGCGTCACTGGATCACTTTGCATAACTAACGGGTTGAAAACAAGAGAAAAATTATTTTATTGCGATATTATCCCAATTGCAGTTAACTGTCCAGCTCTAATCAACTTAATTGTTAAAATACTTCTTATATTCTATTTTTGATAACAATGGTCATGCAAGAGTAAAAAGAAGTGAACCACTGATGAAATAAAGAAAACCACATTATTGTGTACCGTATTTTTCGGAGTATAAGTCGCACCGGCCGAAAATGCATAATAAAGAAGGAAAAAAACATATATAAGTCGCACTGGAGTATAAGTCGCATTTTTTGGGGAAATTTATTTGATAAAACCCAACACCAAGAATAGACATTTGAAAGGCAATTTAAAATATATAAAGAATAGTGAACAACAGGCTGAATAAGTGTACGTTATATGACGCATAAATAACCAACTGAGAACGTGCCTGGTATGTTAACGTAACATATTATGGTAAGAGTCATTCAAATAACTATAACTTATAGAACATGCTATACGTTTACCAAACAATCTGTCACTCCCGATAGCTAAATCCGATTAAATCTTTTTCCTCGGTGTCGCCTCTGGTATGCGCCCCGCTAGCGTCCTTTCTTTCTGCTGCTTGATTGCTGTTCTCTGCAGCATACTTCACTACGTCCAGTTTGTAATCTGCAGTATTCAAATAACTATAACATATAGAACATGCTATACGTTTACCAAACAATCTGTCACTCCTAATCGCTAAATCCCAGGAAATCTTTTACGTCTAGTCTCTTACGTGAATGAGCTAAATAATATTATTTGATATTTTACGGTAATGTGTTAATAATTTCACACATAACTCGCTCCTGAGTATAAGTCGCAACCCCGGCCAAACTATGAAAAAAAAACTGCGACTTATAGTCAGAAAAATATGGTATTTCCCATTGATGAAGGGTCATTTACATAGGGACAAATCAATGCTACTTTTCGGTATTTTCTTACAATATTGTATTGAGCAACCAGGACTGAGGTGCTTTTGTCGCTACGCATCCTCAATAGTGCAATAACTTGTCGTGACGTACTTCCTCTACATGCTGACTGGGCTGAGGTCTTGCTGCGTGACTTTAGGGGGTTTCCACTTCAGAGGTTCCACTGTAGCCTATAAAAAATGGCCCGACTTACATTGACTTCACATTTAGTCATGCATATTTTCTTCAAGTGTTTGTGCATGGCAGTTGTATGCTTCGCTTGATTGTTCATTTCCTATGACTCCCAAACATGCAAAATGGGTGGTTTCAACCATGTAAAGGGACGAGGAGTACTTTGGCTATAAATTAGCAGAGTATGCTTTGATGTTGCGAGCCTCCTCCCGGCAAAACAGACAACTACTTCGGCCAAGAAGTAGTTGATCCTTTGCAGGCAGTTCTGACATAAGCGCCCAGATGATTTGTGTTCTTTTCCACCAGCCTCTTTGCTGCTCACGGTGGTCAGAGCTAAGCTAATTATTGTGTGCGTAAATGAAACACCCAGAGATAAAAAAAAAACAACAGCTTCCCGCGGTGGCGTCACAACAGACACACACACACAGATAATGGACTTAAACCATAACAAATCATTTTTTCATCAAAAGATTTATATTTTTGTTCTTTTCTATGCGCAAAACCTGCTTTTAATCCATCGCCATGCACGCAATGGTTCTGGACAACAGCAATTATTTTCTGTTTGTCTATTGCCCACTTAGCTAAATTTCATTTTTCTAACCACAAATACAACCCAAATATTTTCTCTTTTCCTGGTCTCTTAGCAACTAGAGAACAATTTTCCAGTGACATCAGGGCAGGCAGTGAGAGAACCAGCCCTTCTCCTCTTCAAGAAGCTGGTTTCAATGAAGTCACAAATTAGATTTCACTGTGTATACAATAAGAGCAGATGTGCCAGCACAAACTTTAGCGGCAGCGTGAAAACTTAGCAAAGTAAAGCCAATATCATAAAGAAATGACGTGGATTGAATGTGTGTGGCGGAATTGCAGAAAAGTAAATGTGCTTTGACTGAAGTATTAACGTTAAAAAACCTTGAATGTCTCCGTTTTCTTTTTTCTTTCCTATTTCTTGCTGTCTGTAGTGAAATGCAGAGCCTGCATTCCTGTGTTGACATTATTTGGCAGAGGAGAGCTGTTAAGGCCAAAAGGATTGGCTGCTTGACATCTGACATCACCACATTAAAACCTTCCCTCTCAGTCAGCCAGGCGTGTGTATGTATGCGACTGTGTGTGTGTGTGTGTGTGTGTGTGTGTGTGTGTGTGTGTGTGTGTGTGTGTGTGTGTGTGTCAACTTCGATGCGTCATTACCGTCGGTCATTCCTCTTGCGTCGGAAGAGCTTTTTGGTGTGCGCGATCTCAGCCTCATTAGGAAGGGGTGGGAAGACCTGTTAGGAACAAATCATAGAGACAGCTACTGTCAAGACCAGCAATGTGCAGTATATCACTCTGTGGAAACTTTCTATAGAAGTAAAAGAGCATTGGAAACATGCTTTTTATATGATGAACTATGGGACTTCTTTCCCCTTCAGGAAGCTAGAATTGCATCTGCTTTAAATTGAATAGGAAGCACTTGATTTATTTGTCTTAACTGCACATCTTTTGCAAGTTACAAACTTCTGAACAACTTAATAAAAACAGAACTACACTGTCTTATATTTAGTGTTTAAACTTGAGTTTAGTACTATATACAGTATTTTGTCAAGGGTCTAATCATGATCATTAAGGGTGATCAGATCTGATATTAATATCAGATATTGGTCTGTTATCAGCAAAAATATCAGATTATATCAGATTGCATCTTAAATCTGCAATATAAGCGCTCCGATAGAAGGAGTCCTGCAGCATGTTTACTTGTGCAAAGCTCTACAGCAGGGTAACCGCTAGGGGTGTGGGAAAAAATTGATTCGAATTCGAATCGAGATTCTCACGTTGTGCGATTCAGAATCAATTCTCATTTAAAAAAAATCGATTTAAAAAAAACAAAACAATTTTTTGATTTTTTATTAATCAATCCAACAAAACAATACACAGCAATACCATAACAATGCAACCCAATTCCAAAACCAAACCCGACCCAGCAACACTCAGAACTGCAATAAACAAAGCAATTGAGAGGAGACACAAACACGACACAGAACAAACCAAAAGTAGTGAAACAAAAATGAATATTATCAACAACAGTATCAATATTAGTTACAATTTCAACATAGCAGTGATTAAAAATCCCTCATTGACATTATCATTAGACATTTATAAAAAAATAAAAAAATGAACAATAGTGTCACAGTGGCTTACACTTGCATCGCACTTGTGGCGCAGTGGAAGAATGGCCGTGCGCGACCCGAGGGTCCCTGGTTCAATCCCCACCTAGTACCAACCTCGTCATGTCCGTTGTGTCCTGAGCAAGACACTTCACCCTTGCTCCTGATGGGTGCTGGTTAGCGCCTTGCATGGCAGCTCCCTCCATCAGTGTGTGAATATGTGTGTGAATGGGTAAATGTGGAAGTAGTGTCAAAGCGCTTTGAGTACCTTGAAGGTAGAAAAGCGCTATACAAGTACAACCCATTTATTATTTATCTCATAAGCTTGACAACACACTGTGTCCAATATTTTCACAAAGAAAAAATAAGTTATATTTTTGGTTCATTTAATAGATAAAACAAATTAACATTATTGCAATCAGCTGATAAAACATTGTCCTTTACAATTATAAAAGTTTTTTACAAAAATCTACTACTCTGCTTGCATGTCAGCAGACTGGGGTAGATCCTGCTGAAATCCTATGTATTGAATGAATAGAGAATCCTTTTGAATCGGGAAAAAATCGTTTTTGAATCGAGAATCGTGTTGAATTGAAAAAAAAAAAAAAAAAGATTTTGAATCGAATCGTGACCCCAAGAATCGATATTGCATCGAGTCATGGGACACCCAAAGATTCACAGTCCTAGTAACCGCTAAATGTCCTCCAATAAGCACACCTTTCAAAGAAGTATTTTACAAAAAGGAAAACATGGTAGGCTATTGTCTACTCAGAGCTAGCAGCTATACAATAGCCAAGAACACAATAGCACAAAAACTATACATTTGTAATATGTGTCCTTAATAGAAACAATATTGCAGTCTAAAAGATGACATTTGTCACAGGTATCAAATAATTATACAGTAGTTGCATATTACTTACAGATACAAAGTCTCCCAGGCAAAAGGGTATTAGAAAGTATACCAAGTAACAAACGGGTCCGCATCAATCAATTTACTGTGTCATGAGCATAACTTAACTAATTACTGTGGCCATTAGGTGTCGCCAAAACACACATTAACACTCCACTTCAAAAGCATACATCTGTCATAAGGGTAGTGTTTTCTTACTCATTACTCAGAAATGTATGTTATGAGTAATATCACTTGATCAAACATTTTCTAACATACCACTCTACAAAATATTATAAGTATGTGATATGATTCCTGCTGTTTGTGTTGAAATTTCTAAATTTCAGGAGATCAATGGAGGCACATTCAGCTATTTTATGCGAGAGTGATGTGTGACTGGTGTAAAACCAGGAAGCGTTGTTTGCACACGTAGGCAAAGGTGAGCTACTTGCGCATACGTCACTGGATCACTTTGTAATCGCATAACTTACGGTTAAAAAATACGACAAAAAAATATTGCGTTACGGCAAATGCAATTAACTGCCCAGCTCTAATCTACTTAATCTTTAAAATACTTCATGTTAATTGAACAAAATTGCAGCTTAATAGGCGACACGTATTCACAGGTATCAAATAATTATAGTTCCATATTACTTACAGATACAAAGTATCTTCAGGCATAAGCATATCAGAGAGTATCAAGTAACAAACTGTGTCATGGGTATAATTTAATCAATGTTAGTGTTTTCATGCTTATAATTGTTCTGAGTAATTTCACTTGATCAAACATTTTCTAACATTTCACACTACAAAATAATAAAAGTATGTACTATGATTAGGGATGTCCGATAATGGCTTTTTGCCGATATCCAATATTCCGATATTGTCCAACTCTTTAATTACCGATACCGATATCAACCGATACCGATATCAACCGATAAATACAGTCGGGGAATTAACACTTTATTATGCCTAATTTGGACAACCAGGTATGGTGAAGATAAGGTACTTTAAAAAAAAATATATAAAATAAAATAAGATAAATAAATTAAAAACATTTTCTTTAATAAAAAATAAAGTAAAACAATATAAAAACAGTTACATAGAAACTTGTAATTAATGAAAATTAGTCAAATTAACTGTTAAAGGTTAGTACTATTAGTGGACCAGCAGCACGCACAGTCATGTGTGCATACGGACTGTATCCCTTGCAGACTGTATTGACATATATTGATATATAATGTAGGAACCAGAATATTAATAACAGAAAGAAACAACCCTTTTGTGTGAATGAGTGTAAATGGGGTAGGAAGTTTTTTTTGGGTTGGTGCACTAATTGTAAGTGTATCTTGTGTTTTTTATGTTGATTTAATTAAAAAAAAAAACACAAAAAAAAAAAATAAAAAAAAAACGATACCGATAATTTAAAAAACGATACCAATAATTTCCGATATTACATTTTAACGCATTTATCGGCCGATAATATCGGCCTGCCGATATTGTTTCAGTTTAATATCGGTACCGGCCAACGCTGAATGTTCCAATATTGGTATCGTATTGGAAGTGAAAAAGTTGTATTAGGACAGTCTTACTAATAATTAGGAGTGTCCTAATCCGATATCAGTAAAGGTAACAGATTATATTGGCTTGCAGCTAAAATCTCTGATATAAGCGCTCTGATACAAGAAGTCCAGCAGTGCGTTTACTTGTACAAAGTTCGACAGCTGGTAAACATCAAAATTTCCTCCAATAAGCACACAAAGTTGCTATTTTCTTGTATTTTAGTGATGTCAAAAGTTAAATATGGTAGCATATACGCTACTAGGAGCTAAGAGCTACACAACAGCCATCACACAATCGCAGACTACCGTTAGCGGGCCTGATGCTGCCCGCCAGCGTCCACAGTCTGGCCGGCGGGACTTCCCATGTTAATTTTTGACTACATTAAAGTTGAATCATTGCAATGATTCTGTTTCACAAAATCATCATTAAATTCATGAAACTATTCAACATACAGATTAGACTAAATGAGGGTTAGACTCGACGAGGTGTACTGTACTGTACTGCATGATAGAATGTGTGTAGGTGTACCTCAGACCCATGTCTGGGACCTACAGGAGAAACCCTAAGAAGTAACATGGAGAATTTGCAGTTATGAATCAGACAGTTATTATACAGCTATTATTTTCTAATTCGTGAAACATGCTGGGTGTGGACTTCTAATTATCCAGTTCTATATATAATCCATGAAACAGACGCGCTGGCAATTAAACTGCACATTTCCAGCAATAATGGGTGTCGTTACCATGGTTACAAGAAGACCTGCAACTAGTGATAGTTCGCAAGACTGATGCAGTTTTACTTCTTACTGGTGACTATATAATGATACATACTATAAACCAGAAGCCTGCTTCGAGAGAAAAAAATACACCGGTCATCTTCTTTGCTGGAAATGCCACAAATCCTCTCTGGATCTGAGATGATCTGTGCTCTATCTGAGCTACAGCCCTAGACTTTATGGCCTCCCTTAAACCATGTCATCTTTATTGTAGCGGTTCTCAAAACCAAGGGTCAGCGTCAAGATGGCATTTTCTGGAGGTCAAGCGTGTCTGCACCACCATCATTCTCATTCAGAACGCCTTGATGATACAGGAGAGTGTCGAGTCATCACATTTTGGCCTCTAGAGATGCAGCTCAGGCACTTCATTAGGTACACACAACCCAATATGATCCATGCATTAAAACAGGAGTCTAAACGTTGTCCAGCACAAGGATCCCCAAACTGATCCAGAGAAGGAAATTAAAATTGTGTTTTAAACTAAACCGGTCCTAAAGATAGTACAGTATTGCACAAAAACAAGCTAAGATAATCAAATAAAACAGTACAACACCGCTAACAGCTAGCTAGCAACTGCCACCCTAATCGTTAGCTGGCAACTGGTACGCTAATCGCTGGCTGGCAACTGCCGTGCTGATTGCTGGCTGGCTGGCGACAAGCATCTTAGTCATTAGCTGGCAACTGGTGCCCTAATAGCTAGTTGACAAAAAGCATGCTAATCGCTAGCTGGCAACTGCTACACTTATTGCTAGCTGAAAACTAGCATGCTAATTGTTAGCTGGCAATTAGAGCACCAATCACTGGCTATTTTGAATGCTAACCTGAATATAATAGTAAAATAATTCATGTTTCTACAGTGAGTTGGGCAGCCATGCCACTGTCATTTCTAAACTACACTACAATGCATTGGATCAATTATAATGTGTATTTAAAGAATTTGCCGAAAAATTGTAAGGTGGAATATTAAAAATATATATTTGAAAAAAAAATTCACGTCCGCCCTGCAGTACCTCTGCAAACCCCCTTGGAGCCGCAGACCTCTGCAATAAAATATGTGTCTTACATAGATATTAACGCTCAGTTACAAATATGAATATCCTATCCATAAGCAGTCGCCGGTATGATTTACATCAAAGTGACATGTCTGCTGTCCCGGCACCCAGCCAGGCGACCTCAAACCCCAAGGACGTGACCAGGATTGCAAGTAGGGCTGGCTAAGTGGCAGCAAGAAGGGTGCACGGCCATCGAAATAGACTTGAGATTTCTGTCTGTGAATGGACGAGTGCACACTATGCCAGAAAAGAACATTAGGCGGTCGGAAAAAGGGGTTTTATTTATTGGGTACATTTGAACAAGGTGTACAAGTGAGGTACTAATGGGAATGAAGAGGGTGGTGATGGAAGTAGAAAGCCCCTTCACCCTATGACTTGCTAGAAAGCATGAGTGCACATTCAGACAGAATATGGAGGTGCATTAACAATTCGAGAGGAGGATGAGTGATTTGCTACAGGTGCACACGGAGAAAGGAAATGCTTTTTTCCCAAGAGAATCATTTTGGAGTTGCAGGTCAATGTCACCACAAAGTCCCAAATGAGACCATGTAGATTGAAGTTATAAAAAAAGAGATGTAGGATGCATAGATGTATATATAGATGTATTCAGTAATTATTGGAGAGGTTGCAAGCTGGTCAAATAGAATACTAAGTGGATATGCAATTTCAAGATTATTATATATATATATATATATACCGTATTTTTCGGACCATAAGTCGCAGTTTTTTTCATAGTTTGGCCGGGGGTGCGACTTATACTCAGGAGCGACTTATGTGTGAAATTATTAACACATTACCGTAAAATATCAAATAATATTATTTAGCTCATTCATGTAAGAGACTAGACGTATAAGATTTCATCGGATTTAGCGATTAGAAGTGACAGATTGTTTGGTAAACGTATAGCATGTTCTATATGTTATAGTTATTTGAATGACTCTTACCATAATATGTTACGTTAACATACCAGGCACATTCTCAGTTGGTTATTTATGGGTCATATAACGTACACTTATTCAGCCTGTTGTTCACTATTCTGTATTTATTTTAAATTGCCTTTCAAATGTCTATTCTTGGTGTTGGGTTTTATCAAATAAATTTCCCCCAAAAATGTGACTTATACTCCAGTACGACTTATATATGTTTTTTGCATTTTCGGCCGGTGGGACTTATACTTCGGAGCGACTTATACACCGAAAAATACGGTATATATATATATATATATATATATATATATATATATATATATATATATCATTTGTCCAAAAATAGTAATCTTTGTTGTCTGTTACCAAGTCTGCCATAATTAGAGCGCACTCGTGTTTGTTTCCAGAAGTAGGAACACACATTTGTTGCCGGAAGTTGGAAGTGTGCTACGGAAATAAGTTCCGGTTTTGCATTGAATAACCAAAATACGGTGAATATTGAACATATTACATATTGTTATGAACGTGTCTGTCACTACATTATATAGACCTGCAGATTGTATATTAAACATTGATGGAGGGTATTGAAGTTGTTTTAGAGGGCTTTGAAGGCTACAATGGTGACTCCCTTTAGCCACATCTTGGAAGCGTTTATCATCTTTGGAATCCTAAAAAAAAACATGCATGTTCTTGTCTCTCATAATGATTTCGAACAATAGGCAAAAATAAATTTAAAAAATGCAGTTCCCCATTCAAAAAACCAATCAACAATCCAACTGCATGGCAATATGTCAAGCATACCATGAAAAGTCTTGACCTCAACGCCATTTTTGATGCCTTCATTTGAAATACGCCTGCGCTTGTCAAAGAGGTATGAGTAACAAGGAAGGAAAGCAAGGAAACGGATGGAAATGTGAATAGACATGGGGACTAACCCTTACAGAACTTTCTCCGCAATAGCACAGAAAGTAAAGTGCATTGTCTTCCCGTCTCTTCAAGTGCAATAACAATTCTGGCATCATGCTCTGTCGGGCTCTCCATTGTTTCTCTCTCTCTGGCTTATTTATGTTGCCAGGGAATGCGGCCAAAAGCGATAAATATAAAAAGTGCCCCAAGAGTGGCATTACAGGACAGGTTGTTGAGAGCAGTGAGGGTTGGAGGAGAGGGGGTGGGAGTAGTGCAGCAATGACAACATGAGTGATTGTAAATTTAAGGCAGTGAGCACATAAAAGCTAGAAGGAGACTAAAGTACAACAACATTTTCCCCACATTTTGGAAATTAAATACATAAAATCAAGTGAATATAACCGCTGTAGTGTTTTTTTACAATTAGAATTGCCAATTCAGTTCAAACTCCAATGAAAACCCAAATGAATACATCTAAATCAGGGGTCTCAAACATGCGGCCCGCGGGCCAATTGCGGCCCCCCACCTTAATATGAAAGTTTAATGTTAGTGCGGCCCGCGGGTTTTAAATGAATGGCGCTTGACAGCGTTGTGTGCGGAGCTGAAGAAATCTACCAATCATGGTGTGGTATAGGGCTCTGACAATATCAAGTGCGTACCGTGATGGCACTGTCTTTAGTGTCCTTTAGAGACTGTCACCACATCATCTTTTTCTCCATACTAACAACGTGCCAGCCCAGACACATGTTGTAAAAGACATCTGCAGACACACGCAAGTTATTGCAAGACATACTTGAGGAACAGCCATACATGTCACACTGAGGGTGGTCATATTTTATTTTATTTATTTTTGAACACTGTTACAAATATGCGCCACACTGTGAACCCACACCAAACAAGAATGACAAACACATTTCGGGAGAACATTCGCACCTAAACACAACATAAACACAACAGAACAAATACCCAGAATCCTTTGCAGCCCTAACTCTTCCGGGCTACAAAAACACCCCCGCTAGCCCCAACCCCGGCTCCTCCCAACCCTGCCCACCTCAACCCCCCCCACACACTTCAACCCCCCCCATCTCCCGAATTCAAAGGTCTCAAGGTTGGCAAGTATGCATTGACGTCACTTGCGTGATGCAAGCAGAGAAACAATTTGCCGCTTTTCCACGACACCCGCACACGCTCTTCCTCTCTCACACCCTGCCTCCCTCGCTCGCCCGCCTGCTCGCTCCCGCCCATGTTGTAAACAGTCCGGGCGGGGAAGACGAGTGGTCCGGTAGCTTCCAAAGCACTCCGCCGAAGGACAGAGCGACAATACAAAACTGTGGTGCACTGGACCCCAGCGCTGATACTCCCACAGAGAGTCACTGGGCGAATCAGACGTGTAACACGTTAGTGGTGATGTTAGCCCGTTCGGGGCTAATTGTGCTACCGTAACTGTAAACTCCACGGCGAGCCCCACGAGCCCCACCACCAACCCATCAACTGTGCTTGTTTTTAATGGGCTTCATAAATAAAGTTGGTATGGTATGGGTATGGTATGATTGCAGTATGTCTCAAATAAACAACACCAACATTTTAAATGTTCCATTGAAAATATATAACATTACACACGGCGCTCAAAAATATATCAAAATGTTTTAGTACGGCTTTGGTAAGCTATGAAGCCACACCGCTTGAAGGACAGTCGGCGCATTAAACATACGAGTATTATGGTAGCTCCGTTTTTGTTCAATGTGGGCAGAAGTTTGCCCATGTTTTCTTATGGCCAAACATTCCGCGTAACATACTAGTCTGTTTGTCCACACAAAGGTCTCTGTGCTTCTTTTTGTTTTGTTACTACTGCTGCAAATAAGCCACTATGGGACCAAAGAAAGCTGTGTGTGCCAGCACTTTGATAGAGAAGGTGAGAAACACTTTTGAATCAAAGAAACTCTCTCCTTCACTTCTTTGGCGTGGAGCCAATACAATTTAAATTTCAAATCTTCAAATTAATTTAATTTACCTTACTTTTTGTATGCTACCCTTTTCATACGATTTAGTTTTTGTTGAAAAAATTCACAAAAGATTTGGCTTATTTTTTGTACTCCAAACATTGGCTGTAAAATACTAGTTTGTCTGCCCGTGCCACGGTCTCTGTGCTTTTGTTTTATTGACTACGGCTGCAAAATAGCCACACTGCGACCAAAGAAAGTTGCGTGTGCCAGCATTTCGACAAAGAAAGTGGAGAA
Organism: Nerophis lumbriciformis; assembly: GCF_033978685.3. Lineage (NCBI taxonomy): Eukaryota > Metazoa > Chordata > Actinopteri > Syngnathiformes > Syngnathidae > Nerophis > Nerophis lumbriciformis. The sequence continues at coordinate 18,994,318 of NC_084579.2, read as the reverse complement.
AAAAAACTATTGAACAAAAAAGGAACTCTCCCCTCCACTCCTTTGGGGTGGAGCCTATGTTCCCTCTAATTTTTCATGTGTGTGAGCAAACGCAAAAACTCCCTAAGCCTTCAGTGGAGCCCATGTGAGCAACATCAGACGTGCTCACTGTGGCTACACCAGCAGCACACCTGTCCCAAACCTGACTAAATAACAAGTTAAATCTCCATCCATCCGTCCATTTTCTACCGCTTGTCCCTTGTGTAATCAAATGACAGTCATGTCATTTCCATGGGGTTATTTTCTAATAGAACTGTTTAGGCCTACTTACAATGACAATAACAAAAAATATTGTTTTTTATGAACTGTGTACTTGTATTGTTTGTCTGGGTGGAGGTCCTGCTTTGGAAATAATGTGTACCCCTTTCAGACATTGCATTTAGTTCCCATTAAAACATTCACATGTTGCACAATGAGATGTAAGCAGGGGATCATGTGTACATTACTGCAACTTCCTGCTTGTAAAAAATATATTTGTATTAGTATTTATTTATTATACTAACAGCATTTCATGATTAATATTTATAAATTAAGATTCCTAATAAATTACACTAGAATAAGCACACATTTGATTGGTAAATCATAGTGTAACGACCTGGAATGACACTTTATGTGTGGTGTTGGAGTTGTCCGACTTTTTGTGTGGCTGTAAACGCATCACTGGCTAAGTGCCATAATGTGCATGTGTTGGCGCAAGTGAGAAAGAGCGAGCGGCTGCTGTTGATATAACAAAGTTGGTTTTGGTCTGGTTTGTACTGCAGAAAATGACCAGTTTTGCTAGATATATTTTTTTTTACTAATGTTTTGGTGATGTGTTTATGGCCGACAATAAAGAGTTTTGCTCAGTAAAGTGATCGATGGAATTCATGTCCTCAAAGCATCTCGACAGACATTACAATATTTGAACAATGATGACGAAAACTGTTTTCTCTGTCGTGTCGAAAATTGTTATGCGCTTATTCTTTTATTTGATTTTGTGTGTGGCATAGATTTGCCGTGCGCAGAGGACGCTTGAGCAGTGCGCAATTGCACAGGCGCGCACCTTCGAGGGAACATTGGGTGGAGCCAATGCAATTAGAATTCAAATTCTTCAAAATTAATTGAATTGACATTCCTACCTCTATTTGTGCAACCCACTTTTTATAGGATACATTTTCTTAAAGTTTGCCCCAGGTTTTTGTACGGCCAAACATCGCACATAACATACTAGTCCGTTTGCCCACACATCAGTCTCAGTGTCGCCTCCCACCCCAACCACCCCACGTATGTATATATATATATATATATATATATATATATATATATATATATATATGTATATATATATATATATATATATACATATTATACATTATACATATATATATATATATATATATGTAAATGTGTGTGTATATATGTATATGTATATACACACATTATATATATATATATATATATATATATATTATATATATATATATATATATGTGTGTATTCATACATATATATTCCTTGCGCACTAATTGACTTAAAGAGTGCACTTGCTGCATGTCACGTTATCGATGGTAAAATGCATTTTTAGACAATATGATTTGCCTGAATGGCTAGGAGATGGTAGAAAATGGACTAGTAAGAACAAAAAAAAAAAAAAAAAAAAAAAATTAAACTTGGGACTTCCCGCGGGCCGGATTTTGGACGCTGGGGGGCTGTATCCGGCCCGCGGGCCGTAGTTTGGGGACCCCTGATTTACATGTTTTGCTTGTGGAAATCAAATTTAGACTGACTGAAACAAATGTACACTGTTCACAGAATGTGGGCTCCTTATTCAATAGAAGTTGAACAATAATTTACTAGGCAAAAAAGCTGCAATGTTCCCATGTTATGAAACAAGGTATTAAATATCGATATAATATTGAAGTGATCAAAGAAAACGTTGCCGCCCAACACTGACAGTCGACTGCTTTTTCTGTCTATGCAAAGTCAAGATTGCACATGTCAGGAATCACGTCAACGCAGGGAATTTCTCAGATTGTTTTCTTGTAAAATCCCTTGTGTATAAGATTCCCCGTAGCGCGGGATTTGCTCGGCGTTTGATGATCACTACTTTAAGCCCTTTTGATCTAACTCTGCAAATGACGCACGCCTGAAGTACAGAAAGAGGAGATTTGGAGCCATCACTGTCAGGTACAGTGGGTGATCGGTGATAAGAGGTCCTGACATCCACGTCCCATTAAATATACGTGATCTGAGGCCGGTGCTAGAGTAGAGCGTCGACAGATAGACAGGTACATCAAAGAAACCCAGCGGTCTGGCTGCAGGAGGAGAAGGTGCCATTGTTGGATCAAAGTGTCAGGGAGGGGAAAAAGTGGGTGGATAGTACCCTATAGATATGTAATCATGCGACACCCAGTGCTGCAGCAGCAGGTTTCATAAGCTCGCCCTCTTTTCTCGCCACCGCTGCAAACAAGACTTCAATCACATGCGCTCTTCTCGCTGACACCCCATCACCTTGACACAATCAAAGCCATGTGTTGGTGTGTTCTGCTTTACATTAATAAGATATATTCACATGACGGCCACGTTAAGACCGGAACGACAATCCATTCCACATCACATCAATCTACAAAAACAAACACTATAGCACGGATGCCAGGCAACTAGTTGGCGATGTCACTTTATTATTAAGAAACATCTGAAAGTGTAGGTCTTCGGCAAAAAAGACATTTGTAGAAAAAATATATACGCTTTGTGAGTGAACCATTATCAAACTCATCACTTGATCAAACACTGCTGTGTAGTATTGTGATATATGTACTTAAATGTTGCTTGTTGTAAGTACATGGCAGTTTATTTCCTGTTACACACATTTATATTACTACACATCCTAAAATAAAGCCTTGAGCCCGACTGTCTGCCAGTCAGCTACAGATGTGTAAGTTGTAAGTTTTGTATTTGTACACTGCACCCAGAAAGGATTCACAGCACTTTGCGTTTTCCACATTTTATACTACAGGCTTATTCCAAATTGGAATTAATTAATTTGTGTCTTCAAAATTCTACGACAATGTGAAAACGTTTTTAATTTTTTTAGATATTTTCTGCAAATGTTTTGCAAATAAAAAACTAAGAAATCACATAAACATAAGTGTTTACAGCGTTCGCTCAATACTTTGTTGATGCACCTTTGGCAGTAATTACAGCCTCAAGTATTTTTGAATACAAAGCCACAAGCTTGGCACATCTATCTTTGGGCAGTTTTGCCCATTTTCCTTTGCAGCACCTCTCAAGCTCCATCACGTTGGATGGGAAGTGTCGGTGCACAGCCATTTTTAAATCTCTTCAGATATGTTCAATCGGATTTAAGTCCAGGCTCCTGCTGCGCCATTCAAGGACATTTACGGAGTTGACCTGAAGCCACTCCTTTGATATCTTGGCTGTGTGTGTAGGTGATGCTGCCACCACCGTGCTTCACTGTAGAAATGGTATTGGCCTGGTGATGAGCGGTGCCTGGTTTTCCTCCAAACATGACGCCTGGGATTCACACCAACAATTCAATATTTGTCTCATCAGACCAAAGAATCTTATTTCTTATGGTTTGAGTCTTTCAGGTGCATTTTGGCAAACTTTTTACTGAGAAATGGCTCCTGTCTGGACACTATACCATACAGGCCTGATTGGTGGATTGCTGCAGAGATGGTTGTCCTTCTGTAAGGTTCTCCTCTCGCCACAAAGCAATGCTGTAGCTCTGACAGCTTTGCGAACGAAAAGATTAAAAAATGGATGCAATGGCTGGCGTGCTGCTGTTAAACAGATGGGCGAGACCATAATTAATTCCAAACACCACCTTTACGACATGGCATTGTTGTTGTTGTTTTTCTCCATACATATCTTGGATGGTTTAATCCAGGAATAGGGAGGTTTACCATGATCACGCTCTTTTGGAAAAGAGTGCCTTCAAGTCATACACCTAATTGTGACATACAGCAGCTTTAAAGCAATGAAGGCAAATAAATGTACTGTTATGTTGCAGCCAGCGGAGGCGCAGTGGAGCAGTGTTCATATTAGGGATGTCCCGATCAACATGTTTGGCCTCAGATTCGATCTGATTTCAAGTCCCAATCAGATACTTTGACAATATATAGTGGGACTAAAATATTTTTTTATAGCAAGTAGATAAAGTAAACAATAATACATGTTTATGAAGCTTATCTTACTAAATCTTGAATTTGCTAGTATTGTTGTGACATACAATTAACCAATAAAGGGTGCGCAATAATTAAACAAGATCAAAAACGACGATTGGCTCCCATTTAAATCATTTGGGCTTTGCCCTCAAAGCCTTCCTGTATTTAGAGACTTACTCTCTGAGTTTGTAAACAATAACAAAAAGGACCAAAACATTTTGTGTAACAATAAGAACAAGAAAAATATAAATCTAATCACTTTAGTATCATTTACATAGTGATTATTGACTAGGCATTGATGGTATCGACATTTGGATTGATCACCCCTACTTTACACTGAAGTTAGAGCATACTTGCCAACCTTGAGACCTCCGATTTCGGGAGGTGGGGGTGGGGTGCGTGGTCGGGGGTGGGGCGTGGTTGGGGGCGTGGTTAAGATATATATATATATAAGAAATACTTGACTTTCAGTGAATTCTAGCTATATATATATTTTTTTTATTACATATATATATATTTTTTTTTATTACACACATATATATATATATATATATATATATATATATATATATATATATATATATATATATAAATAAAAGAAATACTTGAATTTCAGTGTTCATTTATTTACACATACACACACATAACACTCATCTACTCATTGTTGAGTTAAGGGTTGAATTGTTCATCCTTGTTCTATTCTCTGTCACTATTTCAGAACACACACATTATACAAATATACATTATAAAATCAATAAGAAAACGGGAGCTCTAATTTGGGAGTCTGAATTAGGATCAGAAGTTCCTATATAAACATTGCGCACTCACGTCACCTTTTTGTATTGATTACTGCAGCTGTGCACTGGATTCATTCACAAATACAAACTACAACTCACAAACACTTTAGAGTTAGGCTCCACCATCAGAATGTGTACTTAAACTTATAAAGATCACATGGATATTATTCAGTGAGTTGATTTACCAAAACTAACCTGTTATACAGGAGGAAAAAGCACACAGGACGTTTCAATTGTTCACAGACTGGTCGCGCTCATCAGAATGACAAGACACTTCCCGTCTGCAGGTGATAGCATTCAATTGGGAAGAAACGCCCTACTGCCCCCTACTGACCAATGTGAATACTGATAAATCTGTAATGACAGCTCCAAAAACGAATTCAAACCACAAAATAAAATAAATAAATCAACACAAAAATGTGACACATTATGGGTGGGTCACATATGCATGTACAGTAGATGACAGTATTGTCCTGTTTAAAAGTGTCACAACATTGCTGTTTACGGCAGACGAACTGCTTTACGGGGGACGAAAACTTGACTGCTGTTGTTGTGTGTTGTTACCGCGCTGGGAGGACGTTAATGAAACTGCCGAACAATAAACACACATAAGAAACCAAGAACTCGCCCTTGATCATTAGCTGTTTATATGGTGGGAAAGCGGACGTGAGAACAGGCTGTCAACACGTCACTCAGGTCCGCATGGAGCTGGAGGGGGCGTGGCCTCCAGCTCCGCCTGAATTTCGGGAGATTTTCGGGAGAAAATTTGTCCCGGGAGGTTTTCGGGAGAGGCGCTGAATTTCGGGAGTCTCCCGGAAAATCCGGGAGGGTTGGCAAGTATGAGTTAGCGGCTAGCTTCCTGTGTCGTCCTGCTCGGCGTGTGTGTGTGTGTAGCATGCTTAGCCCCTCCTTTTCCTTTAGTCCCCCAGTGATAATAGTACTTAGAAGAAACTTTGTTTATTTTCCAACACGGTGGAGAGGATTTGTATCCTAGAAGTGTTTTTTCACACTGTGGATTCATTTCAATTTGGTCGGGCAAAACACGCAGTCTTTTGGAATTCACGCATGCATCTCCTGCATGTGTGTAACAAGGTATCCGGAAATGTACCGGTAATTGTGTCTCCTTTAGCGTGCTTCTCTTTTGAAGGAATATTTCACGTGATTATCAGCCGTGGTCAACAACCGTTCGCCAATCAGTTAAAAAGGCAAATATCGGCTCTGATCGGGATCCAGGAATCTTAAGTTCACACTATACTGGTTGAAATGCTTTCAAATGCCCATCATTTTCTACTGTAGGGACATGAGAACCAAGTTGACACAACATTTTCCTACCATAAACCGATGCAGAGATATGACGTATCGTTGGAGGGCTCAGTCTGGAACAGACCAGGGGTTATATTCCAGAAGTGACCAGTGCATAGTTAACATAGTTCAGGATCAAGAGCTGAGACAATTGCAGGAAGAGACCACAGGTGGTGGCTACCGGTCACCATGACCCCCCATACACTTGATGTTGTTCTGCTGCCCAATGGTGTTTGAAGGATGTGGGGAGATCGTGACGGACGTCAAGTGGAGCGCATGGAGGATGAGAAGAGTGGAGATGAGCAGTAGGGATGTCAAATAGCAAGAGCAATGGGAGGTGAATTCGGATTGTTGGGGGGTGGAGGGAGGGAGGGCATAAAATAAATGTATGAGGTAAATGCTGCTTGTGGAATGCATTTGACAGCTGGCAGACACACACTGCCACAATGAGTCTAACCCGCCCCCGAGGTACCTTCCGAAACCAAGTCCTGCTCTGCAGCACGTACACGTCCAGACAAAGGGGCCAAGTAGTCTGCAACATAACTTACCTCCGGGCTCTTGCTTTGTTCCTCGCGTTGGATGGCTTTGTTCACTGGCCAGAGACCGGATATCTACTCAGTGACTGGATGCTGTCTCTCCCCCCCCCCCCCTGTCTCGTGGTCTCTCCTAACCTTTCCTTTCTCATTCTTGAACTTGTGATGACGAATCTATAAAAAGTACAGAAGGTGTCTAGATACCACCTCAAAATTTAGAAGCCATTTTAGTACAGTACATCTTCTCAAGCAACACTACTACTATAAATGAGACTTTGAGTAGTCTGTGTGATGGGGAAGGGATCTGTGGTTCCTAACACTACGTCACAGATCACGTGACTGGTTTGTTTGTTCTCTCTCAAAATGGCTCGGGAATCTGTGAGATTGACACTATTTTGATCATATCTATTTAACAGAATCAGAATCATTATTAATCCCCGAGGGGATATTAAGATTTTCAGCACAATCCCATTCAAGATCGCTGACGGGTCTGTCAACTTCCGGCGCCCCTTACAAAAAAGGTGAGAAACAGGTAAACGCTGGGGGGGCCGGGGGTTGAGAAAAAAAAATTCAGTCTAAACCTGGGCCCCTGGAGAGGGGGTCCAAACTGAGGCCAAGGGGGGGAAAACCTCATAGCCATAGCACACACATATGTGTGTAAGAGGGAAACATCAAAGAACACAAAGGCCTTTAAAGACATTAAAAGAGCAGAGCTGATGCAACCAGCCACTTCTACACACAGCCACAAAAGTAAAACAACAAAACAAAAAAAAACATATACACTGTGGTGGCCTCTCAGTGGCCTTGTGGTTAGAGTGTCAGCCCTGAGATCAGTAGGTTGCTAGTTCAAACCCCGGCCGAGTCATACCAAAGACTATAAAAAATGGGACTCATTACCTCCCTGCTTGGCACTCAGCATCAAGGGTTGGAATTGGGGGTTAAATCACCAAAAATTATTCCCGAGCGAGGCCACCGCTGCTGCTCACTGCTCCCCTCACCTCCCAGGGGGTGAACAAGGGGATGGGTCAAATGCAGAGGACACATTTCACCACACCTAGTGTTTGTGACAATCATTGGTACTTTAACTTTAATCTTATATCTACTATATAGAAAAAAAAGTATTCAGCACAGTCTCTACTGACTAAAAAGCAGGCAAGTCAGTGCCAAGATAATTGTTTCTTGCTCACAGTCAAGCAGATAACTCACTAAATATTCACTCTTTGAACATGTTCACTATAAAGTGTACTCATATGTTGACTATGTTGACTATCTACAGAGCAATATTAGCTATAAACAACCTACCGGTACTCTGAAGTATATCCTGGTTTATAATATAACTAAAAAAGCACTCTGAGTGAGCAGACTTCCGCCAGGCCCTACTTGTCAATATTTAAAATAAGTCATAAATCTAGATGGTGATCCGAATGGGCACTTGTTCCTTATCCCATTTCTGATATTCCCAAAAAGTTGAATCAAAATCCATTCAATTTGTTTTTAGTTATCTACAGCAGAATGAAAGAACCAGATTGGATCTTTTTGTCAGTAACTGTGTCTTTGTCTCTGTAGGTGTAAGCGGAGCACCTAAGGCACATGCGCATGTGCATGCGCACGTCCAAGCCCATGCAAATTGAGGCTCGTATCGTAGTGGAAACGATCCGGATCAGTCCCTCTAAATGTAATGACTTGTTCTTTATGTTATACTGAACATTTCCTAAAAGTTTGACAAAAATATGCCAATAAGTAGGTATCCATAGCGGATTCAAAGAAATGCCGTCACCCACTGTTTTTGTCTCTGCGGGTGGAGGTGGGCATCGCACGCACGCACGCACGCACGCACGCACGCACGCACGCACACGCACACGCACACGCACACGCACACGCACACGCACACACACACACACACACACATTGATGTTCATAACGTAAAAGTGAGGTAACGTGGTAGAAATTATCTGGATCAGGCACGAAATAAAATAAATTTCTGACATTTCCTGAAAGTTTTATTGAAAATTGACACACAACTTTTGGAGGTATGATGATCACTAACTTAATGACTAACAATACATAGGTACGATTACATAGGCAGCTGAAATGTGAGACGTGTCAGATACTGTGGGTTACTGTGTCATTAAGTCAGATACTGTAAAGCTAGAAATACATGATGTATCCCACAGGACATCACTGTATAATATTATATACATATGTTCCATAAAACAGTTTTCAACTGTCAAATCATTTCAAATGTGAATCCTAACTGTCTTTTGAATTACATTGAATATACATACCTGCCAACTTTTGAAATCAGAAAAACCTAGTAGCCAGGGTCCAGGGGCCGCAAGCCCCGGTAGGTCCAGGACAAAGTCCTGGTGGGGGGTTCAGGCTTTGCCCCCCGACGCAAAATGATTATTAGCATTCAGACAGGTTAAAATGTTGCTAAAACCATCACTTTTCTATCAGTCACAGTGACTTTTCAAAACAAAAATATTACAGCAAAAATCATATGGGTTGATTGACATGTTTATTCTGTAAGCTAACTTCAATAGTTTGAAATTATTTTGACAGTTCATGCCAGTTATCCTGTCAACCTTTCACAAGACTTCAATTTGTTAATTGAAAGTATAAACAGTATAAACACTTTTTACAGTAAACAAATGGTAAAACAGTACTAAACAATTCCATTTAAAAAAAAAATTGGTGTCATTATTAACTTTCTGTCCAAGCTTGTATAATCTACTGCCTTGTTCAATTGTATAAAATATTCGGTGCCTAAAATTCACATTTCTATCACAATTATCATACTGTAAACATGGTAAGCTAACTTCATTAAAATTAATAGTCCTGTCAATAGCATGGAATTACAATTCAAATGTAGTTTTTTGTAAGCCTTTCAAAAGAATTCAAAATATGAAAAATTAATGAAAATTAATTTAAGCCATCAGACACTTGAAAAGTGGCACATCACATCTCTAATGTAATCATTTTAAATTTTCAACAGAAATAGCACTGCAAAAATATTAAGGACATACTTCTGTATTTTGGTAGTTATGCTGTCAACATTTAACAATATTTCTTCAACTTGGACTTGAAAGCATAAATAGTATAAACACTTTTAACAGTATAACAGTACTAAACAATTCCAATAGATAACATTGGTGTCATTACCTTTTTGTGGCTAAAATCTGAAAAACGTTGAAAGTTTTCCACTTGTATCGCTAGCAACGGCATTAGACTTGTGTTCTTTTGTCCCAACGTGGTCTTTTACATCGCTAATTCCTCCGTGTCTGATCGAAAAATCTTGTCTGCACAAGGTGCAATTCGCGTAGTTTTCACCCTTTTTGGAACGGATAATTATCCCCGGATAGGCTTTTGAATATTCTTCACGGAATGACTGCAGTTTTCTTTTCGGTTTAAGACTCGTTTGCGATTTTTCTCCGGCTGATTCCATGATCGTTCGCTCGTTTGGAAACAATGGCAACAGGTGCCTCGTGCTTGGCAGCGGTGCTATAAATAGCCTCGCGCATTTAAAAAAAATTTTTTTTTTTAATTAATGAAAAACCGTATTTTTTATCACTGCAACTGTAACCCGGAATAGGTTGATGAAAACCGTACTAATTACGGGAAAACCGGAGTAGTTGGCAGGTATGAATATATAAGATCTGACCTGTGTTTTGTGCACGATAAAACTCTGCAGCAGATGACTATAATCCAGTAACAAATTTCAAAACAATTCAAAGGATTTCTCTTTCAAATCCAATCAGCTTTGAGGCAAAATTACTGTATGCGTGATTAGAATCTGTCATAACAAACAAGGTTTAATCTGTAGCTGATCGACGCTGCACATTTGGCAGCAACTCAAACTGAACAGTAAGCTCATAAATCATGGTACATATTTAGACTTCTGTCAAATCTCACCAGATCATGCTGCAGTTAGTTTTTTTCTTATGGATATGAGATCTTTGCCTCCTATTAGCAATGAATGCACAAGATTGCATTTGCTCACTCTTCAAGTTTACCTCTTGGCAGATGACTCATTTGCATGCAGATAGATAGATAGATAGTACTTTATTGATTCCTTCAGGAGAGTTCCCTCAGGAAAATTAAAAGAGACTGTTCAAATGCCCTATTGACTAAAGAACCCTGCCTACTAACCTGGGCTGCTAATAGCTGGCAACTTACTGTTGACGACATGCTCAGGAAACATACAACTCTTAAGTCCAAGTTGACCCCATCTTTCATTTGTGACCTACATGAATAACTGGAAATGGTGTTCTTGGCAAATGAACTATACAATGAAAAACATAGTGATGCGAGCGGGACGGTCTTGGCTCAAGCACGACATAATGGCCCAGAAGTCGAGAGAGGAAGGAAAAAGGAAAACACCGGAGCAAAGGGAAGACGCTCTGGCTCAGATAAATGGGAAGGAAGAAAGAGTGACATTAGTGAACTGAGCCGACCTACTGACACCCCAGTCAAACACAAATACCTTGGATACAACAATGCTAAAAGGCAAACAAGAGGTAACAAAATCACTTTCATACATGTGGAATGCACACACACTGTGTTCAAAGAGTTTGGGGATGAAGACAGGCATGAACACAATTTTTGTCCTCAAGTCTACTACCTCTTTTAATGTTTTACACGCATCTAACCACAAGGAGGCAGTAGTTGGTGCACTATGGAACAGATACACCTCAATCCAGTGTCTAGCCACTAGATGTCACCAAAGCCTAATTTAAAGCAAGCCAGTCCAAACATGAATGAATGGCAATGTGCAGACTGCAGACTAACCCATCCATCCATCCATTTTCTACCGCTTATTCCCTTTTGGGGTCGCGGGTGGCGCTGGAGCCTATCTCAGCTACAATCGGGCGGAAGGCGGGGTACACCCTGGACAAGTCGCCACCTCATCGCAGTGCAGACTAACCATCACATTGATTATATTCATTTAAGCAACAAAATTAGATTCCTATATTATTTTTTGTTGATATATCCTAATTTGATTATTTAACCACTAAACTGACAAGTATAGCAAAGTGAGCAAAGTTTCATTATGTATTTCCCCATTGGGCCACCAGAGGTCACAGTCAATACATTTATAACCATGCTATGTTACATCAGATAGGATACCGACCAAGACAAGGGGGTAAGATTAGGTACTCACAGAGCACAGATGGGGCAGGAACCTCTCTATGTCATTCATGTCTATGCCGTCATCTTCTTCAAACGTGTTTTTGCTCACCCTGAAACAGAGGATGCAGAACAAGTGCCATTAGAAAAAAGAAAAAAGACAGCAAGACTCCATATGTCATTTTGACAGGACAAGACGCAAGTTCTCACCCCTCTCTGTCAATGTGCGGCAGATGCTTTGGTGCACCTCTCAGGTGTTTTCTGTGGAAGTGGCTGAAGTCCAGCTTATCTGGCTGCACATCCCAACCTGTACCTCTGCAACAAAACACAAGCCCATAGTACAACATACCGTAAGGAGCACATGTGTTCATATGATGAGTACCCGAGTGAGTCGAGGGTGTTAGCGGCCCATATGTCTGTGCCCAGGATGTCAAAGGAACCATCTCTGTTGCCATTCTACATAGCACAAAACACATGCGGAAAAACAGAATGTCACAAATCATTATAAAGTATAGCTTGCTTACTTATAGTATGTCACACAAAACAAAACTGAAGTAGAAGGTAGGAAGGTAGAAAGACACTTGATATGCATCATAGAATTGTGAATGTTTCCTTTATGAATAGCAAAGACTTGCAAAGTCGTGAATGCTGGAGTCTTACAACTCTCTTCTACCAGCAATACCTGGAACTAGTGCTGTCAAGCGTTTAACAAAAATAAGTGAATAATTAATTATAATTTGTAATTAATTTTTCTAATTAATCCCATTTTCCATCTCACCTAAAAATGCAGAGAAAAGCCCTCAACTTGAGATATTTTACATTTATACCATTATTATTAAGATAGGTATATACAGTGCATTTGCAAAGTTCATAGCGTTAAATTGTTTCTACATTTTGTTTTGTTGCAGCCTTCTTCCAAAATGGAATAAATTAATTGTTGTCCTCCAAATTCCACAGACAATACCCCATAATGACAATGTGAAAAGTTTTAAATGTTTTAATTTTGCAAATTTATTAAGAATAAAAATAATAAAACAAATAATAAAGAGACCTCCTGGATTAAATATTTTGTGCCGCGCCCATTCTCCATTGCGACTATAAAAAATATAATTTGTATGTAAAATTAGTTTTAAGTACACCTCTGCCTAAAATTGCATTCTAATTAACATTAAAGAAAACAACACACCGGTCTTTCCTCGTCTCCCACCGAAGTCACATTGAAGACAAGTGCTACGTACATCGGGGTGTTGTTTTTAAGTCTGTAAAGCACTTTGCGTTGCATTTCTTTTATGTATGAAAAGCGCTGTATAAATAAAGTTTGATTTGATTTTACACGCTTCATCATATTCTAGAATGGCAAAAAAACATGCTTCCCAAGGTCATTGTACCAGAGGGCCCAACCAACTATTTAAGAAGGACTGGTTTAAAAGGGAACTGCACATTTATTGAAAATGTGTCTATCCTTCACAGTCCTTATGAGAGACAAGAAGACAAAATAATTATTTTTTGCATTCTAATTTGTAATAATCGGCTTATTGGCGAGCAATTCAGCTAGTAGGATGAATCCATTCTGCCTTTAAATCACTTTGAAAATGCAAGAACCACCAACAATACTTCATTCAGTACCCTGTATAATAATAACCAAGATGGAGTGACATTGTTATTGTAAGAATGAATACTGACAAACTATTTTTCTAGCGTAGTAAGTCTTCGCCATACTACAGCATTAGCCATAAGCTAGCTACAGCAAGAGGTAAGCTGGAAACTGCGTCAACAGCTCAAAGGCTTTTGAGTTTGTAACGCACAACAACGCAACATGACACCAATCTGTACTGACTGAAAAACATGAACAATCATATGACAGTATCTGTAAAGTATTTATTATTTCATGTTTTGTTTGTACACATCTAGCTCGACAGTGTATGTACTGTAATTGTACGGTGATGTGCTGCATGTATCATAATCAATATTATAATGACTCACTCGATGGACAGTTGTCTGCTTTTGGTTTATTTGGGATAGCCACCCTATTTGTTTTGGCATAGCTTGGATCAAAATTCCACATTTGCACCGTCGAGTCACACTGAACTCACTCTCTCGGATTTTGTCTGCTGTAACGTTCCACGCTTCCTTCAGGCTCACTTCTATAAGCAGCAGTTCATCCTACGCATATTCAGCTTAAAAAAGATAAGGTTGTGAATCCTCATTTGTCCAAAGATTTTAGTCTTCTTGTCTGTCATCAAGCCTGCCATGACTATAACACAGTCACATTTGTTTCCGGAAGTAGGAGCACACATTGACTGCCGGGAACCAGAAGTGCGTTGCTATACAAACGGAAATAAAAGCGCTTAGGAAAGAACTTCCGGTATTGCTTAAAATTACCAAAATATGGTAAATATTGAACAAATTACATATTGTTATGAATGTGTCTGTTACTACATTATATATACCATACATATACTTGCAGTGTGTATATAAAACATTGGAGTGCAGTTACGCTTTAAGGGAACAGATTTAACAAATATATCTATATTTGCCAAAATTACATGTTAAACTTTGTCAAACGGATCAGTGGAAACTTTGGTTTTGGTTGGATTTCCTAACTGTCAATCACATAAGTCTAAGTTTAACGAATAATTACTTTTGATTTAATTTCGTCCACGTGCAGACACGCTAGCGTGCGATTAAAACAACATTGTCATCCATGTAAATGTTTTAAGTATAATGCACCCATCATTGTACATGTAATATATCACTATATTGACGCACAAATGTGTTATACCTTAGACAAACTTAAACTTTATTGATCCACAAGGGAAATTATTAATATAAGTAAGTATAATGCAACGACTCTCAAACTGTGGCACGTGTATCACGAGTGGTGCATGGGCTCCATCTATCACTTGATTTAAGTAGTGTTTTATTTATCTATATTCAAACACAGTGTTACTGTTCAAACTGTGTGTAATGTTGCAGTGGCCAAAAATATGAAATATAATTGTTAAATAAAACCCCTGCCTTGTTTTTAATGAACACTTTGGCCTACGACACTGCTGTATTTTAATGTCGGTCATTATGGTGGTACTTGGAGAGCCAAGTTGGTTCTGGGGTGGCACTCAAAGTTTGAGAACCACTGGTATAATGTCTCAAAAAAATACAAAACAATTATGCAATTTCCCCACAGCTCATCTACTAGACCGATGTATGCTACTCAAAAAAAGAGATATATTTAATATTCAAACGTTTACAAACCATAAACATACTTCTGATATGTATTTAGGTCCATTATTAATATCCTACACTATTTGTTACATTTTATGTATTCTATCCCAACTATATTAAGTTGCTAACATCCTGACAGAGACTTCTTTTTCACCGTGGCTATATATCATATTTGTGTCGCATGTTATTGTTACTGTTGTTGCCCTTAGTCAAGCACAAAACGAAAGCAAGGCAACTCGCAGGCGTACAGAAACGGTAACGTTAGAGATTAAAAATTAACTCGGAAAACCTAACGCTGTAAATATGACTATATTTACAGCCTATCTCAGCTGCATTCGGGCGGAAGGCGGTGTACACCCTGGACAAGTCGCCACCTCATCGCAGGGCCAACACAGATAGACAGACGACATTCACACTCACATTCACACACTAGGGCCAATTTAGTGTTGCCAATTAACCTATCCCTAGGTGCATGTTTTTGGAGGTGGGAAGAAGCCGGAGTTCCCGGAGAGAACCCACGCAGTCACGGGGAGAACATGCAAACTCCACACAGAAAGACCCAGAGCCCGGGATTGAACCCAGGACCTTCTTATTGTGAGGCACACGCACTAACCCCTGTACCGCCGTGCTGCCCATGACCTACATGAATAACTGGAAATGGCGTTCTTGGCATATGAACTATACAATGAAAAACATAGTGATGCGAGCGGGACGGTCTTGGCTCAAGCACGACATAATGGCCCAGAAGTCAAGAGAGGAAGGAAAGAGGAAGGCACCGGAGCAAAGGGAAGACGCTCTGGCTCAGATAAACGGGAAGGAAGAAAGAGTGACATTCACATCCAAATTGCAATTGTAATTTATTCAGATTTTAAATGGACTCATAATTTTAAAGAATTAATTGAAAAATAATATTTTTTTTAGGAATCAATTTTTGGATTAAAACATCAAACAGCTATTATTGATATTATTAGTATTATTGATACTGTAGCTTTTATTAATTTTGGTTTTAATTGTATGTTATGTCTTCTCAATTTATTTGTAGATTTATATCCTAAGTATTGTAAGGCTGGGATTGGGTTGGAGTTGCTCTATTTTCTTTTATTAGATTAATATTCTGTGATTTTTGGAAATAACATTTCTAAAATAAATTTTTTAAAATATGTAATTTAGGTCAAGTTGTATGTCACCAGCCAAGAGGGACGTTCGTAACCTGTTTTGAAAAGGTTTTGTTTTAATCTATACAACAAATAAAATATTACGAAAATCGGGTTGAATCGTGAATCGATTCTGAATAGAATCATCACCCCGAAAATCAGAATCTAAGGTGAGGTGCCAAAAATATTTCCCACCTCTATTAAATACACACTGAACTTGCACTGAAATGACATTTTAGCAACAATAAACCCTTGGGAAAACACACATTTGACCCAGGTACCTTGGAGGAGCATTTGAACTGGTTGTTTCGCCCCCTGCTGCCAGATCGGGAGCCAGAGCCAGGTCTGGATCCAGAACTGGGCCTGGAGCCCGTGCTGCCGTTACTGCTGTTATCCCACTCATCCTGAATGGAGAAAAAAAAATTAGGGCTTGGTTGTACAGTATTTTGGGAAGAGTAGGGCAGTACACTACACACACTTACAATTACTGGTTTGGAGAAATCTCTCCCCTGGGATGAAGTCCAGCTGTCATCTTTGCTGTAGTTGCAGTCGTCCGTCCACTGAAGGAGAGAAACAACACATAAGATGCTCTCACAGTACCCTTAACCAAAGTTAATGACCACCAAAGTTGAGAAAAATCTCTCCTCCTCCTCACTTGTCTGCTTTACTTTTGAGAGAAGAGGCGCTCAAATGGTCGGTTTTCAAGTGACTAGGTTTTTTAATACCGCATCTGATTTGCCTCTCGCTTTGATGAGCCAGGCGTGTGTATATGCTCATCATCGGGCTTCACTACACATCTTTAAAAAAAAAAAAAAAAAAGAAGCTCTGCCGACTATTCAGTCAGTCAGCTACAGATGTGGAAGCTGTAAATTTTATCTTTTTGTTTATCTTCAGCAAATAGGCTAACCTAGCATGATGTTGCTATTACAATGTAATAACTGTAATGTTACCCACATACTTAGGGACTTAGACTTCCTTTTATTGTCATTCAAATTTGAACTTTACAGTACAGAGAACAACGAAATTTCGTTGCATTAGCTCGTTGTAGTGCAGGATAAAAGAGCAATAATGTGCAGATATAAATAAATAGATTACTGTATAGATAAATATATTGCACTTACATACTGTAGCTATGTTAGCATTGCTAACATGTGTGTCCTCCTGTATCACTCCTTAATGGTACAGTATGTTGTTGTATATGTATTCAATCCCTCTAGGACCTATGTGTCAAAGTCAAGGCCCGCGGACCAGATCCGGCCCGCGAATTAATTATCTATGGCCCACGAGATGATATTTGATTAGTATTAGAACCGGCCCGTAGGCTACAGCCGCCTGCTGCTGTTTTGCATGCACCAATACTCCATCAGTGTTGGTGTTAGGAATTTGAAAAATCCCGGGGACCCCATCAAGTCATAAAAATGGGGTCCCACCATAAATTTTTGGGGTCCCAATTTTTTGTAACTGTTTTGAAAACAAACGATAAATGTATGCATTATCCTGTTATAGCTCACATTCTATATTGTGTTTTAGAAAAAGCTTGTCATAAACGTTACTTAATTTGTAAAAAAAAATTATACAAATAAAAACACATTTTTGGTAACACTTTAGTATGGGGAACATACTATAATAATAAGCAACTAATTAATGGGGAATATGTTCACTAACGTGTTACCAAATATGGTAAGAGTTATTTGGACACTAGGGGAACATATAAGGGTTAGGGTTACTAATAAGCAATAATTCTGAGGTTATTGAGGGAAGACTCTTAGTTAATGACTTACCGGTTGTATAATAAGGCCATGCAAAATAAGGCATTAATAAGTACTAATTAAGATCCACTATGTTACTAATTTGCATGTTAATAAGCAACTAATTAATGGTGAATATGTTCCCCATACTAAGGTGTTACCACATTTTTTGCATATGTAAATGTATTCAGTTCTAAATATTCACTTTGTTCTTTCCTTCTTTACTGCTGCCGGTATTTTTTTCTATATTTTTATTGTAATATTTTCAGAATGTGTTTGTTCCATTTTTGGTCAAAGTAAGACAAAGAAAACAATCTGAAGTTGTCTTTATTTTTTAGTTTTAATGCCATGATTTGAATAGCCCGGTCCGCATGTGCACAGATTTTCCTCCATGCGGGCCCTGAGCTAAAATGAGTTTGACACCCCTGCTCTAGGATTTTGGCGGCTTTTTTTTGTGAATGCCGGATTTCGCGACAGTAAAAAGTTGCATCAAATTTTGCGATATTAAGGCTTTTTTTTAATGAACATAAATCTCCTTGTCACATTATTTATTTCTAATCAGTGTTTTATACCCAAAAAGCCAAGGATTTTAACAAACCTGAAAAATATGCTTTACATGCATCTTAAATTAAAGGTTTTGAATATTGGTTGATTTTGCGTTAATTGGCACAGTCGCAAAATCTTGGAGGGACTGTGTCTTGGTATTGCAATATTTGACTACCTGTTTTGATTTCTTTTGCAACTCGTCTAGGAAAATTACTGGAATTACTTAAACTTCCTTCAAAATTAAGCTCTTACCTGTGGCCCCTTTCCTTCATCGTCCTGATTCAAGTCTCCATCCGCCTTGTCTCCCAGAAGGCCCTGCACCTGGTACTCCAGCACGTAGCTGTCGATGAAGCGCTCCAGCTCCTCGATCTCCTGCGAGCGAGTGCTCCCCGCCTCGGACGACGCTGATGCCACTGATGAGCTCTCCATGGCAACTAGGCTGGAGGTGAATGAGAGGTAGGGAGGAGGAGGCGGAGACGGAGGGGAGGAAAGTGACCTATGCAGGGAAGCAGGGGAAAGTCTGTGTGAGCTGAGTCAGCATAATACGACTTTGCATTGTATCATAATCGCTCACCTCATAATCCGACAGCAACAAATGACCTCGCTGCTGTCAACAAGCATTCATACATGCACCATAATTTCTCTGCAGCCACATCAGGCTCAATCTTTACACTACATCAAATCCAACATGCACTTCTCTGCTACTGTCAACATTCACCATTCCCGCTTGCCTGTGTTGTATAACAATAATCAAAATGGAGTGACATTGTTACTGTAAGAACGAACATTGACAAAGTATTTTTCTAGCGTAGTAAAACATCGCCATACTACAGCATTTAGCCATAAGATAGTTATGGCAAGAGGTAAGCTGGAAACAGTGTCATCAGCTGAAAGGCTTTTGAGTTTGTAACGAGCAACAACGCGACAGGACACCAATTTGTACTGACTGAAAAACATGAACAATCATATTACAGTATCAGTAAAGTATTTATTATTTCATGTTTTGTTTGTACACAGCTAGTTCAACAGTGTATGTACTGTAATTGTACGGTGATGTGCTGCATGTATCCTGATCAATGTTATAATGACTCACTTGACGGACAGTTGTCTGTTTCCGGTTTATTTGGGATAAGCACGCCATCTATTTTGGCATAGCTTGGCTCAAAATTCTACATTTGCATCGTCGAGTCACGCTGATCTCACTCTCTCGGAGTCTGTCTGCTGTAACGTTCCACCCGTCCTTCGGGCTCGCTTCTATAAGCAGCAGTTCATCCTCCGTATCTTCAGATTCAAAAAGATAAGGATGTGAATCCTCATTTCTCCAAAAATTGCATTTTTCTTGTCTGTTACCAAGTCTAACATGATCACAACAAAGTCACGTTTGTTTCCGGAAGTAGGAACACACATTCACTGCCGCAAGTCAGAAGTGCTTTGCTATGGAAACGGAAATTAATGCGCTTAGGAAAGAACTTACGGTATTGCTTGAAATGACCAAGACTCGGTAAAAAAATTGAACAAATTACATATTGTTATGAACGTGTCTGTTACTACATTATATATATATATATATATATATATATATATATATATATATATATATATATATATATATATATATATATATATATATATATATATACACATAGTAGAGATGCGCGGTTTGCGGACACAACCGCGGAGTCCGCGGATAAACCGCGGGTAGGGCGGGTAAAAATAGATTTTAAATAGATGCGGGCGGTTGGCGGTTGAACCAATTCGGAAATATATATACATAGTTAAATGTTGTTACCCACATACGAAAAACGAGCAGCACTCTTTGAAACAGTCAATTATTCATCAGGCACCGCATCCCAGCAACAAGTGCCTCAAGTGAGCCATACCAAAGACTATAAAAATGGGACCCATTACCTCCCTGCTTGGCACTCAGCATCAAGGGTTGGAATTGGGGGTTAAATCACCAAAATGATTCCCGGGCGCGGCCACCGCTGCTGCCCACTGCTCCCCTCACCTCCCAGGGGGTGATCAAGGGTGATGGGTCAAATGCAGAGAATAATCTCGCCACACCTAGTGTGTGTGTGACAATCATTGGTACTTTAACTTTAACTTTTTTCAGCGCAGCAGGGCACATTTTAGAGGCCAGGCGCTCCTGCATGAATCCTGGCACTGTAGATGCCATTTTATTCCTGCATAGTGCTAACAAAAAAAAAAGTAAGTAGACATACGGTTGAATATGTTAAACGAATTAGTCTACGTTACCTTGGCTATACCAAATAAGCCCATGTCTAACCTATATTGAGTTCGGTCAGCTAAATAATTTTGATGGTTACGTGTTTGGGCGCACTACAATGCAAAGGAATTAAGGCAATTGCGTTGTTTATTGTGTTTTTTTTCTATTCGAGATATACTACTATGTGTAAATAATTATTTGGCCTCGCTTTCAAGTGAAGCGCATCTCCGATTGGCGACAATGTAAGGATATTTAGCCTGCTTTGTTTGTCGCGACCGTCTATTTTCATTATAATTCAAGTTTGATGATAAAGTGCAGTCTGATGGGTTTGATTTCCCCCCTTCAGCTATTTGCCTTGGCCAATAAGTTGCAGGTAATTTATTATTATTATTTATTTAATTTATTTTTGTTTAAATAGAGATGACATACATATGTTATTGTATAATTTAAGTTTGTGCGCGTGATTGACAGCCTAAGGCTTATGAGGCACATTTTTTTTTATTTCAACTTAAAAACGTATGAGCCTATGCCTATGCCTAGAACATAGGCTATGTGTTTATCTTTATTTTCCTGCCTGTCGTTGACAATGGAGATTGTCTGATATTTTGTCATGGCTGCAGATCAATCAATAAAGGTTCATCTTTGTCGCGAAATTGTTCACTGCTTCACAGTGCACCCCGCCCTCGTCCCTATTTGAGCATTATAACGTTAACAAGTTAATATTCATTGAAATAAATTCAGAAACATTTTTTTACCTAACGAAAATATAGGCCTAGTCTTTCTAAAACATTTTTTTAACTTCTTAAAAGCCTCGTTCTGCTTGCTGCAACTGCGCACACAAAGTGTGAGGAACGCACTCCTGATCTGAGGGCATTGGCAACAATAGTCAACA
The DNA here is from genome assembly GCF_033978685.3 of Nerophis lumbriciformis. Lineage (NCBI taxonomy): Eukaryota > Metazoa > Chordata > Actinopteri > Syngnathiformes > Syngnathidae > Nerophis > Nerophis lumbriciformis. The sequence goes on along the minus strand of NC_084579.2, from coordinate 18,972,565 downwards.
CTTTCTTAATGGAAATGACAATAATATTATAATAATGATGAATAATATTATCACGCATTAATATCTCTTAGCCACTAATGCGTGGCACGCATTGAATGTCTCTGCTCCATTGGATCAGTCTCCTTTCTTTAACAGGCAAAAGCTTTATAACCTCACTAATGCCTTGCATCGTCTATATTAGATATATAACAACGGGCGGGTGCGGGCGGGTGTGGTTTTGATAAAATGTTGGTTCGGGTGGATGGCGGATGGTTGACGACTTTTGTGATGCGGTTGCGGATGAAATAATTGCCTATCCGCGCATCTCTAATACATACATACTGTACATATATATACATATATATACTTAGTGTGTATATAAATCATTGATAGAGGGTTTTGAAGTTGTTTTAGAGGGCTTTGAAGGCTACAGTGGTGACTCCCATTGGCTGCATCTTGCAAGCGTTATTTACCATCTTTAAACCAGAAAAAAAAAAAAGACGTGTGTTCTTGTCTCTCATAATGATTGTGAACAATAGGCAAAATTCCCCCAAAAGTGCAGTTACCCTTTAAGGGAACAGATTTAACAAATATATCTATATTTGTTAAATCTGTTCCCTTGTTTTTTCAACACTTTCACGACCTCCACCTTCCTCCTCCTGTCTGGCGTTCAGTGTCATCACCTGACCCCTGGCCGACAGGGAATCAGCTTCCTGCCCGGGTGCCTATCGCTACTAAGCTCCTTTACATCAGGGCTTGATCAGCAACCATGCAAAGAGGATTTACCCCCCTGAAGCATGCAGAATGGTATCTGCTGAAGTCTGACGACTTGCTGAGAAGTCCTGTGCATTTGTCTGGCAACTGTCATGACCAGCATCAATCAAGCAGTGGCGACTCTCTATTTGTGTCAGGTGGCAGTGTCCTACTAGAATGTCTCTCTATTTGTGTCAGGTGGCAGTGTCCTACTAACTAGAATTTAACATAGAAAATAATATGACTGGCATAGTAATGGATTAATTGATTGTCAAGAATTGTGTAGTTAAAAGCAGTTGAGGCAAAATGCACTACTTGGCTGCCACCAGCAGAGTCACTGTTGATTAAGTCTCAATAGTAAGCAGAAAAAGTGGACCGCTCGCCTGTGCATCGGTTGGGGACATCTCTGCGCTGCTGACCTGTCTCCGCTCGGGATGGTCTCCGGCTGGCCCCACTATGGACTGGACTCTCACTATTATATTAGATCCACTATGGACTGGACTTTCACAATATTATACTAGACCCACTCGACATCCATTGCATCCGGTCTCCCCTAGGGGTGGGGGTGGGGGTGGGGGGTCACCCACATCTGTGGTCCTCTCCAAGGTTTCTCATAGTCATTCACATCGACGTCCCACTGGGTTGTGAGTTTTTCCCTTGCCCTTATGTGGGCTCTGAACCGAGGATGTCGTTGTGGCTTGTGCAGCCCTTTGAGACACTAGTGATTTAGGGCTATATAAATAAACATTGATTGATTGATTGATTGATTGAAAAAGAACATGACGTCACTGATGGGATGTTGAGCTACTGTGCTTCTATGCAGACCGCCACTATAATACAATTTTTTCAGGCAGCAGAGTTCAGAACATGCCAAATTAAACATATTTGACAAAATAATAAATTGCTATTTTAAGTCATTTACTGAAATTTGGTCAAGTACCCAGTCAATTCAAAAATATACAGAGGCAGAGGCACAGCCATTAAATATAGCCCTCATAAAATAAAAAATTAATCACATTGGCTTACCAAATCCCAGCGATGATTGCTGTAAGACCGTAAGGGAAGCCCAGCTTCCTGTAAAGTGGTCAAATATGTACTTTTGTGTTTACATTTCATTGACTAAGTATGCGCTAGAATGTGTTCAACTTTTGTTGAGAATCAGCTACACTTTTACTGGCGCGACTTTCTTCTTATTGATTTTGGTACTATTACAATCCATTAAACAGTGTTGTACCTTAGCGTCCATTGACTTCAATAGAGGAGCATAGAGTGGGTTGTCCCACTGCAGCCAAATCAATCAATCAATGATAAATGCTTGGCTTTGTCCTGGCCATCAGAGTCTCTGGAAGTGTATGGAAAGCGGGCGATATAAATCGCTGCCAGAGCATTTTTCAAGTTTCATTGCGTTGATATGGAGATTTTTACAATCTTCTAACATTTTTTTGTCCAATTTAGCATCTTTACATATTGTATCTGTTATTGAAGACTGTACTCATGTTTAGAGAGTAGCTGAAAATGATCTCCCCTACTTGAAAGATCAGCAGCCACCACTACTTCAGGCAGCTTTTCATAGTGTTTTAATTTGTACCTATATTTTGGGAACCCTTGGAAATGTCCCGACTTCCTCCCCTCCAGTACGGTGCCCCAGGGTATGGGATTAATTGATGTTTCCTTTTGATCGGTCTCACTTTTCAGTGATGGTCCCCATGGTCAAGTCGCTGTTGGCCAATTGTCATCATTTCTGCCTTAAATGGCAATTTAACTAATCCTGATTAGCATTTACTCAGCCGATCTTAACCCTAGTGAGGAAAAGTGGAGTGAACTGTGCTGCTCGGTGGAAACGTGGCTAGCTTGTCATTTTGAAAACCCTACTGCGACTCTTACTTGTCAAGTTTTTCAGTGGTCAATGTGTAACAAATGTATGTCTGCCATGTCACATGACAGGAGGAGGAAAAATACATCCCAAAAAGTCTCTTGACATGTTGTTGCCAGCAAGCTGTCTAAAACTGTTTTTGCAGATAATTAGGGCCTACATGTTTAGTACCAAAACAAATCAGTGGATATAAAGTATAGCATATACTGTACAGTAATTATAGCATGATTAAAAAAGTTTTGTTGGTCTGCAGTGCATCTAGGCGCCTGGTGCTTTGGCAGATTTTTCTGTATGTATTCACACATTGCATCACTGTAATCCATAAAGTACAATGATCTTGTACGAGTTAATGTACTATACATCTAACTATATTGGCTAGTCAGATGTGCATGGTTGTCCTTGACATGTAGGGTAGTAGTGCCAATTGATATTGACCCATCCATTAACACAGACAGATTCAACAGTAGTCTTATGTCAGTATTGTTCATGTGTTCAAGCAGGGTAGACGAGGTGGTACAGTGGGCTTGGTTGAGCCTACTATCCAAAAACATTGGAGCTAAAAATCTATTATTTTCCTACAACGTAACTCAAATTACCTTAACGGATTTGAAAAATGTGTTTTTCTCAAGTTGCTGCAGTTGGCCTTTCGTCCTGTGGCGCCACTTATAGCCTGGGTATAGTCGTGGTCAAAAGTTTACATACACTTGTAAAGAACATAATGTTATGGCTGTCTTGAGTTTCCAATACTTTCTACAACTCTTATTTTTTTGTGATAGAGTGATTGGAGCACATGCTTGTTGGGCACAAAAAACATTCATTAAGTTTGGTTCTTTTATGAATTTATTATGGGTCTACTGAAAATGTGAGCAAATCTGCTGGTTCAAAAGTATACATACAGCAATGTTAACATTTGGTTACATGTCCCTTGGCAAGTTTCACTGCAATAAGGCGCTTTTGGTAGCCATCCACAAGCTTCTGTTCAAATTTTTGACCACTCCTCTTGACAAAATTGGTGCAGTTCAGCTAAATTTGTTGGTTTTCTGACATGGACTTGTTTCTTCAGCATTGTCAGGACTTTGGGAAGGCCATTCTAGAACCTTAATTCTAGCCTGATTAAGCCATTCCTTTACCACTTTTGACATGTGTTTGGGGTCATTGTCCTGTTGGAACACCCAAATGCGCCCAAGACCCAACCTCCGGGCTGATGATTTTAGGTTGTCCTGAAGAATTTGGAGGTAATCCTCCTTTTTTATTGTCCCATTTACTCTCTGTAAAGCTCCAGTTCCATTGGCAGCACCAGATTATAATACTACCACCACCATGCTTGACGGTAGGAATGGTATTCCTGGGATTAAAGGCCTGACCTTTTCTCCTCCAAACATATTGCTGGGTATTGTGGCCAAACAGCTCAATTTTTCTTTCATGTGACCACAGAAGTGACAGAACATTCCTCCAGAAGGTCTTATCTTTGTCCATGTGATATCAGATGAAACAACAATTTACAAGTGTATGTAAACTTTTGACCACGACTGTATACACAATACTTTGGTGTGATTCCTTTTTACATAGTACAGCAAAACAACTTTAAGAGCCCGTCTGGTAAGATGTGATTATACAACAACCAGACATAAAGGCAGAGTTTAAAACCTAAGACCTCAGTCTCCTCAGTGAGAATGCAAAGTCAGTGTTCTCACCACATACAGCGAGAGCTGCTAATACTTCTAATCTGGTCTACTACAGACTGGCTGGTTTAACAATCTCACACGTAGGTTTTAGATGGAATTTGGCGTATTCTATTTCCGAGAGAGGGTTCACAGCGAGGGCTATAGCTGATTATTGAACTATATCCACGTTTAACACAGGAGTTTGTAAATTATAATTGGGTGCTATGTTTATTTTCTGAAGGCTCACAAAAAGCTCAAATTCATGTTAATAAAAACTAAATATGAGGCAGGGGTAAATGTGTTCTGCGGGGCTGTTACAATGATTTGGCTACCGATCAGTAATGGCTAATTTCTGTGGAAAATGACGATTAATGCTCTTTAACTCAATGCCTATCACAAAAACGCCTTTGGCTGATTATTTATTTTTGGTCCTCCAGCTAACAGTGCATTTCTTACAAATATAATTACCATTATCACTGGAGGAGAAGGCTAAACATGTTACACATGTGCTCTGTTGCTGTGAAGCAGCTAGGCGTACACGTAAGGGTAGGGCGGATCGATTCATATATCGGTGGTGTCAATACCAAAAGTAGTAATATCAGTATATGAATGGTATTTTATTATCTTCAAAAAATCTATATTTGTTATTGTTACAAATTAAGGAAATATGTCTCTGTACACAGGAGGACTTAGAGGGGAAAAACTAAAGATTCAAATGAATAGTAGAGGGTAGTTTTTGATTTTGTTTAGTGATTGTGTACTATTGACAATGTGTGCTGGGAAAATGTAATTAAATCCGAATTGCAATTCATTTATATTACAATTCTGAATCGATTATTTTGTGTGTAAAAAAAGAGTATAAAGAAATATTTAAAATATTGCGGTAATATTGTTAAAGGGGAACTGCACTTTTTTTTTTTTTTTAATATTGCCCATCGTTCACAATCGTTATGAAAGACATGACGGATGTATTTTTTTTGTGCATTTGAACTCGTAAATAAACATAAATAAATGTCCACTTATAACGAAGCCAATGGGAGGTCCTCTGTTCCGCCCATAAAAACCCAATAAATAACCATCCAAAAACTGCCCACAATACTCCATTTACATGTTGTGCCCTGAATATTAACCAAGTATTTATGATATTGTTATTATAAGCGCTAATTTAATTTTCCTGAGGGAACTCTCCTGAAGGAATCAATAAAGTACTATCTATCTAACACAGACAAACTATTTACAGCGGTGCCATGATCACAAGCTTTTGTGCCTCGGTTGCCTATATCAAAATATCTTCCCTGCTCGTGGTGATCATAAATCACTCTTCTCACCTGAATAGAAGAAGTATGAAGACATATTGCAACCAGTCGGAACACTTTGACAGCCAATTTAGACCCGGAAATGGCAAGAACAACACAAACCCCCTTTTCTTCGCAAGGATTATGAGTCATTCATCTAAAAGTAATATAACAAGATTCTATCAGTCGCCATCCTAATGACAGCAGACCTTGTTCAGTAAGTGATATTTTTTCATATTTGTTGGCTCTCATGATGTCTGCAGTGAGTGATATCTGTGATGTTGCAAAAAAGTTGTGACGCGTTTTTTTAAATTAATACACCACGTATGCTTAAAATCAGCGAAATAGGGGCGCAAAATATTTTCTTCTTCCTCGGGGGGCGTAACAGAAAATATTTGAGACGCACTGAAATAGAGGAACAGCACGAAGCAAGTGTGACGCCATGCTTGCTGCAGCTTTCTTCTTTTGTCAGGGACATCGAGGGACAGAAGTAGAGTCTCTAAACAGGAGTACGTTCTATAATAACACCAGAAGAAGATGCTAGGTTTGTTGCTAGTTTTTTTTTTTTTTTTTTTAAATAATTAGAAGTCTGCAAACGCTTTAAAAAATCTCAACTAAATACATTGTAAAAATTCCAACCATCCATCTGCTACCGCTGTAAAAGGCAGCAACAAATAAAAGTATGACAAAACGATAAAAAAATAATGTTAATACTAATTAATAACAGATGTTTTTTTAATGTATGTATGTATACATTGTTTTTCCTTTTTAAAGAAAATCATATCCTCATAGAAAATTATGCAAATTACTCAACTTCATGGTGACCACGACCATAACCCTGCCCCGACCGCCACAGGTATCTTGGCAGTTTAGGGAAATTCTGATAAGGATTGTGAATTATAGGCAACATTCCAAAAAAAGTGCATTTCCCCGTATAGGTTCGAATCTTTGGGCACCTCACGAATCGTTTAAAAATCGATTATTGATGCATCTTTAATTTATGTATATTGATGCAGTTTTACATTTCTTCTCAGTTCCCTAAATAAACGAATATAACTTGCAACTTCAAAAAAAAAAAAATAATTCATTTGGAATTACAAACAGTTTAATTAATTCCCATATTTATTAAATAATGAACATTTGTGCAAAACTGTACCATAAGTGCCCGATAATAAAGGAGCTGGTCGGATCTCTCGGTGAGGTGGCTCGCTGCAGTCAGCCGAAGTTTAAAACTGACTGCATTACTTTATTTACAATAAATAAATAGATTATTGATTATAGTCTATGAATGTTCTAATTAATCCAGGTCATTGTAATCTCAGGGCATTCAATCGATCGCAACTGGACTGTGGTTATCCCAGCTGGTCATTTGTGAAAAGTGCATCCAGTTCCAGAAACAACAAGAACAGAGTGGATGATGAGGAAAAAGGTGACACGTGGCACAGTATAGACCGGAATACTCTTCGGGCCAAGACTCAGCTGTATACCTCAGGGAGAAACGGCTCTCCTTTGACAACACAAATGTACAGATTTTGGACAGGGAGGACAAATGGTACAAAAGAGGAGTGAAGGAAGTCATCTAGGTCAAGGTTGAAAAGCCATCCCTGAACAGAGGAGGTGGTCTGCGACACCACCTGTCTCCCACATACTGTCCTTTCAACCATTCCTAAAATACTCTGCAATTTAGCCTCCAACAAATAACAGGAGTTAGAAACATTTGTGCCATTTGTTTACAACTGAATGGAATGCTTACGTGGGGGATTCAGACTATTTTGGACTGGTACTAGTCGATCCACAGCGATCGTTCTGCCAATACCTCATTGCTAACAAGGGGAATTTACACTTCAACAACTGTCGTTGGCTTTGACAGTGGGATTGCTCGTTTGCATCAAAACAGTTGTTTTTCTCACTACGATAGGGCAAAAATATATTTGCCCAGGCACAGCCTCCTGGTTTTTGGAGTATAAACATTTGGGGTTTTGGCACCAGCCGCTAGACTCGATCTGACCAATCTAAGTCTATGAGCACGAACTGATGAAGCCGACTCTGAAGGGAGGCAAAATGTTTTTTTAAGACAAACCAAACAGTCCAGTTGCGATCGATTGAATGCCCTGAGATTGATTATTGATGTTTACTAATCAATTCTATTATCGTCCATGTCCGAGTTGCGATGCAACTAAAAATCGATTATTTCCCCCACATCTAGTTCCCCTTTTGAATGACGTCCTGTGTTTTTATTTCTGATTTTTTATTTGGCGCTACCCGCTCACCAATGCTCATAAACACATTATTGCTTTCTGTGAATGTAGCTTTACCTTAAAACTACATACATTAGATGGAGATATGTATTATACCGCCACCTCTTAACACACTTGATACAAACCTGGTCGGCCAGAAATTAAAGACCTGTCCACACGAAACGTTTCAGACGGCAACGGAAAAGCAATGAATTATCTGAGCCTTTCATCCACACAGGAACAACGTTCTCGGTGGCCTGAATCGATAGTTGTTAAGAACAAGCTCAAGAATGGGAAGGTCTGATAACGCTGACTTGTCATTATCATGCGGACAAGCAAAATAACACTTTTTAATAGGGATGACATTGCCTCATCGTTATGATTCCAGAAAAAAAGACCGAAGGGACGCAACAGCTGCTAACAACAACAACAACAACAATGATGAACAACAAAACTGTTAGTCCATCCATCCATTTTCTACTTCTTGTCCTTTCCGTGCTGTAGTTATTGCTATTGGCACTATGACAACAAAAGCTCGTCATTATTTATCAACTAGACGTATACACAAATAATAGCATTACATGCGTCATATAATTTTAAACACTACCATGATGACTGTCAAGCTAGGACAACCAGAAGAACAAGTATTTTATTGTCTATCAAGACAATTGCAGTGTTTCTTAACCATAGGATTACCATGAATTGATTAACATGAACCCCGACTTAAACAAGTTGAAAAACGTATTCGGGTGTTACCATTTAGTGGTCAATTGTACGGAATATGTACTGTACTGTGCAATCTACTAATAAAAGTTTCAATCAATCAATCAATCAATCAATCAATCAATCAAAAAAGGACTGGGGCGCACTGTTGGGCCATGACCGCCCCCTTGAGACCCACTAAAAAATATGTTTCTCAGCTTTGGTCCATATGGGCTGCAGTGGTACTCAGTTGTAATACACTTTCCCACCACTTGTGACAGTAATGACTATATCAAACAAACAGACAAAGTCTGGGGCTGAAGTCATAAAAGTTTTTTAAGTGCAGAAATTTTGACCAAAGCGATTAAGTTGTATGTTCATCTGCACTTCAATTATATTGACAGTTTAGTGAAGAAACATGTATATTAGTTGTTTATTATTAATTTAGTTAGAATTTATTTATTTTAGCATTGTGTAATGAATGTAAGTTCATTGTTCACCAGTTTTTATGAGTCCCTTCTTGTGCAGTATATTTTAATAGTATTTACTTGATAATAATCTTTTTGTTAAACACATGGTTTCATATCACTTGACAAGTGTTATCCTGTTAAACTGTAAGTAGGTTAGAAATAATTATTGAATATCATAACCCTAACCCAAAAGCAAGATTGTTAATTCAGTGTTAATATTTGAGTGGGCCCCTCTGTAGTAGAAAAGGTTGGCATCAAGGTAAAACAGGTCAAGAACCACTTACCATTATATATTACTGCCAAAACCAGTGTTTTACTGTCATATACTGTACTATTGTGTACTACTGTCATTTAATATTGTAACATTTGTATACAGTTTTGTAGAAGGTGTGGATTGAGAATGAGGTGTATTGGGGAATTTTGTGTGTACTGTAAATATTTTGACCAATTCCTTGCTTTTTATTGGACAAAATTAACTTTTTAAAAGTGTGCACATATAGTATTACACAATAAAAGACTAAATAAAGTAATCTATATAAACACACATCTCTAACCTCTTTATTTGCCCATTAGCCAACACCTCCGTATGACACTTTCTTTTTAACCTGTCCTCTCCGCAGCGGTGGTGTGTCTATGTAAACAATGTTAACATTTTCAATGTAACATTACGTCATGGCAAACAATATGTGACATGTGTATGGATGTTCTCATTGAATGCCCTGGGAATACTATATTATAAAAATCAACTACAGGCTTCCCAAATGCTGTAATAAATTAAGCATGATGAGTTGAACATATGTCAGCATGTGGCCCCACTTTTAACTATCTTTTTCCAAACACTTATTGCAAACGCTTACTTACAGTAAGTCATTAATTTGACTTAGTAAGTCATTATATTGCCATTATTTTGACTTAGTAAATTACTAAGTCAAAATATTGACTTACTAAGTCATAATGACATACTTCGTATCTCAAGTAACTCGGACTGTTTTGTTTTTACTTAATGGAAAAAATATTGAGATATATATCGTATATCGCCATTCAGCAGATGGATGTTATTTTGAAATGCTAAATACTTTTATTTATTATAAGATATTGTTATTTGGTTATTTTTTAATAAATATGTGTTCAATGTAATCAGAGTCTGTCCCCCTAGGCTGAGAACCTATCCTAAATTTTGTTTTTCCGGTCGCTCGGTCTGTGTCTGCTTAGAACGTCAGTTGTGGCGAGGGTCGTAAAGTATTGTATTTTTTAGCTGTCTGGATACGACTCGATATCTCACCATTTGGACATATGTATTTTATTCAACCTAGCAGCAAAACAAAACACAATCATATTTTTAGGCATTTGCTTACTAACAAAGATGACTAATTTGTTCATTATATTTATTTATTTATATTTATACTGTAAATATGCTGCTCATTAGGCTGTTAAAATGTTAATAACTATGAAGCGTTTGTCCATTTAAAAGTAAGGACAGAAAAAGTGCAAATAAAACAAGTCTTAAAAACAGGACTGTAACAATAACAACAAACAATAAAACAATAAAACTAACTCTCTCAAAATAAAACAAACATTTTGAGAAGATGTGTTTAAAAAGCTGCATAATTGATTAACTCCGGGCATTTTTAGCACTATAATAGACTCAATGCATATAATTGTGTCATTGATTAATTCTTAACATTTTAGCTATTTAACAGATTGTATGTTTAATCTTGTGATACCGCCATATTGGTGCCTAATGTTTAGTGAGTGTGTGTTAACGCTGGTTTAAAAAGTACTTGAGTTGATTTAGACAAAAGTTTAGCTGGCAGACTTTGGCTAAAATTATAGTTAAACACAATTTTCACACAACTTCGTTTCACACATATTAGCTAGCTAGCAAGTTACAAGCTAATAATCTTTCCGAGTTGAGGCCACATCCTCCACATGTCCAACATTCCTCCACATTAAATGCTCCCGTATCAAACATATGGTGTCATAAAAACCTGATCTGCTTTGGAAAATGAGCAAGGTATTCATATTTTTAACAAGAATAGGAGGAAATATTCCCACAATTTAGATGTTTTACCCGCGATGTTGTTGCAAGGGGCCGTTTTCAGATATTTGCTGTAAGATTCATCAATAACTGCCCATAACCATTTGAGGTATGTAGCTTAAATAACTGAGTGAATGCTCTTGTCACTCATCTACTTTCTTTATTTCTGTGGGTGGAGGCGTGTCCGGGGCCGCTAGCATACACACAGAGAGAATTTGAGCCTTGCAAAGTAAACATAAGTTGTCAGGCCATGTAGTTGAAATGATCTGGATCACCGCCAACATGCAATTACTTATCCAATTTTGGACATTTTCTCAAAGTTTAATCAAAACCACAAGTTTTTGATTTCAGTTGCTATCTGAACGTCATTTTTACTTCTTAACATTTTTGCTTTTCATGTGTTTTGTTCCCTCAGGAGGAATTGGCGTAAAAAAGAGGGAAGAAGAACTCCTTTGTTTGGATTAAAACAGTCAGACACCGACCAAACAACGGTATGTTAACATGCAAAACATACCGCCAATTAGCTAGCAACTTGAATACTTTGAATATTTTCCATCACTTGAAGACATGGCATGAAGAACAGTACATAGACAATGTTGAAATGTGCCCTACCTCAAAACTGCAACAGGATGAAAAGAAAAACAAACAACTAACAAGCCTAACAGACTTGTTGTCCAAAACCACAGTTTGTGACAAGCAGTCCCGCAGACATCGAGAAATTACAGACTCATCTTTAAATTCCTATTTGTAGACATGACCCAGTATATACCTGTACACTGACGAAAGGAAGGGCTGGTACTATTAATACTTTTATTGTCTTTGAATTGTCTTATCCTATTCATGTATAGAATATCAGTTTTCCTTTACTGTATTTAATTGTGGCACACCGCCACAGCAAAATACAAGCCACCGCACCTTAAAAATTAAGATTTTTTTTACGTAAAAACAAATTAAAGTAATGTATAGTATTGTAGCATCCAGAAGAAGTTACACAAAATGCTCTTTTTAACTTTTACTGCCAATCTTATGCTAACAACCGGCCCAATTCCAACACGCATTCCCTCCCGTGCACACTTCTGCCTCTGTGCGGACACACAAGACTTCCTCAATCTCTGCCAATCCCCTTTCACTTCAGGCATGGTGTGTTTAAGATCATGGGAAATGAACATCAATAACACACAAACATTTAACACCAGCAGGTTATTAAAGTATGAATGGGTGTATACGTATATAACTTATTATTTGCACAATATTGACAAGTGATGCACCGAAAATTCAGCCGCCGAAAAAAGACTGATCACCGGAACAACGCTGCCGAACCAAATGTTGTGATGACGTAGGCAAGATGAGATTGTCTGGAGCTGAGGCCACATGTCTGCAATGTGGACGTACTTTAATATATCAGAGATATACCCGCGGAAAACGGTCTACAAAATGCGCAATGTGCAAATATTAAGAGGACAGAGGCGGCTTTTAAGGAGAATGTTGCAGCAGCACAAAGCAAGCGTGACGTCAGTGACGCTCGCTGCGGCTCGCTGTTTGTCGGGACATGGATGACAGTCTCTAAGCACGAGTTGATGCTGGATTTGTTGCTAGTCGTTTTTAATGAATAAAAAGGCACTAAAAGTCCCCAAACACTCTAAACATTTTTTAACAAAGTATATTGTACAATAAACAGCAACAACTAAAAAATTGAGCAAAAGTATATGATATAAAACATATATGTTAATACTAATTAATAATAACAAAGTTGTTTAAATGTATGTTTACATTTTTTAGCCTTTTTAAAGAACATACTGTATATATGCATCATAGGCATTTATGCAAGTCATATGACTTCATTAGGATCACACCCCCACAGCCACAGGTATCTCGGCAATCTCGGGGAAACCCTGTATATATATATATATATATATATATATATATATATATATATATATACAGTATATATATATATATATATATATATATATATATACAGTATATATATATATATATATATATATATATATATATATATATATATATATATATATATATATATATATATATATATATATATATATATATATATACAGTTGTGTTCAAAATAATAGCAGTCCCACATCACTAGCAAGATAAATCACTGTTTTTGTAAGAATTTCAACTTCTACACTGCAAGTAAGTTTCTAAAATGTTTAGTAAATGTATAGAAAACTAACAGACCCAACAGGCATGACGTTCATGCTGCTGATTCTGTGAAATTGAATCATTTACTGAAAAGGGCGTGTTCAAAAATATACCAGTGCGTAGTTCAATTAGTGAGGTCATTGATTATGTGGGAAAAAAATGGGTTTAACAAGTAGGGATTATACTCGAAACCGGTTTTCCCGGTTGTTCGATAAGAAAAGAACCGAGTCCTAGGACTCGAATCCCTTTTTGAGAACCGGTACCCGTTATCGAGACCACTATAGTAAAGAAAAAGAGTTGGTTCTTTATTCGAATCCCTCGGAACGATCCCGTCCCGACCAGAAATGCCCCGTGTGACATCACGAGAAATGACGTCACGTAGCTCAGTCATTAGGCGCAGATAGGGAAAGCAGGAAAAACAATGGACCGGAAAAAGCGCTCCAAGGTGTAATAAAGTTCAAAACAAAATGTATAATCCAATGAATAACTTTACTGAGAGATTTGAGCAGGGTACAAACACACGACGAACACTTTTACGACCAACCGGAAACATAGCAACCAGGCTAGCAACGCACCTCCTTTACGACAGCTGTCGCAACGTTCTTAAAGCAACCGCAGCACATACATATTGATACAACATAAATGACATGATCTCCCTTTTTTAACTTTTGTTTTTCTTTCCTTGTAAACAAAACAAAATCACACTGTATATGTGTTGTCTGTCTAATTATAAATAATGCAGACGAGGCGTGTTGGCTGAGTTATTGTCGTTTACTTTCACAGCGTATAACCTCATTCTTTGCTGCCGGGTGACGACATGCAACAACACTTTTCGGGGCTACCGCGCATGCTCGTCACTCCCGTTGCATGCTTGGTAGTGTAGTTGTTATATTCCCTAGCCTTGCTCATAACATCACATCTTTCCCCTATAAAGAAATAATGTTAACTCAATAAAGTGTATTTCTTTTTTTAGCTTTAACTTTTCATTTTTTTAGCATTGTAACCACATTTGCAAACAACTTTTCTCTTCATAGAATTTTCTTTCAATAAAGAAATAAAGTGCAACAATGTCAAAGCATCATAACAAACAGTTATGTCAAATAGCAGCAGAAGTGCACTTTTTGGAGAGCTGTATTATTTTCAGTTTTGTGCCTAAGGGACTGATTTTATTTAACACTATATTATTATTTATACACCTATAGTGATCACAGAGACAGGTTGTTTTTGTGTTACTGTATATATTTGTTTTTCTAAAAAATCCCACTTAATATACTTTGGGTAAGAACAGTCAATATTTATTTATTTTTATTTTTTTAGGGGGTAACAGTCAATATTTATTTATTTATTAGATTTGATTTTTTTCTTATATAATAAAAGTGAGCTTTTGTTAAACCAAATATGTGTTTTTTTCCATATACAACAACCTATCTGGACTCGATAAGAGAATCGATAAGGAATCGGTTCGATAAGAGGATTCGATAATAGGCTCGAACTCGATAATTTCTTATCAAACATCATCCCTATTAACAAGTGTGGCCCTTATTTAAGGATCAAGGCAACTGACGCTGCATATACTGGCTGTGCATTTATCCTTGGAAAAACAGAGTAAAATGGGTCGTTGAAGACACTGTTCAAAAGAAGAGCGTTCTTTGATTAAGAATTTAATAAAAGAGGGGAAAACCTATAAAAAAAGTGCAGAAAATGATAGGCTGTTCAGCTAAAATGATATCAAACGCTTTAAAATGGCAGCCAAAACCAAAAAGGCGAGGAAGAAAAACGACTTTTGGAATGGCTGGGAGAATAACCAAAATGGCAAAGGCTCAGCCAGTTATCAGCTCCAGGAGGATCAAAGATCTAAGATGGCCTGTGAGCACTGTAACAATCAAACCACGTCTATGTGAAACCAAGCTACCAGCAAGAAGCCCTCGCAAAGTCCCATTGTTAAAAAAAAAGATGTCTGCTGAAGCGGTTACAATTTGCCAAAGAACACATTGACTGGCCTAAAAAGAAATGGCATAATATTTGGGGACTGATGAGAGTAAGATTGTTGTTTTTGGGACTAAGGGCCACAGACAGTTTGTCAGACGTCCTGCAAACACTGAATTCAAGCCCCAGTACACAGTGAAGACGGTGAAGCATGGTGGTGCAAGCATCATGATATGGGGATGTTTCTCGTACTATGGTTTTGGTCCTATTCATCGCGTACCAGGGATCATGGATCAGTTTGAGTACATCAGAATACTGGAAGAAGTCATGTTGCCGTATGCTGAAGAGGAAATGCCCTTGAAATGGGTGTTTCAACAAGACAATGACCCCAAACACACCAGCAAGTGAGCAAAATCATGGTTCCAGACAAACAGAATTCAAGTAATGGAGTGGCCAGCACAATCCCCGAACCTTAATCCCATTGAAAACTTGTGGGCTGACATAAAAAATGCTGTTCATGAGGCAAAACCAAAAAATGCAGAGGAATTGTGGAACGTCGTACAATTGTCCTGGGCTGCTATACCTGTTGACCGGTGCCAGAAGTTGGTCGACTCCATGTGCCACAGATGTGAAGCAGTTATCAGAAACCCTGGTTATGCAACTAAATTATAGTTAATAATTCTAAGGAAAGTTGAATCTGCAACCCTTTCTTAGTTTATACAGTACAATTGAGTTTTGTAAAGAAAGATGTCAACACTGCTATTTTTTTGTTTTATATTTCTTGACTTTCTGTAAAATACTGTCAAATTAGATTACTTTTTTCCAATTTTATGGCTTTGAAATAGAATGTGCAGTGTCCCCAATGCATTTGTGTTCCTAAAAATGCATTTTATTTGAAGAATTTTGAGGTTTACTCACCTTTTTAAACACACAGCTAATATTATGAACATAACTGTAAAGATATATATATATATATATATTAGGGATGTCCCGATCCGATATTTGGATCGGATCGGCTGCCGATATTTGCCAAAAATTGCGTATCGGCAAGGCATGGGAAAATGCCGATCCAGATCCAGTTTAAAAAAAACTCCGGTCCGTGTTTTCCAAAGCACCGATTTAAATAATACATTCCACTTTTCTGCTGCTCCGTAATTTCCGTTCCGCATTTTCCAGCACACCTTCAACACATCCACAGGTCTGTGAATTCTCACGCAGTTGCTTTTAGCTGCTGGCATTACACGACAGGCTCTTCTCACTCTTTCCTGTGTCTCCCTCTCACAGACAGCAAGTGCACCTTCTTACACACGTCACATACTGTCACGTCATACGTCACATACGTATACGTCCTCCCCGAGCAGAGAGGTAGCAGCATGGCTAACGTTAGCTGTGATGCTAGCGCAGCCGTGTGACCAACGCTCCCTCTAAGGTGCTCGCCTGTGCAATTGCGCACTGTTTAAGCGTCCTCTGCGCATAGCAAATCTATGCCACGCACAAAATCAAATAAAAAAATAAGCGCATAACAATGACACGACAGAGAAAACAGTTTTCGTCATCATTGTTCAAATATTGTGACGTCTGTCGAGACGCTTATCTTCATTCGGTGCCACACGCCCACACCATCAAAATGCCGAGGCAAAAATTTCCACATCAACACCGTATGAAAAAATTTGTGATTTTTTTTAGTTGTGATTTCCTTCTCTGCATGAAAGTTTAAAAGTAACATATATTAATGCAGTATGAAGAATAATGTTTTAATGTAGACATGCAAGCCTTGAAAGAAAATTTTGAAAATCAAGACTACATTTCCTGCAAATGGGTGCATTTCTACCCTATATTTTAACTTTAGATTTATTCTCATACCAAACTCTTTTGGCTGTCTTTTTGACACTTACATCCGGCGCCCCCCTCCACACCCTGGATTATAAATAATGTAAATAATTCAATGTGATTATCTTGTGTGATGACTGTATTATGATGATAGTATATATCTGATAGTATATATCTGTATCATGAATCAATTTAAGTGGACCCCGACTTAAACAAGTTGAAAAACTTATTCGGGTGTTACCATTAAGTGGTCAATTGTACGGAATATGTACTTCACTGTGCAACCTACTAATAAAAGTCTCAATCAATCAATCAAAACACATAGAATCATCATACTGCTGTGATTATATGCATCAAGTGTTCATTCAAGGCTAAGGCAAAATATCGAGATATATATCGTGTATCGCAATATGGCCTTAAAATATGGCAATATTAAAAAAAGGCCATATCGCCCAGCCCTTGTTTCAATGATGCCATTTCTGTTTGTCATGTATAATCTTGTCTATTTTGTGTTTATCCTTGAATAAACAGGTCAGTTTCTTGTTACCAACCATTGTGTATTATTCAAACTCCCCTAATTCAGCTGGCTAGTTGTTTTCAAGAGTACTAAAACCCTTTTCAACATGATTCTGACAACTAAGTAGGCTAAATAACTTTAAACTTTAATACATGCTCGGATAGGCCAGTATCGGTATCGGTCGGTATCGGATCGGAAATGCAAAAACAATATCGGTATCGGATCGGAAGTGCAAAAACCTGGATCGGGACATCCCTAATATATATATATGTATATACATATATATACATACACACACACACACACACGCCGGTATATATATATATATTATCTGGATATAAGATTACCTATATCGATATATATTTATTTCTGAATTGCACACCGCTAATGCAATCATACAAATGAGATGATAACATGTGTTTTAGACAAATGTTCACCATTTTATGTGCAGCAGGTCAGGAGTGGAAGAGTCAGCTTAGACAAACAAAAAAATGTGAACATTTGCAGTTACTACAGAAGATTTCCGCGTGCCACTGTAAAAGCAGTTAGAAATAAGTGAGCTGAATGACTTCAATGGGAAGGGGGTAAAGCCCAGCCACCATATGCCACATAGGAGGATGGGGGGTCTGACATGTTTGTGTCTGTGGACGCTTGCATACATTTGCGCACACAATAGTACCATTGTCTCGCAGCGCCACAGTAGTGACTTTACAAGAGAGTAGCGAGCAAGTGCAAGCTATGTAGAACTATTATTACGCTAGCTTGTTGAGCGGTTGCAACCACACAAACACAAAAGTGAGGGTGTGCCTCACAGTGTATTGCCTAAATTCACTAGCCACATTAGGTAAACCTGCAAAATTAAACAAACATCCGCTTGCGTTAGATAGTAAAGGTAACTTTTCTATTGTAGTTTATACAGTAGTTTACAAAGCAAATACTATTGTTTGTGGTAAGGTACAATGACGACAAAAGAAGCAACACTGCAAACAAAGCTATGATATAATAACACAACGAGAGTGGACTTATGCTAAGTAAATGTATTAAAGATGTCATATTGTGGTCTTTTTCCACATTTACAACACTTCCTTGTGATCTACAGAACATGTACAAAACCCAAAACCAGTGAAGTTGGCACGTTGTGTAAACTGTAAATAAAAACAGAATACAATGATTTGCAAATCCTTTTCATCTTATATTCAATTGAGTACACTGCAAAGACAAGATATTTAATGTTCAAACTGGGAAACTTGATTTTTTTTTTTGCAAAAAGTTGGCACTGGTAAATTTTTACCACTGTGTTACATGGCCTTTTCTTTTAACAACACTCAGTAAACATTTGGGAACTGAGGAGACCAATTTTTGAAGCTTTTCAGGTGTAATTATTTCCCATTCTTGCTTGATGTACAGCTTAAGTTGTTCAACAGTCCGGAGTCTCCGTTGTCGTATTTTAGGCTTTATAATGTGCCACACATTTTCAAAGGGAGACAGGTCTGGACTACAGGCAGGCCAGTCTCATACTCTTTTACTACGACGCCACGCTGTTGTAACACGTGCAGAATGTGGCTTTGCATTGTCTTCCTGAAATAAGCAGGGGCATCCATGAAGAAGACGTTGCTTGGATGCAACATATGTTGCTCCAAAATCTGTATGTACCTTTCAGCATTAATGGTGCCTTCACAGATGTGTAAGTTACCCATGCATTAGGCACTAATACACCCCCATACCATCACAGATGCTGGCTTTTGAACTTTGCGCCTATAACAGTCTGGATGGTTCTTTTCCTCTTTGGTCCGGAGGACACGACGTCCAGTTTCCAAAAACAATTTGAAAAGTGGACTTGTCTGACCACAGAACACTTTTACACTTTGCATCAGTCCATCTTAGATGAGCTCGGACCCAGCGAAGCCAACGGCGTTTCTGGGTGTTGTTGATAAATGGCTTTCGCTTTGCATAGTAGAGTTTTACCTTGCACTTACAGATGTAGCGACGAACTGTAGTTACCAACAGTGGTTTTCTGAATTGTTCCTGAACCCAGGTGGTGATATCCTTTTCATACTGATGTCGGTTTTTGATGCAGTACCGCTTGAGGGATCGAAGGTCACAGGCATTCAATGTTGGCCCTGCTGCTTTAGTGCAGTGATTTCTCCAGATTCTCTGAACTTTTTGATGATATTACGGACCGTAGATGGTGAAATCCCCAAATTCCTTGCAATAGCTCATTTGTTCACAAAGTGGTGACCCTCACCCCATCCTTGTTTGTGAATGACTGAGCATTTCATGGAAGCTGCTTTTATACACAATCATGGCACCCACCTGTTCCCAATCAGCCTGTTCACCTGTGGGATGTTCCAAATAAGTGTTTGATGAGCATTCCTTAACTTTCTCAGTCTTTTTTGACACTTGTGCCAGCGTTTTTTAAATATGTTGCAGGCATCAATTTACAAATGAGCTAATATTTGCAAAAAATAACAAAGTTTACCAATTCGAACGTTAGGTATCTTGTTTTTGCAGTGTATTTAATAGAATATAAGTTGAAAAGGATTTGCAAAGTTTCGGGCACGTCCGACCGGTAGGAGGCCACGGGGAAGACCCAGGACACGTTGGGAAGACTATCTCTCCCGGCTGGCCTGGGAACGCCTCGGGATCCCCCGGGAGAAGCTTGACGAAGTGGCTGGGGAGAGGGAAGTCTGGGCTTCCCTGCTTAGGCTGCTGCCCCCGCGACCCGACCTCGGATAAGCGGAAGAAGATGGATGGATGGATGGATGATGTAATCATTGTATTCTGTTTATTTACAATTTACACAACGTGACAACTTCACTGGTTTTGGGTTTTGTACTGTGATGGTGGTTGTTTGGTCAACATTTTGCATGTATTATGTTTACCAGACCCTATTGTAGCCCCCAGAAGCAATCACACAAAGTCTGACGCTATTTGTATTTTTTATTGCCAATATTATGATAACAAATGGCACAATTCCAAAAAGTTTTACCTCCCTTGCAAACATGTTTGTCTCTGTGCTTCCCCGGATACATAACACTTCCTCATTCTCTGCCAATCAACTTTCAGGCATGGACGGTGTGTTTGCAAACATGGGAAAAACTGACATCAAATCCAAACCACACAAACATAAAACATTAACACCAGCTCGTCGTTACTGTATGACTTGATATATATTAGAGGTGGGAATCTTTGGCCACCTTACGATTCGATAACGATTCAGGAGTTATGATTCGATTAAAAATTGATTATTGATGCATCCTTAATTTATGTATATTGATGCAGTTGTACATTTTTCTCCTTTCACTAAATACGCGTTAATCACTTGCAACTTTTAAAAACAGTGAGAAATTACGATCACATTTATTAAATCCACGGAAATGTGTGCAAAACTGTGACATAAGTGCCCTATAATAAAGGAGCTGGTCCAATCTCTCGGTAGGATGGCTCACTGCAGTCAGCCAAATTTGAAACTTGATTATTATTATTGTCTAAGGCTGCAGCTAACGATTATTTTTCTATCGATTAATCTATAGATTATTTTTTTCGATTAATCGGTTAATCTATAGATAATTTTTTTCGATTAATCTATGGATTATTTTTCCTTTTACCGATTTTTTTTTTTTTTTTTTAAATGAAGATGAAAAAATAAATGTAGGCCAGTTTTTTCAAAAGGCATGGCTTTTATTTACAAAAGTATGGCCACTCAGTCAACATTGACAACAACATGACAAAATATTCTGTAACAATGTAAACATTTAACAAAATTAAAAGTAGCTTATTTGCTTTTAATGTGCAAATATAAAAGTAAACATCCAGTGCAAATCTTAATATTCTGCAATAGTATAAGCATTTCAAAAGTAAAAGTATTGCTTATTTTGCTTTAAAATGTGCAAAAATAAAGATAAACATCCAATACAAAAAAGTGCAAAACGAAATATTCTGTAACAACAGTGTAAACATTTCAACAAAAGTAAAACTTTTGCTTATTTTGCTTAATAACACAACAATGATAGTATGATTAAAGTGAAAGTTAATTGTTCGTTTGTACATAGTATACGTAATTGTTAATGTTGTAAAAGGTATTTGCACAACTAATTAACGTTAGCGTTAAAGAGGAGCGCGTCTTTGTAAACACTGAACAGGCACGCCAAACGCTCCTCTCAGAGCGAAACGGTGCTTTAGTTTATGAATTTACAAATGACACATTCATGTTTTTGTGTAATGATGACAACGTATACTCACGCGGACGATTGACTAGTTGATGGTGATGGCAAGAACGCTGCCGTTGTGCTGCTATGATAGGCCATTTCCGCTCGACAGTGTGCATACAACATTATTAGCAGAGGTGGGTAGAGTAGCCAGAAATTGTACTCAAGTAAGAGTACTGTTACTTTAGAGATTTATTACTCAAGTAAAAGTAAGGAGTAGTCACCCAAATATTTACTTGAGTAAAAGTAAAAAGTATGTTGTGAAAAAACTACTCAAGTACTGAGTAACATACACACACATATCATATATATATATATATATATATATATATATATATATATGTGTATATATATACACACACACACACACACACACACACACACACACACACACACACACACACACACACACACACACACACACACACACACACACACACACACACACACACACACACACATACATACATACATATATATATATATATATATATATACATACATTGATATATACAGTATATAATTTATATTTATTTATTTTGCCGTTTTTGTTTACATGTTAAAGGTGTTTTAATAATTATACATGCATGTTTAACATATAGATTCCTTTCTTTCATGAAGACAAGAATATAAGTTGGTGTATTACCTGATTCTGATGACTTGCATTGATTGTAATCAGGAAGCAGTGCTGGTAACGTCCACGTTTTCAAATGGAGGAGAAAAAAAGTTCCTCCTTTCTGTCTAATACCACATGAAAGTGGTTGTTATTTGGCATCTTATTTGTCCACCTTCCATATTCGTTTTTATACCCTTTACAAGAAATACATTGGCGGCAAACTCCGTAGCTTGCTAGCTTGTTTGCGCTGGCTTTCGGAGACTCTTATTTTGAAAGTGCAGGCGCGATGGAGCGGGACTTTTATTGTGAAGACAGGAACTGTGCAGTCAGTCTTTACGGTTGAAATAAAAAAAGGGTCTTTTTTCCTTCACACTTTTGATTGATTGATTGGAACTTTTATTAGTAGATTGCACAGTACAGTACATATTCCGTACAATTGACCACTAAATGGTAACACCCGAAGTTAGCTCGGAGCCAGTCAGGTCATGTGACCCCTGGCTCTGTTTGATTGGTCCAACGTCACCAGTGACTGCATCTGATTGGTGGAACGAAGTGAAACGTCACCAGTAAGGCAGGCACTATGAAGGTCTGTCTGAGAGACCAAAACAAACAAAGCGTGCATTAACAGATCGATAAAAATTAGTAGCGAGTAGCGAGCTGAATGTAGATAAAAGTAGCGGAGTAAAAGTAGCGTTTCTTCTTAGGCCGTTTATTGAAATACTCCCACACTTTTGACGACTTTTGGCGTGCTTTTTTCCCCTCGCTCGCATCGTCTGCTTTGCGCTCCGCCATGACGGTAGTGTGACGTAAATATGCGACGCGTCGACGAACAAAAACGTCCTCGACGTATTTACGTAACCGATGACGTCGACTACGTCGACGCGTCGTTTCAGCCCTATTATTGTCACACATGTGCGACAAGGGATTTCAACCCTTTCATTGCATTTTTCTCCTAAAATAATTCCATCCGAATTTGATCATTCTAGAGTAAAATGTTCACCCATCTGTATAGCAGCATGTTTAAAATAAACTTGAACCATAACCGCAACGAAATGGACAAGTGATTGACGTGGAAGTGTCACTGATCACTCTTTGTGCGTACCTCCCTTGTGCAATGCACAGAGTAGAGCGGAGCTGCAGCACTGCTCCTAGCTCACATCACACACTCAGTCTTTCAACAAGGAAGAAACAAGGTCTTAGTTGAAGGGATTGGTCAGTATAAGACAAAGTTTTTTCACCATATTAAAACTTGACACAAACTCAGGGTTTCCTCTGTTTGTAGCCGATGGTGGCGCTGCGCCACAACTAAACTGAAGCAGACACACCTTAAAAATTAGGACTTTTTAATGTGGAAACAAAGAAATGTAATATATAGTATGACTGGCTACATCGTAGGGCTCGGCGATATATCGATATACGTAATATATCGCTGGTTTGTCTCTGTGCGATAAAGAAAATGACTATATCGTGATATTCGAGTATACGTTCTCACGCTGTTGCTTTTAGCTGCTGGCATTGACATAGCCACACCCCACCAACACATGTAGATTTCAAGTTGGGGGAACTGCTGTGTGCTAGTTAATGCGAGGGTCGGAGGGAATATTGAACAACAAGTCAATGATTGAAGTGACCACCTTGCCATCCAATCAATATCCCGTTTGTTGACAAGAACATACAGCCAAGCTCTTTCAATCTATTTATTAAGCAGAGGTAAACCAACACAAACCAGTGAAAGATTCAAAAGAGCTCGTCAGAGCCGACAAACTGCCGCTGCTCGCCTACTAAGCTAATAAAAACAGCTCATGATAAAGTGCCTGTGAAACTCGTGGACTCGCTGACGTCTCACGCCACGAGGCAACAGGCACCGTCTTTTAAAAGGCACACACACAGACGCACACACTACTCTCATATGAAACTTATCTCAACTGCATGATGCCAGATATTTTTTTTATTTTTATTTTTTTAAGTAAGGCATTTATTACTTTCCCTAATAATTAATTCACTTTATTAAAAGAGTAATTCCGTTAGTAATTCAATTACTTTTTTTGTAAAGTAACAAGTAACTAGAATTAATTACGTTTTAAGTGTAATTTTAGAACACAGCCTGTCACAGCACCAGGTTGGCGTTCCTGGTTAAAATCTGTGTGTGTATGTCCTATAATAATGTTTACCTATATAAACACCATTGTTAAATGTCAATTATTTTCATGTTGCTGCTGCTGTTTAAACATGTCCTCTTAAACCATGGCATTTTATTTCACATTTTGTTCTTTTGTGTTTTGTTAGCTTAATAATTGAACATATCTAAATGTTTTATTTAAAGAAGATTGGACATTATATTTGACTTTATTTATATTATTTTCAAGGCTTTTTATTTTTTCTTATCTGAAAACACCTCTTTTTTAAAGCCTGGTGTATACTCTCACGCCACATAGTTTGTCTCCCCTCTGACGATGTCTCGTTTGATGTACAGGTATTCCGTGGGGTGTGGGTCCGTGTACGTCGTGGCCATTCGTTTTGATTAGAAAAATTATTTTACATAAAAATCTACTTTTCCCAATTTTTGGTTTGAAAATTAAAAAAACTAAAACCGAAAAATTATCCATTATCCGATTATATTGATGTTTTTAAAAATCGAAAAGGGGAATTAAAACAACAAGTTGAAAACTACTTTCTCTATTCCCTGTTCAATTTGTATGGATTGGACATATGCGTGGATTGGTATGCACATGCTCTGCGTCTCTTTTCAGATGCTTGTTTGTGATTGACCCGGAACAACAGAAGAAGAAGACAAAGAACGGTGACAGTTGTGTCATCAAAACAATTTTCTCGCTGTCAAGAGTTCCCTTGTTTTTTAATGTCCAGAGACATGGAAAGTGACACATTTTATTGGTTCTCTATCGAGAAGGCAAACGTCGCTCTTCTTCTGTTGTTGTTGTTGTTGTTGTTGTTGTTGTTGTTTAGGGTCACTTACAGATGAGAAGTTGAAAAGAAACACTGCGCATGTGCAGACTGCGCATATGTCCAAACCTTGAACAGGGAATAGATAAATTAGTTTTGCCACTCGTTTTAACTCCCATTTTTTATTTTTAAAAACATCAATAAAATCGAATAACAGATAATGATTAATGGATAAAGATCCGTTTTACGTTTTTTTTTTTTTTTTCAAACCAAAAATCGGGAAAAGTGGATTTTTATGTAAAACTATTTTTCTATTACAAACGAAAAACAAAAGTCTGCTACGTACACGAACCGGGGTAGTACCAGACTTGTAAATTATCTTCCAAAACACTAAAGAGCACTGTCTCCAGAAGGATCAAATGCAGCGGTCGTTGACTAGCTACTGCATTTCCTTCTTGTGACGATAGACAACAACCACAACATGGGCATCATTGTCTACACTGGAACTAATCATTCGTGATCACCTACTGTATTTAATTATAATGGACAATTTACCTATAAACCAAAGGAAAAT
Organism: Nerophis lumbriciformis; assembly: GCF_033978685.3. Taxonomy (NCBI): domain Eukaryota; kingdom Metazoa; phylum Chordata; class Actinopteri; order Syngnathiformes; family Syngnathidae; genus Nerophis; species Nerophis lumbriciformis. The sequence goes on along the minus strand of NC_084579.2, from coordinate 18,946,813 downwards.
ACTTTCGCGAAGATGGACTGTGCAATTTCTAAACGAGCCACGGCAAAGTACGTTATTATTTGCAACGCTATTCGGCCATTTGGGACATGGGACAAGAGAGAGCTATCATGTAAATAAAACTGTTAAAAAACTGTTGTAAGTTTACGACATGCCTGTCTAAAATTGTATGGTCATGTTCGGAGTTCACAAATGTTTTTAAATATACCGTGCCTGAATATATCCATTTATGGGTTAGTTTATTGGTCAAACTATATCGGGATATGAGTTTTGGTCAATATCGTCCAGCCCTACAATTGTGTTAGCGACAGTGCTAGCGCAGTTTAAGGATGTTCTCAGTGTTTAATTGAGCGGTGCAGTAAGCCTTATAATGGCATTGTGTTTATATGTATGAGTGCACATGTGTATGTTGTTTGAGGGTTAATAATGACATTGTGATATTTAAGACATTTCATATTGCTACAATTGTTTTTCTGTGCTACTATTTTTTTTTCATTTAGTAGCACCGGTGTTACTAGTGGAAAAAGCCAAGCTGCTTTAGATAGGATTATCTTGCAAGATTCCATGAAATCTCACATGACATGCAAAAGATCAGTTAAGACTTTAAAGTCTGATCTAAAGTTCTTAGTAGCCTCTGGTGCAGATCAGCCTTGGCTAGGATCATTACATGTGGAGGTTACATTGATCCAGAATTTTGTTATGCAAGAGAAACCTGCTCCTGTCCCTGATTTGAATCTCACTTCAATCCAGGGGGTCTCTATCATGTAGCTTGCTGTTGCATGTATACATTCCTTTTCCAAGTCAGTCCACAAGTGACAAGAATCCTTGGAATGTTACAAGCAAGAGAACAGCGTCAGAAGAAAAGTTATACTTTTTAATAACGCTCTTTGATTAAACATGCATTGATTAACATAGCACTATTAACATGCTATGGTAACTAGGGCTGCAACAACTAATCGATTAAATCGATTATAAAAATAGTTGGCTATTAATTTAGTCATCGATTCGTTGGATCTATGTTATGCGCATGCGCAGAGGCAATTTTTAATTTTTTAATTTTGTATAAACCTTTATTTATAAACTGCAACATGTACAAACAGCTGAGAATCAATAATCAAAACAAGTATGGTGCCAGTATGCTGTTTTTTTTCCAATAAAATACTGGAAAGGATAGAAATTTAGTTTGTCTCTTTTATCCGATTATTAATCGATTAATCGAAGTAATAATCAACAGATTAATCGACTATCAAATGAATCGTTAGTTGCAGCCCTAATGGTAACGCGAACAAACAAATGTGTTAGAAATTGTTATGAAACGGAAAAGGAATAGGATTAAAAAGGCTTTGCTTCTCCTACTCCTTTTCGGACCTGTTGAAATGGAAATAAATGATGCACCAAATTGTAACTCTATGCATGTTTGAAACTAATACCAATACCAACATTGTCATTATTGTGCAGCTAAGAATAATGTCACCAAAGAAAGTACAGAAAAAAACACCAAAACAAACCGCCACGTCCTGGCTGCTTAGTACAATATGGTCGAGTTTAGAATGGGAGCACTGGAAAATGAGCCATGTGTATTCATTATGTGAAGCAACTCTAAATATGAGCAGTGATCGACAGTGGCCAATAGGTGCCAACATGAAGCAACATTCGAAACACAGCAATGACCCAAAACAAGAGCACAGAAACCCCGCAAAAACAACTGGGTAAGAGAAAAATGTTGCAAGTACACAGAACAAAGCGTAAGTTAACCAGGTTGCCAGCGGAGCGGGTTAAATGAAAAGGTAACTTTTCCTTGTGTCTTTGGTTATACTATCCAACAACATTATAGAGCAATCATGCTCATCATGATTTAAAAAACGTATATTCCTGAGGTCTGGCTCCCAAATGTAAACTTCTGTTTTGTTTTGTGGAATTGCAGCATTTCTCTTACCCAGTTGTTTATGTGTGTTATTTGTGGGCATTTTTTTAGCATTTGCAGGATTCTTTGTTTGCATTAATTTTTAATCTTGCAGCATTCATGTGGTTGCAGAATTTCCTTGTTGCATTAATTTCAGTATCTGACAATTTTCTTGAAAAAGTATGTGATCATTTGCAAAGTGAATAATATTTTTAACATGAATAGGAGGAAATATTACCACACTTTACATGTTTTCACATGAGCTAGCATTTTAGCTCGTTAGCCTCAGTCTACGGCACCTTCATTTCGAGGATTGTGATGAGACCGGACTTCTTTGAAAAAAGATCGCTAGTTAGTGCTAACGCTGGCGGCGATCCCAGAGTTTTCAAAAATGCCACAAATATTGGCCAACACAAGGTAAAAATTATTTTCCTTTTTTGTTGTAGCAACATGGTTGTTAACGATTTTGAGCGCACAAATAAGACTTTTGTGTGTGTGCATATTTATATTTAAGCTTGCTGTTGCGTTATTTGGATTATAAAGATTGGATTAAAAAAGATTGTTGAGCTATTACCTCTTGTTATCTTTGTTTGATATACTGACAGCAGGCCTATTCAATTGGCGGGTCATGGGCCAAATTCGACCCACCAAAGCTTTTCATTTGACCCACCAAACATCACCCAAATAGGATTGATTAAACCATTAAAACTAGGGTTGATCATGTATACAACACTCCCGCCAGCCCGCAGGGGGCAACAGTGAGGCATATGTCTCACAGTGAAGCAGCAGTGGGATGAGTAGAAGAAGACTACTCATTCAAACCTGGGAAAAAAATCTAAATAAATTGCAAAAAGCATACTTTTAACAACGACTGGATAACAATGTATGAATATTGTACCCCGAGCAAGTGCTCAAGTCGTTGTTTTCTGGCATACCTTTTGAGCCACGGAAATATTGATCTAGACAAGCAGCAATAATGGTAGAAATCCCAGCATATAAGCTTCATCACCAAACGTGGTCAAACAATTATAAGTAGATATAATTTGTGCATAAAGATATTTAGTTTGTTTCGTATTGAAATTGCTGACTTCGTGATGTCTTTTGTATTCGTGGTCGTGTTTTTTGTCGGAATAATGTTCAAACCTTTTTAATATCCTTACTTTTTTTTACCACTTGTCCCTTATGGGGTTGCTGAAGCCTATCACAGCTGCACATGGGCGGAAGGCGGGGTACACCCTGGACAAGTCGCCACCTCATCACATGTAGTGTTAAATTTGACCAGTAGAGGGCGACAATGCTAATAGTGATAAGTCACATATAAGGCTGAAACGACGCGTCGACATAGTCGATGTCATCGGTTACGTAAATACGTCGACGCCGTTTTTGTGCGTCGACACGTCGCATATTTACGTCACACTACCGTCATGGAGGAGCGCAAAGCAGACGATGAGAGGGGTGCAAGCGAGGGGAAAAAAGCATGCCAAAAGTCGTCAAAAGTGTGGGAGTATTTCAATAAACGGCCTAATAATTTTGTTGTATGCACACTGTGTCGAGCGGAAATGGCCTATCATAGCAGCACAACGGCTATGAACGAACATTTGAAAAGAAAACACCTGACAGCGTTCTTGCCATCACCATCAACTAGTCAATCGTCCGCGTGAGTATACGTTGTCATCATTACACAAAAACATGAATGCGTCATTTGTATCTGCGTTGTAAATTCATAAACTAAAGCACCGTTTCGCTCTGAGAGGCGCGTTTGGCGTGCCTGTTCAGTGTTTACAAAGACGCGCTCCTCTTTAACGCTGTGGAGAGGCGGGGCCGGCGAGCGAGCGGCGAGGCGGGGCGCACAGGGAGCGACGCCGCAATCGTGCCCAGGTGCGCGATCCGCGCACCTGGACAAGCAATACTTGTACTTTTGTTGAAATGTTTACACTGTTGTTATAGAATATTTCGTTTTGCACTTTTTTGTATTGGATGTTTATCTTTATTTTTGCACATTTTAGCAAATAAGCAATACTTTTACTTTTGTTGAAATGTTTACACTGTTGCAGAATATTTCCGTTTTGCACTTTTTTGTATTGGATGTTTATCTTTATTTTTGCACATTTTAAAGCAAAATAAGCAATACTTTTACTTTTGAAATGCTTATACTATTGCAGAATATTAAGATTTGCACTGGATGTTTTCTTTTATATATGCACATTAAAAAGCAAATAAGCTACTTTTAATTTTGTTAAATGTTAAAAGTTTTAAATGTTTACATTGTTACAGAATATTTTGTCATGTTGTTGTCAATGTTGACTGAGTGGCCATACTTTTTCTTTTTGTAAATAAAAGCCATGCCTTTTGAAAAAACTGGCCTACATTTATTTTTTCATCTTCATTTTAAATAAAATAAAAAAATCGGTAAAAGGAAAAATAATCTATAGATTAATCGCAAAAAATAATCGTTAGCTGCATCCTTAGTCACATACAATGTTTGGTGTTTGAATGTTGTGTAATTTCTATATGTGTAAACATTTGTAGTAAATATATCAACACTAAATCTTCTATTTTATTTACGTTAAATACACAATGGACGGTATACTTTTATGTTTATATTTTCAGTCTCACAAACCTAAATGAAGGGTAAAGAAATAATATTTAGGAGGGAAAATAATTCAAAAGAAGGAGCATCAATCCAACAAAAACTAAAGCTTCTTTTTTTTAACGAGCTGCACACGCTAGAAACTAGTAGTGAGGGCAGAATTATGACATTATTGACAGTGCAGTGTGAAAGCCAATGTATTTACTTTGCAATTAAGTAAATGCAGTCTCAAAGAAATATAACCTGCGGAGGCACTTTCTGATGAAACATCCACATTTCAATGTCCAGCCCCTGAGACCTTGGGCTCTTGAAACTGTGGCCCTCTTCATTATGTAGTTGAATAGCCCTGATTTAACGTATATATTTACAATTATAGTGTCTTCAAAGTGTGACTTTTGTTGAGGCTAGAACCAATTATTCATGTTTCCATTGTTTCTTAAGGGGGATCTGCTTCACTATACAAACTTTTCTGTTTACAAACCATGTTTAAGAACCAATGAGGTTACACTGTAAGTGTTTAATATGATAATATAATATAATATAATAAAGTGTAAGAAGTGTAAATGGAACCCAGAAAGTAAGCAGATATTAACAGGAAATTAACAAGTAGATTACCGTATTTTTCGGAGTATAAGCGGCACCGGAGTATAAGTCGCACCTGTCGAAAATGCATAATAAAAAAGGAAAAAAACATATATAAGTCGCACTGGAGCCCGGCCAAACTATGAAAAAAACTGCGACTTATAGTCCGAAAAATACGGTAATAGGAGTTAGAGAGAGGATGATATAACAACAAGTGTTTGTGTGTCGGCATTGTTACAGTCAGTAAACGCCACAATAAAAGGAGGGCAGGTTGATCCATAACTTGGTGGTGTCAATACAGTACCAAGGGTAGTATCAGTATATGAAGAATATTAGACAGATTAGGTCGATATTTTGATTTTCTAAAAATCTTTTTGTTGTTTTTCTTATTGTTTACAAATCCAGAGAATAATTCCCTGGACACAGGAAGACATTGAGTACAAAAACCAGAGGATTTAAATGTGTACTAGATAGTAGTTATTGCTTTTGTTTAATTATTGTGTACTAGGGTTGTACGGTATACCGGTACTAGTATAGTATTGCGGTAATAATGAATCAAAAACGGTACTATACTCTGTTTGAAAAGTACCGGTTCACCATATTTTTTTTACAGGCATGACGGCACGTTGTTGTCACGTCGTATCATTGCTGGTTCACGAGCAGAGGAGCATGTTTGGCAGCGCACAATCCCGGAGTGCTTACAAACAGACAACGTGTGTAGACAGAAAAGGGAGAACGGACACATTTTGGCTTAAAAACTAAAGATAAACACTGAAACGCCCTCAGGAAGAGGTGCTTTAAGACATGGCTAGCTAGCTAGCGGCCAAAGTCCATCCGCAGTCTGCAGTGTTTTAGCTACTTCTAAATCACTAATCCTCGCCTCCACGGCGACAAATAAAGTGAGTTTCTTACAAGTATCATCCCTGCAGGACGATGAATAGCTAAACATGCTTAACTACACACCGTAGCTCACCGGCGTCAAAATGTAAACAAACGCCATTGGTGGATCTACACCTAACATCCAATGTAATGATACCAAGTAAAGGGACGTATGTAGTCGATACTACAATGATTATGTCGATATTTTGTGGCATCACAACATCTTCTTTAATTTTTTTAAAATTTGTATTATGTTTATAAACTCAGGAAATACGTCCCTGGACACATGAGGACTTTGAATATGACCAATGTATGATCCTGTAACGACTTGGTATCGGATTGATACCCAAATTTGTGGTATCATCCAAAACTAATGTAAAGTATCAAACAACAGAAGAATAAGTGATTATTACATTTTAACAGACGTGTCGATAAAACATGTTAAAAGAGAAAGTAAGCAGATATTACCGGTAAATGAACAAGTAGATTAATAATTCCTTTCCTACCACTTGTCCTTAATAATGTTGAGAAAATAACAGAATGATAAATGACACTAAATGTTACTGCATATGTCAGCAGACAAATTAGGAGCCTTTGTTTGCTTACTTTCTACTAAAAGACAAGTTGTCTTGTATGTTCATTACGGCGGGAGCGGTTGGGAGAGTGGCCGTGCCAGCAACCTGAGGGTTCCTAGTTCGATCCCCACCTTCTACCAACCTCGTCATGTCCGTTGTGTCCTTGAGCAAGACACTTCAACCTTGCTCCTGATGGGTCGTGGTTAGCGCCTTGCATGGCAGCTCCCGCCATCAGTGTGTGAATGTGTGTGTGAATGGGTGAATGTGGAAATAATGTCAAAGCGCTTTGAGTACCTTGAAGGTAGAATAGCGCTATACAAGTGTAACCCATTTACCATTATTTTATTTAAGGACAAACTTGCAATAAGAAACATATGTTTAATGTACACTAAGATTAAAAAAATAAAATAAAGCCAATAATGCCATTTTATTTAGAAAAGTATCGAAAAGTATCGATATACATTTTAGTACCGGTACCAAAATATTGAACTAGAGATGTCCGATAATATTGGACTGCCGATATTATCGGCCGATAAATGCTTTAAAATGTAATATCGGAAATGATCGGTATCGGTTTCAAAAAGTAAAATTTATGACTTTTTAAAACACCGCTGTACGGAGTGGTACACGGACGTAGGGAGAAGTACAGAGCAGTTGCGTCTCCCAGCCATACTTGCCAACTCTCCCAATTTTCCCAGGAGACTCCCGAATTTCAGTGCCCCTCCAGAAAATCTCCCGGGGCAACCATTCTCCCGAATTTCTCCTGATTTATAAATAATAAATGATAAATGGGTTGTACTTGTATAGCGCTTTTCTACCTTCAAGGTACTCAAAGCGCTTTGACAGTATTTCCACATTCACCCATTCACACACACACATTCACACACTGATGGCGGGAGCTGCCATGCAAGAAGCTAACCAGCAGCCATCAGGAGCAAGGGGTGAAGTGTCTTGCCCAAGGACACAACGAACGTGACTAGGATGGTAGAAGGTGGGGATTGAACCCCAGTAACCAGCAACTTCGTCACGCCGTCCCGATTTCCAACCAGACAACAATATTGGGGGCGTGCCGGCCCAATCACATAATATCTACGGCTTTTCACACAAACACAAGTGAATGCCATGCATACTTGGTCAACAGCCATACAGATCATACTGAGGGTGGCCGTATAAACAACTTTAACACTGTTACAAATATGCGCCACACTGTGAACCCACACCAAACAAGAATGACAAACACATTTCGGGAGAACATCCGCACCGTAACACAACATAAACACAATAGAACAAATACCCAGAAACTCTTCCGGGACGCTACAATATACACCCCCTGCTACCCCCCACCTCAACCTCCTCATGGTCTCTCAGGGAGAGCATGTCCCAAATTCCAAGCTGCTGTTTTAAGGCATGTTAAAAAAAATAATGCACTTTGTGACTTCAATAATAAATATGGCAGTGCCATGTTGGCATTTTTTCCCATAACTTGAGTTGATTTATTTTGGATAACCTTGTTACATTGTTTAATGCATCCAGCGGGGAATCACAACAAAATTAGGCATAATAATGTGTTAATTCCACGACTGTATGAATTGGTATCGGTTGATATCCGAATCGGTATTTAAGAGTTGGACAATATCGGGATATCGGCAAAAAAAGCCATTATCTAGGGACAACACTAGTACACACATACCTAATTCTAGGCCGTATCTGTATTGATCGATCTCTCTCTTCACATTGTTTGCCAGGGTTAACTTATTTTTACACTTACTGCAAAATGCCTCTTCCCCAAAGTTAATATTAGGGTTTGCTTTTTTTTTTTAATCATCATTACCACGGTCATATCAGTGCTTCTAGTAATAAATCAAGTAACCAGAAACCACCAAAACAAACCGCAAACCCTCAGTGCTCTTGTGTCTATTATGCCGTAACCACGCCCATATTGAATGGGAAGCTAGCATCTCTTAGCCAGGAGCTGTAACGGACCCTTTTGTCAATAAAACACACACCCGTGAACATATGTGTCCACGTCCACGCATAAAGGAAGATGTGGAGCCAAAAACCACACAGCTGCGTGTCTCTACCCACGCGTGTAAAACTGACAACAATGCTGACGCAAACTTTGCGGCTAACCGGCCAGCTAATGCTAACCCAACAAACAGCGCAGTCTGGTCTTAAAAACAACACTTTTCTTGTCGAGTTAAGCAAATAGTCTGCTAGATTTGTGTCACAGCACAATAGTCCCGCCGAAGATGAATTTCTACCAAAGTCCTTTGTTTGTGCGCGCTTGTTAGCACTAAAAGCAGCATCTTCAGCAACCGGCTTATAATGAGATTAATGCTCACCCGAATTGAGGATGTGTCTCCTGGGGAGGAACCCGGGCTCACCTCCTGATCTCAAACCGGTCGCCTCATGTGTGTGGTTCTTAAAAAAAAACTAAAAGGGGGAGCGTGTGTGAAGGGGATGATTAGCTGTGGAGTTACGACTCCAACGTAGGCAGCAGACCGAGAGGAAAGGGGAATGCAGGAATGTGACGTTTAGTCCGGTTTGCTGCCACTGGTGACACGTGCAAGCCAGGGCAGTGCATCATGGGAAATGTAGTTTAAAGTGCTTTTTTGGGTTTTTTTGCACCAGGGGCGTCAAACTCATGAGTTCATCTTCCTAAACACCAAACAACACTAAACAATAATAGTGCTCAAACAAATCGATTCACATTCAAATCACAATTTGTATTTATATCGATTCATAAGTTTCGAGTATCAATTAAAAAATATATACATACATATACAGTCGCGATCAAAATTTACATACACTTTTAAAGAGCATTATGTCATGGCTGTCTTGAGTTTCCAATCATTTCTACAACTCTTTTTTTTTTGTGATAGAGTGATTGGAGCACATACTTGTTGGCATTGGCGTTGTTAGGCCTATTTTACGGGGGCTCAAGCCCCCCTAAAATATTCTTAAGCCCCCCTAAATAATTTTGTGTTTTTTTTTTGTTTTTTTTTACAAATAAATGCCGACATATTCATTATAAAGTGGCCCAAATATGAGTTTAAATAAATAATCATATAACCTGTTATTATTCACTCAGTTTCCCCTCACTTCGTAGCGTAAGGTAGAGAGCCCCTTTCGTGCGTCGGTATCCAATCCATTCCACTTGTTCATATAGAAAATGCCCACATCACTCAAATTTCAGCCCGCATTTTCTCTGCGACCTTGCTTGCGGTCCTGCAGGTGTACGAAGCACATTATCTTCCTTTACAATAAGTGAAGCTGCACAAAACCTTGTGTTTGCAATTGTAAATCATTTATTTTTTTAAGTTTTGTGTTTCTTGTAGAATCTATATAAAGTAATATACATAAGCCTATTGTTAAAATAATGAAAAAAACATAATTAAATATATTTGTTTTATTGTATTGTTACATTAATAGCTGTTTTATTATTATAGGATGGCTTGTTAAACATTTAATAGGATTTTCAGAGGGAGGAAAAACCAAGACATTTAATATAAAATGTAAAATTAATAAATACATAAAAAGAAAAAGAAAATATATGGTTAAAAGCCATCGTCCCGGGGAGCATTTCATTTCGTCCCGTGCATTTAAAAAAAATAATAATAATAACAATGAATAATTTCTAAGTCTTTGTTAGCCGTTTGTGAAGTTTTGTGCTCGTGCGTAACATTCGCTCGCATCCTGTGCATCTCCTGGGGGAAAAGCCCCCCTGTCCTTAAAAGCTAGTGACGCCCCTGCTTGTTGGTCACAAAAAACATTCATGAAGTTTGGTTCTTTTATGAATTTATTATGGGTCTACTGAATCTGCTGGGTCAAAAGTATACATACAGCCATACTTGCCAACCCTCCCGATTTTCCCGGGAGACTCCCGAATTTCAGTGCCCCTCCCGAAAATCTCCCGGGGCAACCATTCTCCCGAAGTTCTCCCGATTTCCACCCGGACAACAATATTGGGGGCGTGCCTTAAAGACGCTGCCTTTAGCGTCCTCTACAACCTGTCGTCACGTCCGCTTTTCCTCCATACAAACAGCGTGACGGCCCAGTCACATAATATATGCGGCTTTTACACAGGCACGAGTGAATGCAAGCATACTTGATCAACAGCCATACAGGTCACACTGAGGGTGGCCGTATAAACAACTTTAAGACTGTTACAAATATGCGCCACACTGTGAACCCACACCAAACAAGAATGACAAACACATTTCGGGAGAACATCCGCACCGTAACACAACATAAACACAACAGAACAAATACCCAGAACCCCTGAGGTCTCAAGGTTGGCAAGTATGCATCCTGCAATGTTAATATTTGGTTACATGTCCCTTGGCAAGTTTCACTGCAATAAGGCGCTTTTGGTAGCCATCCACAAACTTCTGGCAAGCTTCTGGTTCACCGCCCCTCTTGACAAAATTGGTGCAGTTCAGCTAAATGTGTTGGTTTTCTGACATGGACTTGTTTCTTCAGCATTGTACACACGTTTAAGTCAGGACTTTGGGAAGGCCATTCTAAAACTTTAATTCTAGCCTAATTTACCACTTTTGACGTGTGCTACTGTTGGAACACCCAACTGCGCCCAAGACCCAACCTCCGGGCTGATGATTTTAGGTTGTCATGAAGAATTTGGAGGTAATCCTCCTTTTTCATTCTCCCATTTACTCTCTGTAAAGCACCAGTTCCATTGGCAGCAAAACAGGCCCAGAGCATAATACTACCACCACCATGCTTTACGGTAGGATTGGTGTTCCTGGGATTAAAGGCCTCACCTTGAGGTTTTAGAATGGCCTTCCCAAAGTCCTGACTTAAACGTGTGGACAATGCTGAAGAAACAAGTTCATGTCAGAAAACCAACACATTTAGCTGAACTGCACCAATTTTGTCAAGAGGAGTGGTCAAAAATTCAACCAGAAACCTTATTGCAGTGAAACTTGCCAAGGGACATGTAACCAAATATTAACACTGCTGTATGTGAAGTGAAGTGAATTACATTTATGTAGCGCTTTTCTCAAGTGACTCAAAGCGCTTTAAATTGTGAAACCCAATATCTAAGTTACATTTAAACCAGTGTGAGTGGCACTGGCAGCAGGTGGGTAAAGTGTCTTGCCCAAGGACACAACAGCAGTGACGAGGATGGCAGAAGCGGGGATCGAACCTGCAACCCTGAAGTTGCTGGCACGGCCACTCTACCAACCGAGCTATACCGCCCATACCAGCCATACTTTTCACCCAGCAGATTTGGTCACATTTTCAGTAGACCCATAATAAATTCATAAAAGAACCAAACTTCATGAATGTTTTTTGTGACCAACAAGTATGTGCTCCGATCACTCTATCACAAAAAAATAAGAGTTGTAGAAATGATTGGAAACTCAAGACAGCCATGACATTATGTTCTTTACAAGTGTATGTAAACTTTTGACCACGACTGTATATGCATTGTTGAATTTAAAACATTATTCATTATCAATAGTGCTATTTCTATTGGTATTTGTATTGCTCCATTTGTAGGGCAATAATGTTCATTGTCATTTCTATTTTATTAATGTTTACTTCACTAACTGCTTCTTTGCTATCACTTTGCGTATCATATTTGTACATATCTTATTTGCTGATGTTGTTCTGTTGTTGTTGTCGTCTCTCTGTCTTATTCCCCTCTTGTCTCCACAATTTCCCCTTCTGTCTTCCTTTTATTCCCTTCTTTCTAACCCCTCCTGCTCCGGTCCGGCTGCACCAAACATTAATATAAATCCATTTAATAAAGTCAAATTCAAGTATCCCACACTTCTCTTTTTTTAAAGTAAATATGTACAGCAAAAATTGGCATCTACATCAACATTATAATTTGCCTGAGTGGCCGGACAGGACGAAAAAAAAACATAGATTACAAACATTTTTTGTTGAAATAAAATACTTATTCCCCTGACTTATAATTTCAAAGCAAGTACGTTATCCATCAATTCGTACGTAAAAAAGGCCAATAATCGAATCTATAGGAAATTGTGTAATAATTTCACAAGGCATTGTGTAATAATATCACAAGACATTAAACATGTTCACTGTTACAAGCAGCCGTCTGAGAGGAGCCCTAACTGTGGCCCTCAATGAAAACCAGTCTGACACTATAGCAAGTACTGTGAGTGTAATTCAAATACTGTTACATCTTGTAATGTGGTACCGTTTTTCATATCAAGTGCAATATGAATACTTTTTTTTTAATAACTGTAATAAAAAATAAGATAAAAGAGGCTTGTAGCAAATAATTGTTGACATGAAATTCAAGGCCAACATAACATAATTTAAATATTTTTATTTATATAACGTCCTTATGAATTGCAAAGAGGATGTTTTTTTTTCAAATGATTGCATTGGAAAGTCATGTCTATTTTTTTATATACGCAAACAAGCAAAAAAGTAGTATATTTTGTAAAGATTAAAAAATATGTATTTTCACGTGAACATATTTTATAATGGTATATTTTCTGCCTTTTGAACTTCAATATCATATACCGGTAGTAAAATTGTCCAGTGTATCCCTGTTTATTCCTGTAGATCTAATTACTATTTGTATACCTACTGGAAACGCCATGCACATACAGTACAGGCCAAAAGTTTGGACACACCTTCTCATTCAATGTGTTTTCTTTATTTTCATGACGACCGTACTTTTCGGACTATAAGTTGCAGTTTTTTTCATAGTTTGGCCGCGGGTGCGACTTATACTCCGGAGCGACTTATGTGCGAAATTATTAACACATTACCGTAAAATATCAAATAATATTATTTAGCTCATTCACGTAAGAGACTAGACCTATAAGATTTCATGGGATTTAGCGATTAGGAGTGACAGATTGTTTGGTAAACGTATAGCATGTTCTATATGTTATAGTTATTTGAATGACTCTTACCATCATATGTTATGTTAACATACCAGGCATGTTCTCAGTTGGTTATTTATGCCTCATATAACTAGTTGGCCCTGCGATGAGGTGGCGACTTGTCCAGGGTGTACCCCGCCTTCCGCCCGATTGTAGCTGAGATAGGCTCCAGCGCCCCCCGCGACCCCAAAGGGAATAAGCGGTAGAAAATGGATGGATGGATAACGTACACTTATTCAGCCTGTTGTTCACTATTCTTTATTTATTTTAAATTGCCTTTCAAATGTCTATTCTTGGTGTTGGCTTTTATCAAGTAAATTTCCCCCCAAAATGCGACTTATATATGTTTTTTTCCTTCTTTATTATGCATTTTCGGCCGGTGCGACTTATACTCCGAAATTGTAGATTGTCACTGAAGGCATCAAAACTATGAATGAACACATGTGGAGTTGTGTACTTAACAAAAAAAGGTGAACTAACTGAAAACATGTTTTATATTCTATAGGACCTTCAAAATAGCCACCCTTTGTTCTGATTACTACTTTGCACACTCTTGGCATTCTCTCGATGAGCTTCAAGAGGTCACTTGAAAGGGTTTCCAATTCACAGGTGTCATAGTTTTGATGCCTTCAGTGACAATCTACAATGTAAATAGTCATGAAAATAGAGAAAACGCATTGAAACAAGAAGGTGTGTCCAAACTTTTGGCCTGTACTGTATATTTACAATCCCAAGTCTTAACACACACAATTGTTTAATATCTCATTATCTTTGTTGCATAAATACATTTAGATATTGTATTTACTGTAATTTATTTTCTCATTGCACTATTTTATTTTTATTTTAAGTTAATTATACGGAGTGTGAGGGGTGTTTCTCACATTAGAAAGAAAAAAAAAAGATACAAAGCTCACTGGGGAAATTCAAACAATGTAAGCATGACCCCTTGTGGATGCTAGGAAAAGTGGAGCCCTGCACTTTTAGAAGCCAATAAATAATACAAATATGTGTGCACATAAGCACACGACTATAATGTAAAACATCAAGTAACAACTTATATAAAGATACATTGTAAAAGTTCCAAAGATCCAAAGTAGTGTCTGCTGTTACCAAGGAAACTATAATAAAGAAATGCTGTATTTAAACCTCAGTGTTTTCTCCAACATTTTGGCTTCTCACCCTTTGTGCGAATGAATCCATGACAGACACCCACGCTGTAATATTAACAAGTCTTAGTGAAAGCACGCAAGGCCACATTTATTCTCAATCAATTCATATACAGCATCACCTTTTCCCATAAGAGATAATACATATAAATAGTTCTACATTAACTTTGATGTAAAGTGTACAAATAAGTTGTCAACAAGCATGCAAGGGGAAAACTGCTCAGGTTTGTGGTGACTCTCTTCACATACGGACTAAACACAACTCATGTTTACATTGTCATAATTGTCAACAATTATTATTGTAGACTTCACTATACTGTACTGAGCAGCCAGAACAGAGACATGTGGATCCTATGATATTGCTATATATCGCAATAACATCTAGTTTCTGCTACATGGTTGTCATAATTTTTTTCCAGTGTACATTCAGTTCTTATATTGTCAGGATATTATTGTACTGAGTAGCCAGGACGCAAAAGGATATGTGTCGCTTTAGTTGCTATGATACGACTTGACTTAGGAGAATTACACCCCGTAAGGGACAAGCTGTAGAAAATACATACTGTACTGTTTACTTGCTGAAAAACTGTTCAATAACAGATTAGAGAGTTTCATAAATAAAAATAGAATACTCGAAGAAAATCAATATGGATACAGAGCTAATGTTTCAACTTCGATGGCTTTAATTGAAATTACAGAAGAAATTACCAATGCTATAGATAATAAAAAATGTACGGCAGCAGTTTTTATGGATCTAACTAAAGCATTTGACACAATTAATCACAATATTTTAATTAAAAAAACTAGAACGATATGGCATCAGAGGGTTAGTCTTAAACTGGATAAGAAGTTATCTAATGAACAGGAAACAATACGTGAAGCTAGGCGAACACACCTCTACAACGCTAAATATATCCTGTGGTGTACCTCAGGGATCAATACTAGGACCTAAATTATTCAATCTATATATAAATGACATTTGTAAAGTTACAAAAGATTTAAAGTTAGTATTATTAACGGATGATACAACAGCGTTTTGTTCAGGAGAGAACACACAGAAGATACTACAAATAATAACAGAAGAAATTAACAAATTAAAAAGATGGTTTGACAAAAACAGACTATCGTTGAATCTCAGTAAAACTAAAATAATGCTATTTGGTAACAGTAGAAGAGAAAGTCAAACACAAATACAAATAGACGGAATAGAAATTGAAAGAGTAAATGAAACCAAATTTCTAGGTATAATGATTGATGATAAATTGAACTGGAAATCTCATGTAAAAAATATACAACATAAAGTAGCAAGAAACACGTCAATAATGAATAAAGCAAAACATGTTCTAGAGAAAAAATCACTTCATATTCTCTACTGCTCGCTAGTGTTACCATATCTGAGTTACTGTGTAGAAATATGGGGAAATAATTACAAAAGTACACTTCATTCATTAACGGTGTTACAAAAACGATCAGTTAGAATAATACATAATGTTGGATATAGAGAACACACAAATCCTTTATTTATTGAATCAAAAATACTGAAATTCTACGACATAGTGAATTTGCAAACAGCTAAAATTATACACAAAGCAAACTATAACCTGCTACCCAAGAATATACAACAATTCTTCTCAAAAAAAATGGAGAAATATAATCTTAGGGAGAAATGTAATTTAAAACATTTGTATGCACGTACAACACTTAAGACCTTCAGTATATCAGTATGTGGAATTAAATTATGGAATGGATTAAGCAAAGCAATCAAACAATGTACTAATATGATCCACTTCAAGAAACTCTTCAAACTTAAAGTGTTTACAAAGTACAAAGAAGAAGAACCATGATAAACATTCTGAATTTATTTAACTCATCCATTCTTTCACTCACAAAATAATCTTACTTATCTCAACATATGAAATGTAACTTACTTCACCAATTATTATTTATTTACTTATTTTTATTGTGATTACTTATGGACTATATTGTGAATAAATTGAGAACAGGAAGTGAACAAAAGTTTTAGCAACTGTTATGTAAAAGAAAAGGGGTAGGATTAAATAAGCTCTGCTTCTTCCTACTCCTTTTCGAACATGTTGAAAAGAGAAACTGGAGATTGTGATGTATCATGTTGTATGCTTGCATGTTCGAAATAAACTCAAACTCAACTCAACTCAAGTACCCTTTATAGAGCTGAAATCTACCCAAAATGACAGTCGATGGTTGCCAAAAAAGTGATTCAAAATAACATTTTGAGATTGATGGAGCTTATCTGTGCATACATTACTAGACTACCCTTTGTAAAACTACATATAGCATTATAAAATACATACAATACTGTTTACTTGTTGAGGTACCTTTTAAAAAGCTGAAATCTACCCCAAATGACAGTACAGTGGTTGCCAAAAAGTAATTCAAAGTAATATTTTGGTATTGACATATCTCATATGTGCATGCATTTTCCTAGAACAGTGTTTTTCAACCACCGTGGGAGATTATGTCATTTCACCTAATTGGGTTAAAAATATTTTTTTTGCAAACCAGTAATTATAATTCGCAAATGTGCCGTTGTTGAGTGTCGGTGCTGTCTAGAGCTCGGCAGAGTAAGCATGCAATACTCTTCCATATCAGTAGGTGGCAGCAGGTAGCTAATTGCTTTGTAGATGTTTGTCGTGATCACAAAATGCAGACGACAGCGGGAGGCAGCATGCAGGTAAAAAGGTATCTAACGCTGAAACCAAAAATAAACAAAAGGCAAATGAAGCTAAAAAAAGACATTGAAGCTTAGGGAAGGCTATGCCAAACGAAACTAAAACTGAACTGGCTGCAAAGTAAACAAAAACAGAATGCTGGACAACAGCAAAGACTTACAGCGTGTGGAGCAGACGGCGTCCACAAAGTACATTTGTACATGACATGACAATCATCAATGTCCACACAAAAAAAGATAGCAACAACTTAAATGTTCTTGATTGCTAAAACAAAACAGGTGCGGGCAATAGCGCTCAAAGGAAGACATGAAACTGCAACAGGAAAATACCAACAAAACAGGAAAAGCCACCAAAATAGAAGCGCAGGACAATAACTAAAACACTACGCACGGGAAAACAGCAAAAAACTCAAAATAAGTCACGGCGTGATGTGACAGGTTGTGACAGTACACTTACTTTGAGACAAGGGCTATACTGATTCATGGTTGGTTATGGTTTAAAGTCATATCCAACACTTGCGAGAACTACTTTTTGATTGTCAATATCGGCTGCTGAGTTTAATTTTTCAATGATTTCTGCTGGTAATGTGCCTCGGGATTTTTTCAATGAATAAAATGTGTCTTGCCTCAGAAAAGGTTGAAAAACACTGTTCTAGAATACCCTTAGAAGAATTACATACTGTATATCATAATAAAATACATACTGTACTGTTTACTTGCTGAAGTACCCTTTATAAAGCTGAAATCTACCCCAAATGACAGTACAGTGGTTTCCAAAAAAGTGATTCAAAATAATATTTTGAAAATGATACATCTTATCTGTGCATTATTACTAGAATACCCTTTGAAAAACTACATATAGCATTATAAAATACATACAGCACTGTTTACTTGTTGAGGTACCTTTTAAAAAAGCTGAACCTACCCCAAATGACAATACAGTGGTTGCCAAATAGTGATTTGAAACAATATTTTGGTATTGACACATCTCGTATGTGCATACATTACTAGAATACCCTTAGAATAATTATATACTGAATATCATAATAGAATAAATACTGTACTGTTTACTTGTTGAAGTAACCTTTATAAAGCTGAAATCTACCACAAATGTCAGTACAGTGGTTGCCAAAAAGTGATTCAAAAGAATATTTTCATATTGACACATCTTATCTGTGCATACAATACCAGAATACCCTTTGAAAAAACTACATATAGCATCATGAAATACATACAGTAATGTTTACTTGCTGCCGTACCCTTTAAAAGCTGGAATCTACCCCAAATGACAGTACAGTGGTTGCTAAAAAGTGATTCCAGAGTATCTGCAAGTTTCAACAAGTCAAATTTAAGACTTTTTAAGACCATATTGAAAATAATTTAAGACTATTTCACATCCATACAAACAAAAAAGTAACAAGACATAAAGGAAAATCAGAGGGTCATAATGAATTGTAAGTATTTGAATTTAAAAACAGCTCTTTCACATTGGAAAACCAACTAAATACACCAGACGCTTCTCTATTGTAAACTACCGTAATTGGAAAAATATTTGCAAAAATCACAACGGCCTTTTTCCAGATTTGTGATGGAAGTGTTTTCTTGCAAAAAGTGCAGTGTGCTTCATATGTGAAGTGAAGTGAATTACATTTATATAGCGCTTTTTCTCAAGTGACTCAAAGCGCTTTACATTGTGAAACCCCAATATCTAAGTTACATTTAAACCAGTGTGGGTGGCACTGGGAGCAGGTGGGTAAAGTGTCTTGCCCAAGGACACAAAGGCAGTGACTAGGATGGCGGAAGCGGGGATCGACCCTGCAACCCTCAAGTTGCTGGCACGGCCGCTCTACCAACCGAGCTATACCGCTCAAGTGTTCTTATGTAACATCAACGTCAGCAATGGTAGAGGAACGCACAACAATATATCGTCTGTGAAAGGCACTCTTAGCATCTGCGCTAAAGCTAAATGGTTAACTTTTGCAGCTGACAGAATTGAGAAAAAAAGATAACAACATCTACCAGTGACGTGCGGTCTCATGGAAAGAAAAAAAATGTAAAAAGAAAAAAAATTAATTAAATTTTTATATGTATCCAGTGATTATACTATAAAGTTATTTTCCATTTAACTTCCCCAGTTTTAGATGATTTTTATTCAAAATCACTGAATTTTCACATTTGCCGTTCAAATCCTGAGAAGAGACGGTGCGGTGATCAGCAGCCAGTTGAGGCACGTCACTCAGTTGTGCCTCACCATGGATTGCGGACTCGGCTAACTGCTGGCCTGCTGTGCAGTGAGACCGTATTGCTATATGAATTATATTATACATTTCCATAGTTTAGTTAGCTGAGGTATATAATGTACAGTGTATTTTGTCAACAACTGTATGTGTGTAACGTATTTCTTGAGCAATCATAAAACGGCTGCGAAGACGCACTGTGTGAGGCTCGCGTAATCCCGCCTCCTGGTGCCGGTTATTGCACCTCCGCCGCAGACTGCACCCCCCGACGGGAGCGCCACACCAACCAAAGCCCACACCCAAACCCTCCACGTGCAAGACCGAATCCACCCAAAAAAAGTCACTTAACAAGAAGCCAACAAGTGCAAAAACAACATTGCTCGCGCCGGAGGAGCCGTGAACGACTGCAGGGACACAACATAAGGTACACCTGCAGACTGCAGCATGGATTTCATATTTGATTCATTCACAACTCCTCCAAAACGAACACCACTGTTCCCGCACTGAAAGTAAAGGTAAGACCGTAATAACGTTTTTTTTTATTAAATGTGGTTTTTTGTGTGCTACAGTTTGTATGTGTAAAGTTAAAATTAAGTTAAAGTACCAATGATTGTCACACACACACTAGGTGTGGTGAAATGTGTCCTGTCCTCTGCATTTGACCCATCCTCTTGCTCACCCCCTGGGAGGTGAGGGTGGCAGTGGGCAGCAGTGGGCAGCAGCGGCGCCGCGCCCGGGAATCATTTTTAGTGATTTAACCCCCAATTCCAACCCTTGATGCTGAGTATGCAGGGAAGAATGCTGGTATGAGCTTTTAAACATAATCCGTTAACTGCTGCCAATCAAATGGTGAATAAGATACTCTTTAGGGTTCATATGTTTGTAAATCTGACTGTGATGAAGTCAGTGCCTCACCAGTCATGAACCTCACCGCACGTCACTGCTATATACAGTACTAATACTTCTATATCTGCACAAAGTTGTGGAAAAACAGAGGAGTGCAGACAGAGCGATTGTCAAAAAAGAAAGAATTTGGATGTGATTTATGTGGATAACGTTAAAATTTGCTCAACTCATTTTGTATCTGGTGTGTATGAATACATTTTTACCTCTTTTTGAAAACACATTGCGAATAAACAAGGCTTAGTTTTTATTTAAGCATGACAAGATGATATTCACAAGTCTCCCTTGCTTTGCGCACCCCACCATACCACGCTTCCCTCCTCGATGGCTCCACATCCGGGTCTTAAACAAAATTGTGACATCTGTGAAAAACACTTTATACGTTTCCACCCACCGGCTTCAAGCATGCATTAAATTGATCGTTCTGGGGCCACAAATCATTGAACTTGCGCTAACCCATCTTATGCAAGTAATTTGACTTTGCTGTGAGCTTTTGTTAAGTATTCTCCGCAGCTATGCTAAGCTCTACCAACACACCGCTGCCCTGGCTGGTGGTGCGCGGTATATTCTGACCGGGCAGCACAGGTAGCCTACTTTAATTCCATTTTGTAGTTACATTACAGCGTCCTCAAAAATCGAAACATTTAAAAGGAAGACTGAAGTTCATGCATGTTTTAAATAAAAATAACGTTAATAGATTTTAAGACCTTTAAAAATCGTATTCAAGATATTTTATGAGATTTCAGCAGCATTTAGACATGTTAAAACTTTTAAGACCCCGCAGATACCCTGAATTCAAAGTAATATTTTGATGACACATCTTCTTTGCGCATTGATTACTAGATTACCCTTAGGTAAATTACAGATATCACAATAAAGTACATGCTGTACCCCTTTAAAAAGCTGAAAGTACCCTTTTTGCCATTTGGGGTTGATTTCATCTTTTTTTTAATTTTTTTTTTTTACTTTGAATGATTTTTGGCAACCAGTGCATTGTCATTTAGGGTAGATTTCAACTTTTTAAAGGGTACTTTAATGACTAAACTGTACAGTATGTACTTTATTATGATATATGTAATTTTCCTAAGGGTATTCTAGTAATTCCTAAGGCTGTGACCATAGTAGGAGTGGTCACAGAGCCATTGATCGGCTTGAAGCAAATCAATTGTAGGTTGAAAATGTTTGTCCTCCTGATAAAATGTAATCCCCCCCCCCCCATATCTAGAGGGCTCTCATTATGTTGAGAAACGTGTTCAGAAGGTAGTAAACAGGATTGTTTTGCTCAAGCTATGAAAACATTCAATTTATGAATAATACTTCCAACTTTGTGGAAATTCATTTTTGTACAAAACCAATTAACAGTGATAAACAAGGGATTACTGTACAACTCACTTCAATTTTCAGTTACATGGTCATCATCTTTTTTCTTTGCGTGATCAAAAAAACCTAAAACGGGGTACAAATCCAAAGAAAAAGCTAAAACACTCATGTGCTAATAGTTTTTTAGAGCAGAGGTGCTTGTGAGGTGAGTCGCTACTCACATTTCTGTACTGAGCAGCCAGGATGGAGAAATGTGTCATTATTGTGATGATCCGTTGACCGGATCATGTTTTGTTTTAATTTATGACTCGCATAGTTCTGTTTCAGCACCCCTGGGTTTGTGTTTCTTGGTTGTCATGGGTGCTGATTATTTTCACCTGCCTCCTATTTATGTTCGGGACGCTCACCTGCTCTCGAGCACTAATTAGAGAGATTTATTCCTTCCCTTCGCCACACTCGGTCTGGCTGTCTTGTTTGCTTCGTGCAACATTAACGTTTGTCACGAGAGATGTCCGATAAGACCTTTTTTGCCGATATCCGATATTCCGATATTGTCCAACTCTTAATTATCGATTCCGATATCAACCGATACCGATATATACAGTCGTGGAATTAACACATTATTATGCCTAATTTTGTTGTGATGCCCTGCTGGATGCATTAAACAATGTAACAAGGTTTTCCAAAATAAATCAACTCAAGTCATGGAAAATATGGCGTCCCGGAAGAGTTAGTGCTGCAAGGGGTTCTGGGTATTTGTTCTGTTGTGTTTATGTTGTGTTACGGTGCGGATGTTCTCCCGGAATGTGTTTGTCATTCTTGTTTGGTGTGGGTTCACAGTGTGGCACATATTTGTAACAGTGTTAAAGTTGTTTATACAGCCACCCTCAGTGTGACCTGTTTGGCTGTTGACCAAGTATGCATGCATTCACTTGTGTGTGTGAAAAGCCGTAGATATTATGTGATTGGGCCAGCACGCAAAGGCAGTTCCTTTAAGGTTTATTGGCGCTCTGTACTTCTCTCTACGTCTGTGTACACAGCGGCATTTTAAAAAGTCATAAATGTAACTTTTTGAAACCGATACCGATAATTTCCGATATTGCATTTTAAAGCAATTATCGGCCGATAATATCGGCAGTCCAATATTATCGGACATCCCTATTTGTCACCCATGCTTTTTATTCCTGTGCTAAGTTTTCGCCTTAGCTCCCAGTGCTATCGGCATGCTTTGTTTTGTTTGTTGGTACGTTGACTGATTTATGGACAATAAATGACTGTCTTACCTGCACCTTGCCTCCGGAGTTCCTGCTGCATCTTGGAAGAACGACCCGCGCATCAGCATGCAACCCAGACGTAACAATTATGTTGCAATAACTTTCATTTCTTTTCCCTCTTTGTCATGACTGGCAAAAACATGAAACAAAGAAAAAGTTAAAACATACTTTTGGAGTTAATACTTTAGCTCAAATGTGGGGGAATTTATGGCATGTGGGCGATTTTTGGCCTTCCAAAACACTCAACTCTGGAGGCAACAAAAATCCCCCAAAACATTTGAATCACAAAATACTCACAATACATAAAAATAAACATTTGTCTGATAGTTGCAGCATGTTTTTTTTTTTACATTTTGTATGGCCTCTAATAAGATACAGCAGGGGTGCTCACACTTTTTCTGCAGGCGAGCTACTTTTCAATTGATCAAGTCGTGGGGATCTACCTCATTCATATATATAATTTATATTTACTTATTTATGAAATATATGTTTTTGTTAACAAGTTAAAGGTGTTTAATGATAATGCAAGCATGTTTAACACATATAGTTAATATTGTTAATACATTAAAGGTGTTTAATGATAATACAAGTAGTATGTTTAATACATATAGTTAATATTGTTAACAAGTTAAAGGTGTTTAATGATAATGCAAGCATGTTTAACACATATAGTTAATATTGTTAACAAGTTAAAGGTGGTTAAAAATAATACAAGCATGTTTAACACAAATAGTTAATATTGTTAACAACTTAAAGGTGGTTAAAGATAAAACAAGCATGTTTAACACATATAGTTAATATTGTTAACAACTTAAAGGTGGTTAAAGATAATACAAGCATGTTTAACACATATAGTTAATATTGTTAACAACCATACTTGCCAACCTTGAGCCCTCCGATTTCGGGAGGTGGGGGTGGGGGGCGTGGTCAGGGCGTGGTTGGGGGCGTGGCTAATAGGGGAGGAATATATTTACAGCTAGAATTCACCAAGTCAAGTATATATATATATAAGAAATATTTGAATAAGTAAGTCAAGTATTTCATATATATATATATATATATATATATATATATATATATATATATATATATATATATATATATATATATATATATATATATAAATAAAATAAATACTTGACTTTCAGTGAATTCTAGCTATATATATATATATATATATATATATATATATATATATATATATATATATATATATATATATATATATAACACACACATAACACTCATCTACTCATTGTTGAGTTAAGGGTTGAATTGTCCATCCTTGTTCTATTCTTTGTCACTATTTTTATAACCATGCTGAACACCCTCTCTGACGACTCATTCTGCTTCGTCTCCTTGTTGTGTGCGCAGTTGTGCACTGCACTCTCTAAAAGCCGTAGATGTTAATGTCACATATGCATGTACACTAGATGGCAGTATTGTCCTGTTTAAGAGTGTCACAACATTGCTGTTTACGGCAGACAAACTGCTTTACAAGCTGTCCTCACTCAGGTCTGCATGGATTTCGGGAGATTTTCGGGAGAAAATTTGTCCCGGGAGGTTTTCGGAAGAGGCGCTGAATTTCGGGAGTCTCCCGGAAAATCCGGGAGGGTTGGCAAGTATGTTAACAATTTAAAGGTGGTTAAAGATAATACAAGCATGTTTAACACATATAGTTAATATTGTTAACAAGTTAAAGGTGGTTAAAGATAATACAAGCATGTTAAACACATATAGATTCCTTTCTTTCATGAAGACAAGAATATAAGTTGGTGTATTACCTGATTCTGATGACTTGCATTGATTGGAATAAGACAGTGGTGATGATAACGTCCGCATTTTCGAATGGAGGAGAAAAAAAGTCCTCCTTTCTGTCCAATACCACATGAAAGTGGTTGGTTTTTGGCATCTTATTTGTCCAGCTTCCGTAGTCCTTTGTATACACTTTACAAGAAATACATTGTCGGCAAACTCCGTAGCTTGCTAGCTTGTGCACGCCAGCTTTCTGAGACTCTTATTTTGGTAGCGCAGGCAGGATGAAGCAGAGCTTTTATTGTGCAACTGTGCAGTTGGTCTTTGGAGTTTTGACGACAGGTACAGCGCCAGAGTCTGTTGAAATAAAGTGTTTCTCGCCTTCCTGTCGGTAATTTTAATGAGCTGGCAGCAGCCAGCGTCATCTCAGAAGACCCTCGGGTGCCGTGAATGTCAATCAAGTGACGTCATAGTGAAGATTTATGATCGCTCATTTTTAGGACAATTTTTTTAATGCCTGACTGGTGATCGACTGACACACCCTCCGAGATCGACCGGTAGATCGCGATCGACGTAATGAGCACCCCTGAGATACAGGGTTCGTACACCTTTTCCATGGCCAAATTCAAGCACTTTTTAAGGACTTTCAAGATCAATTTTCCAGTTTTTCCAGTACCCTTCAAAAGGCAAAAACCAGTGTGAATCAATCCATAGCCTTGTTGTTGAGGTCACCAAATGCTGTCTGTAGGAAAAATACGGAAAACCTAAGCCTAACATTGAACCAGCAGTTTTCACTAACTGAATGGGGCATATAAAATGAAGCAGTGTTTCTGTAGACTATTCAATGTCATTGGTCTTTGCAAATGTTTCTCCATTTGTGTTGTTTTTCAAATTTCTTGTTCTTTTTCTTACTTACAGCACTCAATGACATCGAACAGCCCGGATTGATTCACACCATATTTGTGCTTGTAAACTGCATAATGTGATATAAATACACGCACCCTCAAAATGTCAATTTCACTCATTTATTAACAAAACTGTCCCACATTAATATAAGGATAATAAATTAAAGGAAAATATGTTGTTTTTTTCACAACACCTCAGTCACCTTTCATTAAGCATATCTAGCCTTATAACTGTGGCGATGGTAACCAATCACTTTTTAGTTGATGGAAGTTCTTAACATAATTTATCATTGACAAACGCTCGCTTTTTTCCTTTCATAGCTCGTAATAACTGTCCGTAATTAACATGTAATCTAGCGCTCATCTCATAGTTTAGGTCTAGCATGTACCAAAATGTTAGAAAACCAAACTTTAGCTAACATTAGTTAACTTGTAGGGCTAGTACTCTCTGTGGTTTACCTTTCATATGACTCGAGAGAGCCGACTCTCCCATTGCGAAAAGCTGGATTTCCTTTTTGCATACTTTGCAGCAGGCTACACGTGGATTTAGTCCACGTTTTATCCAAAGTTTGTATTTGTAATTTTCCATTCAATGTTCATTAAAACGGCATGATGGACCGATGCACCACTGTCCTCTTGGGGGCGACACAGAGCCGTATATACATGACAACAACCTCATGTAAGGGCTCGTGCAAAGCCAACAGATCAAGCGTGAAGCTTTCATTTTTAAGGAAACTTATTTTATTTTTTTCCATTTTATAATTAGCCTATTGAGTTAGACTGCCGAGAAATATGATGAACATTTCCAAGCATTTACAAGCGCTTCACCCAAAATTCACGCATTTTTTAAACCTTGAAAACACAACATTAAAATCCAAGAATTTTCAAGGTTTTGAAGATAACACTAGTGCTAATTAGTCTCGCAAGATTTGCTGACAGTAGTTTGATTACAGAATGTAGTGTAGCTTTTAGTGGGAATTCTGAATTGGTATAGAACTTTAGAGTTTTC
Organism: Nerophis lumbriciformis; assembly: GCF_033978685.3. Taxonomy (NCBI): domain Eukaryota; kingdom Metazoa; phylum Chordata; class Actinopteri; order Syngnathiformes; family Syngnathidae; genus Nerophis; species Nerophis lumbriciformis. Next base: position 18,920,121 of record NC_084579.2, on the reverse strand, counting down.
ATTTGTGTGTCTTTACAGTATAATAAACTCCCACATTACATAGAACACAATAGAACAATACATATTTCCTGCTCTGGCAGAGATGGTGCCACCACCACCAAGGCACCAATTAGCAATGGAGAAGGCCCGTGATGATATTTCCGTGTGCCTGTGGCCCCGCGCTGCTCCATCCATCTGCGTGTGTTATAAAAAGCCATAAACCATAAACGTGGAGTAAAGGACAGCACACAGCTCTTAAGTTCACAGCCTCTCCCTGCACAGTGGTGTGATCTGGCCCGGCATATTGTTCCCATTAAATGTGGCCGTTATACAGAACATCCAAACGGGGCTGCCGATAATTAGCAGTGTGTATTTTATTCATTAGGTCGGTGCTGCAGTTGTTGTGCTGTGGTCAAAGTGGGCGCAGGAGAAAACTGTGCGTGGGTGTAACACTGCAAACTCAAAAATGGGCCCGTCGCCAGTTTGTTGAATAACAAAAACATGGTCTATTTCTATCCAGCAGGTGGGGGCAGCACACAAATCATAAAGACTGTTAGGATGACCTGAAAAGATCATTAAATATAACATACTGTTTAGACTTATTATATCATCATTATAAAACATAAGGGAACATATGCCAATAAATGAGCTGCTTCGTGTGGATACAGCAATAATCCTTATAGAACTCTGGCACCAAATACAAATAATTACAAAAAGGGTATTTACAAAAATATACCTGCCAGTTCTGCAGTTCTTCGATAGCGCTGCCATTGTGATCTCTCTGAAATGTATGTGATGAAATATGTCAACATAAGTGGGACATCAGTAAATTATTATATACATTTAGCCTGAAAGTTCTATTGCCATGCGATGGCATTAATCGAAATAACGGAAGAGATCACCAATGTAATAGATGCTGCTGCAGTGTTTATGGATTTAACAAAAGCATTTGACACCATTGGGGTTGTTAGGCCTATTTTAGGGGGGCTCAAGCCCCCCTAAAATATTCTTAAGCCCCCCTAAATAATTTGGTGTTATATTTTTTGTAATTTTTTTTTTTTTACAAATACATATTCATTATAAAGTGGCCCGAATATGAGTTTAAATAAATAATCATATAACCTGTTATTATTCACTCAGTTTCCCCTCACTTCCTAGCGTAAGGTAGAGAGCCCCTTTAGTGCGTCGGTATCCAATCCATTCCACTTGTTCATATAGAAAATGCCCACATCACTCAAATTCCATGCCGCATTTTCTCTGTGACCTTGCTTGCGGTCCTGCAGGCGTACGAAGCACATTATCTTCCTTTACAATGAGTGAAGCTGCACAAAACCTTGTGTGTGCAATTGTAAATAATTTAGTTTTTAAGTTTTGTGTTTCTTGTAGAATCTATATAAAGTAATATACATTAGCCTATTGTTAAAATAATGAAAAAAACCATCATTAAATATATTTGTTTTATTGTATTGTTACATTAATAGTTGTTGTATTATTATAGGATGGCTTGTTAAACATTTCGTAGGATTTTCAGAGGGAGGAAAAACCAAGACATTTAATATAAAATGTAAAATGAATAAATACATAAAAAGAAAAAGAAAAAAAATGGTTAAAAGCCATCGCCCCGGGGAGCATTTCATTTCGTCCTGTGCATTTTTTTTAAATAATAATAATAACAATGAATAATTTCTAAGTCTTTGTTAGCCGTTTGTGAAGTTTTGTGCTTGTGCGTAACGTTCGCTCGCATCCTGTGCATCCTGGGGGCTAAGCCCCCCCTGTCCTTAAAAGCTAGTGACGCCCCTGTTTGACACAATCAATCATAAAATCTTAAGAAACAAATTAGAAAGGTATGAAATCAGAGGGTTGGTCTTGAACTGGGTTGGAAGCTACCTAACCAACAGAAAGCAGTACGTGAAGATAGGTGAACACATGTCTCCAGAGCTGAAAATATCTTGTGGGGTAACTCAGGGATTGTACATCCTCTATGTAAACGACATTTGTGAAGTTACAAAGGACTTAAAATTACTATTTGCAGATGACACAACTGTGTTTCGTTCAGGAGAGAACATACAGAAGATAATACAAATAATAACAGAAGAAATGAACAAATTAAAAAGATGGTTTGACAAAAAAAGACTATCTTTGAATCTCAGTAAGACTAAAATAATGCTATTTGGTAACAGTAGAAGAGAAAGTCGAACACAAATACAAATAGACGGAGTAGACATTGAAAGGGTAAAAGAAAACACTTTTTGGGGTGTAATAATAGATGATAAAATGAGCTGGAAATCTCATGTAAAAAATATACAACATAAAGTAGCAAGAAACGCGTCAATAATGAATAAAACAAAATATGTTCTGGACCAAAAATGACTCCATATTGCTCACTAGAGTGCACTTCATTCACTAACGGTGTTACAAAAAAAGATCAATTAGAATAATACATGATGTTGGATATAGAGAAGATATAAACCCTTTATTTATTGAACCACAACTATTGAAATTCAATGATTCGGTGCATTTGCAAACAGTTAAAATGATGTACAAAGCAAACTATAACCTGCTACCCAAAAATGTACAACAATTTATCTCAACGCAAGAGGAGAAATACAGAGGAAAATCTAATTTAAATGGTAAATGGCAAATGGGTCGTACTTGTATAGCGCTTTTCTACCTTTTTAAAGAACTCAAAGCGCTTTGACACTATTTTCCACATTCACCCATTCACACACACACACACACACACACACACACACACACACACACACACACACACACACACACACACACACACACACACACACACACACACACACACACACACACTGATTTAAAACATTTGTATGCATGTACAACACTTAAAACCTTTATCTTATCCGTATGTGGATTTAAATTATGGAATGGATTAACCAAAGAAATCAAACAAAGCACCAATATGATTCAGTTTAAGAGACTGTTCAAACTACAAGTGTTCACAAAGTACAAAGAAGAACAATTATGATGAACATCTAGAACCTTTTTTTTTTTTTTGACATAAAGACTATTTATGTATTTAATATTTGTTTACTTACTATGGTATATTAATTATTTATTATTTATTTATTTACTGTTCTGTTCCAGAGAACAAGGAAATGGGATAAAATTGTTATGGTATGAAAAGGGTTAGGATTAAATAGGCTCTGCTTCTTCCTACTCCTTTTCGGACGTAATGAAATGTAATGAAACAACTTGAAATATGTGATGCATTACATTGTATTGTGTGCATTTTGGAAGTCAACTGAAATTGAACTAAACTGAAGTGAATTGTAGTACGACATAAAAAAGTCCACCATACGATGTAACTCTTTTTTTGTGTCGTAATTTGGAACTCTCGGAACTCTCTGCTTCTGCAAATTGAAACTGCCACATGTTGGGAGTCTTTTAAATCAGCTCTTAAAACACATTTTTATGCACTGGCTTTTAAAGACAAGCTGAGATAGACTTTTTATTTTAGACTTTTTAGGAATGTCTTAAATATTTCATTTACTTGTATAGTTGCTTTTATCAGCCTATTTTTCTTAAAATATGTTTTAAACCTGTTAGAGGTTTTTATCCATTTTATTAACCAATTTTTCGGTCGATCTTTGTAATTGCATTTAACAGAACATTTTGGGGAAGCTTGACCTGTTGTTTAAAGGTACGAGACACAGGTGTTTTTACGGTGCGTTCAAGGACCGCTGAACAGAGTAGGACGCCACAACGCTCGCAAGAAGAAAAAAATAAATAATAATAGATTGTGTTCGTTACGCACTTTTTATTTAAATAAATCTTAAACCAATAAAAACTTAGCCATTAAAGCCGATAAAATAGTGAAACTAAAACACTAGCCGTGAAGCATAAAAACACAAAACATGTAAAATAGCGTGTCTATTTATTTGAGTAATTTTAGAAAAATTACCTGGTCAGAAGATTTTAATATCTGTATTAGATTTTTTGAGCAGATTCAACAATACAATAATGATAACTGTGATCATTTGGGTCACGATAATCATGATATGAAATTTTCGTATTATTACATCTAAAGATGTCCGATAATATCGGGCTGCCGATAAATGCTTTAAAATGTAAGATCAGAAATTATCGGTATCGGTTTCAAAAAGTAAAATGTATGACTTTTTAAAACGCTGCTGTACGGAGTGGTACCCGGACGTAGGGAGAAGTAGAGCGGCAATAAACCTTAAAGGCACTGCCTTTGCTTTTCACACACACAAGTGAATGCAAGGCATACTTGGTCAACAGCCATACAGGTCACACTGAGGGTGGCCGTATAAACAACTTTAACACTGTTCCAAATATGCGCCACACTGTGAACCCACACCAAACAAGAATGACAAACACATTTTGGGAGAACATCCGTACCGTAACACAACATAAACACAACAGAATAAATACCCAGAACCCCTTGCAGCACTAACTCTTCCGGGACGCTACAATATACGCCCCCCGCTACCCCCTACCTCAACCCCGCCCACCTCAACCTCCTCATGCTCTCAAAGGGATGTCCCAAATTCCAAGCTGCTGTTTTGAGGCATGTTAAAAAAATGATGCACTTTGTGACTTCAATAATAAATATGGTAGTGCCATGTTGGCATTATTTCCATAACTTTAGTTGATTTATTTTGGAAAACCTTGTTACATTGTTTAATGCATCCAGCAGGGCATCACAACAAAATTAGGCATAATAATGTGTTAATTCCACGACTGTATATATCGGTATCGGTTGATATCAGAATCGGTAATTAAGAGTTGGACAATATCGGAATATCGGATATCGGCAAAAAAGCCATTATCGGACATCTCTAATTACATCCCTAATTGGGACATATATTTCTGTCCATAATATTGTGACTAGACTATTGTGACTAGACTATTGTGACTAGACTATTGTGACGTCTTTGTTTTGTTAGTAAATGTGTCGCAGGCCAATTAAAAATGAGCTGCGAGCCGCACTTTAGACAGACCTGATTTGACAATGAATCCACATGCCTGGTTTAATGATGTGGGTTCCTGGAGAAAACCCACAGTGAGAAGATGCAAACTCCACACAGACCTTCCAACTGAACGTTGTCCCAAATAAACAGGGCTTTTCTAATTGCTGCTTTAATGTCAACACAGCGTCCCAGAGGCCCAAAGTTCTGACACCCAGCAGCACCCCCCCGCTGAGAGAGCGCACCACAGCACGCCTTGCCCGCATGTAGTGTATGCCGAGCACCCGTTGAGTAGGTGGGTCTGCTGGAAGGGAGTGGGAGAGGTGGCAAAGGGGCAGATGGAACACAGAGGGAAGTTCACCGGCGACACGCAGAGTCCCGAGGCAAGGAGGGGACGGTAAGAGAGGAGGAGAGGTAAGATGTGTGTCGAGTGGGAGGAGGTTGTGATGGCGTATGAGGGAGTTTACTGCAGGTTCTTGGGTGTGGGAGGAGGTGATAATGATATCAGGTGCAGGAGGAATTCAGGAAGTGAGGAAGGACACGGAGCGAGGGAAAGTACACTCTTAACCTTCAACCAGCCCATTGATGGCACTGAACAAAGTCACTGTTATGCAATGCAGTACATTACATCAAGTACAGTTTAGAAGTGTATCATATCGCACTGAGAGCTGTTTTTAATATTGACCAGTAGCAACAGCAATAACGGCTAGCTCCTCACCTTTTCAGCCTGAATAATAATGTCGATCTGTGCTACTTTTTACTGTTTTATAGTGATGTGCGATATCACTGATTTTCTTTTCCATCCGATACCGAGTAAAATTCAGGCTGGTATCGGTGATACCGATCCGATACAGAAACTTTGTGCAAATTATACCTAATGTGTCTGGTAAAAATGAAAAAAAATGTTTTTATTTAAAATAATAACATAATCCGCGGCCCCGTAAGGGACAAGCGGTAGAAAATGAATGGATGAAATAATAACATACTTCAGGGGTCCCCAAACTACGGCCTGCCAGCGTCCAAAATCCGGCCCGCGGGAAGTCCCAAATTTTATATTAAATTTTTTTTTTTGTTATTCTTATTTTTTTTAAATCTATCCTTTCTAATCCATTTTCTACCGCTTGTTACTCTCGGTGTCTCCTAGCCACTCAGGCAAATCATATTGTCTAAAGATGCATTTTCCTATCGATAACGTGACATCATCACGCTGGGAATGAATATATATATATATATACGTATATATATATACATATATATATACGTGTATATATATATATATATATATATATATATATATATATATATATACGTATATATATATATATATTACGTATATATATATATACACGTATATATATATATGTATATATATATATATATTACGTATATATATATATATATATATATATATATATGTATATATGTATATATATATATATATATATATATGTACTGTATATACAGTATATATATATATATATGTATACATATATATGTGTGTATATATTTATATATATATATATGTATATGTATACACATATATATATATATATATATGTATACATACATATATATACATACATATATATATACATACATATATATATATATATATATATATATATATATATATATATATATATATATATATTTATATACACACCATATTTTTCGGAGTATAAGTCGCACTGGAGTATAAGTCACATTTTTGGGTGAAATTTATTTGATAAAACCCAACACCAAGAATAGACATTTGAAAGGCAATTTAAAATAAATAAAGAATAGTGAACAACAGGCTGAATAAGTGTACGTTATATGACGCATAAATAACCAACTGAGAACGTGCCTGGTATGTTAACGTAACATATTATGGTAAGAGTCATTCAAATAACTATAACATATAGAACATGCTATACATTTACCAAACAATCTGTCACTCCTAATCGCTAAATCCAATGAAATCTTATATGTCTCGTCTCTTACGTGAATGAGCTAAATAATATTATTTGATATTTTACGGTAATGTGTTAAGAATTTCACACATAAGTCGCTCCTGAGTATAAGTCGAACCCCCAAACTATGAAAAAACTGTGACTTAAAAAAAATACGGTGTGTATGTATGTATATATATATATATATATATATATATATATATATATATATATATAGAGAGAGAGAGAGAGAGAGAGAGAGAGATAAAAACCCTGGCAATTTTTTTTAACCCAATGCGGCCCCCGAGTCAAAAAGTTTGGGGACCCCTGACATACCTCATATATACAGAAGTGCTTATGTCAAATTCTATTGAGGTAGTGACATGAATAACAATATACCCAAGCTAATAATACAACAGAAGAAAAAAACAGGACAAAATCATACAAAGTACCAAAAGTGCTGTTTCAAACCATTAAAAAAGGAAAACATATAAAATAATAAAATATATTACTTATTTAGAACTACTAATCGAATAAAAACTAATTCGCAATTCACTTATGCGAACATGTTTTTTACACTGTGTTCCCATTAATGACATGCATGATCTCAAATAACTAAAGTGGCTTTTGTGTGAACAATGTTCACTGTGGTTGCTGCCGCCAATGTATTTGTAATCACTATGTATCACTCCATCTGTCCATTCATTTTATACCGCTTGTCCCTCTCGGGAGGTGGGGGGGGGGGTGCTGGAGCCTATCTCAGGTGTATTTGGGCAGAAGGCGGACAAGTCACCACCTCATCACAGGGCCAACACAGATAGACAGACAACATTCACACACTAGGGCCAATTTAGTGTTGCCAATTAACCTATCCCCAGGTGCATGTCTTTGGACCCAGTCCCAAGAACATGCAAACTTCACACAGAAAGACCTCAAGCCCGGGGATCGAACCTAGGACCTTCGTATTGTGAGGCTGCCCAGATGTATCACTCATAATGTATTATTCTAACTGATTTCTTTTTTGTAACAAGTTAAGTGAATAAGTGTACTTTTGTAGTAACACTTGCGAGCAGTAGAGAATATGGAGGGATTTTTGGTCCAGAACATCGATCCATTTTCTACCGCTTGTCCCTTTTAGGGTCACGAGAGGTGCCGGAGCCTATCTCAGCTGCATTTTTTTTTTTTACTCGGGACTACCCGCGGGCTGGATTTTGGACGCTGGTGGGCCGTATCTGGCCCGCGGGCCATAGTTTTGGGAGCCCTGCTATAGACTACTAGGAGCCAGCAGCTATGCAATAGCTAAGCACACAAGTGAGACATACGTAATAAGTGTTCTTAATTGAACAATATTGCAGTCTAAAACAGCACATTTGTCAATACAAACAAGTATCAATCATTATAGTTGCATATTACAAACCCCGTTCCCATATGAGTTGGGAAATTGTGTTAGATGTAAATATAAACGGAATACAATGATTTGCAAATCATTTTCAACCCATATTCAATTGAATGCACAAGTTTTTCCCTCCTGCCATTGTTGTTCGGGTAAATTCCCTGGATCAAGCCTTATTCTAACATTCCACACTACAAAATAATACAAGTTTGCACAATGATTCATGCTGATATTGTATTGTATTAATATCGTTATCGGCTAATGCTTAGAGGGGAAGTGCACTTTTTGGGAGAAATTACCGTTTACAATCATTATGAACGACAGGACGAAGGATGGATTCTTTTTTAAGCATGCTAAATATTAAAGAAACGTAAATAAAAGTCGAGCTCAACTATTCCGCCCATAAAATCCAATAAGTAACCATTCAAAAAGCGCCAACAATACCCCATTTACATTTCGTGACTTAAATATTAACAAAGTACTTGTGATATTGTTATTATGAACGCTAACACAGACAAACTATTTATAGTGACGACGTGATCACTACCGTGTGTCCCTATGCATTTCATTTTTCATTTCATTTGTTTTAATTTATCTCCTTCATTGATGTGCATCTTTGATCGATAGACAATTAAAACTCAAAAACTAAACACACATTTACACACCAATGCCTGAGAAGGAGCAGGATGAAGAAAAATCTTATATTTTCCTGCCCCCTTCAACATAATACATAGTCTTATTCAATGGATATCCTACAAACCAAACAAATATATCCAAATATAATGAAAACAAACAAAGAACACACAAAAAAACACAACAAGTGCAAAACTTCATGAAGTACAAACCGGACAAAAAAAGTAATATACACCTCACGGGATGATACAAAACAAATACAAATACAAAAAAACAAGTAAAATAGTATGTGGTATGCTGTTTCCTCGCTTCCCTGCTCCCAAAGGTTTATTGTAGATCATAAATCATGGTTCTCACCTGGACAGACGAAGTCTGAGTAGGTATTCTGACAAGTTGGTACACTTTGACAGCCATGTCGGACCTGGAACTGGCGAGAACGACACAAAACAGTATTGTTCAGATACTACCTCTGTATATATTTTTGTATACACAAGTCAGTCCTCATACCCAATCAACTGTTTCACGTCCTGTTCAAGTCCATTTGTAGTTTTATTAATCATAATTTGCTTTCACTCATCTTCTGCCTAATTTGGCAACATGGTTTCCGAAGACGTGCATTTATGTGTGTGTGGGTGTGTGTGCGTGTGTGTGTGTGATTACAGTATATGCAAGTGTGTGTTTAATGGGAGGACTCCAAGTTGAAGGGTTAACACTAAAATGTATTCCCACTAAGTGACCTTTCCTGAACTCTCTCTGAGTGTGTATGTCCACGCGTGTGTACGAATGATTCTGTGTGTGTTTGTGTGTGCTCATCAGCATCCCACTCAGGGCTGAGGTGAATGTACTCTTGACCTTTACCTAATTAAAACTTTAACTTAAAACATTTCATATATTTGGCCTGAGTGAGTTATTGTTTATGACTATCTGCACGTGTTTTGATAAAAGACACAGTATGATAGTGAGTATATAAATACATATATTAAACTTAGGGCTGTCCAACTATTAAAATATTTAATCGCATTTGGTTCATAGTTTGCTTAACATTAATCGCGATTAATGACAGATAGATATAATTTTTCATCATTAATAATTGTAGCCTAGACAGATCATTTTGAAGTTTTTAATACTATGACTGGACAATTAGTTATGCATATACATATACATATACACATATACATTATGCTTTTTTAAGCTGCTCAATGCAAAAAAGACATATACTAGTGATTTGCGATACCACAGATTTTTTTTCCGATCCAATATCGAGTAAAATTCAGGCTGGTATTGGCAATACCGATACGATACCAATATGTTGCGTATATATACCTAATGTGTCCACTAAAATGTAAAACATTTCTATCTAAAAAAAAAAAAACAGTAAAAGAATTTAAAGTAAGAAAAAAACAGCAAAAACACAGTATGTTGTCTTTAAATGTAAATAATATCTGGTTTGTTTGTTTTTTTTTTAGAATTTTTTTAGGTTAAAAAACATTGAAATGTTGCCCCCATACTTGACTTCAGTAAGAGGCCCTTGGTGGAAAAAGTTTAGATACCCCTGATCTAAAATGTTAAAAGCTCTTGAAATAAAAATGGAATATACTTTAGATGTAAACAAAGTTTATTTACTTAATTAAAAAAATTAAATACTAAATTATGAATTACAAAATTGGAAAAATTACCATAACAATTATAAACACTGTAAAATGTTGTAACTGAACATTCATATTTTCACACAGGCAGAATTTTTGACACACTAAGTTATGCAGTTAGACTATCATGTTATTATGATTATTATAATTGTTATTCTATTCTGACATGGAAATAAAACAACAGTAAAAAAGTACGAAAAAAGAGCAAAAAAATCAGTATGTAATTAGAAAAAGCTGAACTGTTCTAAATAATAATAATAATAATAAACTTAGTCACCTATAATACAGATCTGACACAATATCTGTTTAGCATTAAAAAAACAAAAAAACAAAACAAAAAACAATATCAATATGGCCTCTGCATATTTTGACTTTTCGGTCTGAGGCCCTTGGTGGAAAAAGATTGGACACCCCTGAACTAAAGTATCACAATATTTTGATTTGAGAATCGATATTAGAGCATAACGATCTAGTACATCCGCTAACATAAACACGCTTTTAATGAGAATAAAAAAAAATATAAATACCTGCAGTACGTTGGTGTCTTGCCAGATTTTGTATTTTGTGGGAATACAGAATTGATATTCCTGCTGTAGGAGCACTTGCATTCAGAAGAGACGTGGCGAAATGTGGATTGTTACGTTCATGCTCTGATTGTGAAGGATGTTTGGTAATGTAAAATGTAATATTACTACCAGAATAAATGCTTCTGATATTCTGTACATTACATGTTGTACAAGTTAATGGTATTTTATCCATGCATGAGACTGTTTTAACCTTCTCTATTTATTAATAAAATGTAATATTAAGCCTGCTAAACATTCTGTAATTGCAGACTATTAATTAGAACAGGTTATATAATTGTCACGACAGGGACTATGGCGTGGTTTGTTCTCCCGAGGTGCAAAAGATTTGGACCAGATGTGGCGTGAAGGGGAGTACATGATTTATTTTAACACTATATACCAAAAAAGAGCAAACGAAAAGCGCGCACAATGGCGGAGGAATAAAACTAGGCTATTGAAAACAAAACTTGCACATAGGCAGAAACTGTGAACAAAGAAACAAACTTGCAAACTATGGCATGAATAAAGAAAACTTACTTGGACATGGCATGAAGTGCGCAGAGGTTAACAGAGTGTGACAGGGGTATGAAGAGCATAAATGCGGGATGTCGCCAGGAAGACAAACTGAAAACAATGAACTTAAATACTACAGACATGATTAACGAAAACAGGTGCGTGACTCAAAACGTGAAACAGGTGCGTGGCGTGACAGGTGAAAACTAATGGGTTGCTATGGTGACAAACAAGCGTGCACAATGAGTCCAAACGTGGAACAGGTGAAACTAATGGGTAACCATGGAAACAAGACAAGGGAGTGAAAAGCCAGAAACTAAAGAGTCCAATAACTAAACTAAACAAAACATGACTAATACAAAACATGGTCACACAGACATGACAATAATAAATATACACTGTATTTCAATCTGCTGGAAAACATTGATTTAGCTAGAAATATTACAGATTACATTACAAAACATATTTGGCAAAGCATAATCATAATGTAAGACGATTTTTCATTGTTTTGGTAGTTAGACCAGATGTGACGTGTAGCGCGATTATTGTGAAGTGTGTGATTGGCATGAGAAAAGGTGTATTGACATGTCTTGACGCCATGAAAGTCTCCAAATGACTCAAGACTTCCTTTCTGCTGAGCTTTTATTCCATCTTAAGAAAGCAGTTAGTACAACAATCTACATTTTCTGTTATCATTGCACTCAACTGTAATGTAAACACTGAAGTAAAGCTCCACCTCTCTGCAAGAGGCAAAGTGTGCCAGCAGGCAGTTGCTACAGTGATGTGGTCTCACGGCAATCAAAGATAAAATAGTCTTGTCTTGTCGGGAGAACCACTTGCCATGGTTTTGAACATGAGATTTCCATAATGTAGCCTTTTATTTGTGCATTTCTACTCGCTATTTTCGATTTAGTGGCTTAACAGTAACAGAGCGCCACACTACGGAATTGACCGAGGGTCAAAAAGGAGTCAGGACGTACAGTATGCGCGTTAAAAAAATTTGCACCGTTGAAGGAACTTATAGTTAACGTGCTAATATGGCGTTAATTCGACAGCTGTCTTTAAAATACATATTTAATTCATATATTAATCATTAAAAAATTAAGTCTAACTTTTAACCAAAAAGCAAAGTTTGCCAGTCTAACATTAAGGCAAACTAACAACAATTAGTCCTAATAAATGTTTCATATGTTTCTAATGACACAATACGTGGAACAAAATAATAAATACCAAATCAATGTAAAAAAATTGTCATGAACAGATCCTATTTATGTTTTCGGATTAATTGTTCATTTATTATTATTCATATCTGTTACATGTGTTATGACTAGTAAAAAATGTTTGTTATTAATATATTCTTGATATGCAAATTAACTTGTTTTATATTTAATTTTGCTGCTGGGTTTATAATTTACAAAATGTAAAAAAAATTTAAAAAAAGTCTGGCTGCCCGATAAACACATTAAAAAAAATTATAGAAGAAATAGCATCATAAAAATTAAACTATGCAGTGCAAAAATAGTGTTTACCATTATCAAATTCATACAATATACTATATGTATCTGCTATGATTATTATTTTTTTAAATTATTTTAGTTTTACAGTTTAGTGGCGGTTGAATTAAAAGAGATCAATCACCAAAGTGGACCTAATTATAGCGCAGAGTTGCTGTGGTAGTCACATTAGCTCTGTCCATATTACAGCAGGCAGCTTTGTTTCAGAAAAAAAAAAAAGAAAGAAGAAATCATGGTGAGATACACCAGCTTCAAGTTTGTTTTTTAAGGAAAAAAATCCACACAAATAAGAAATTAAGATAATACGATGCACAAATATGGACATTATTTGCTGAGTGAATCCTTGAATTCAAAGCAACATTAAGTAGAAAGTTGACAAAATGTTAAAGCACCTTTTGGGTGTCACCTATGATGTCAGACCCTAATGATGGCCTTGGAAGACCTGGAGTGTGTGTGTGTACGCGTGTACGTGTGTGTGCGTGTGTGTAGGTGTATTTGTATATCTATCTATAAGTGTGTGTGTGTGTGGGTTGGAGTCTGGTCGCCATGGTGAGGGGAGGCGGGGGGCTGTTGCTACAGATGTGATTCAATTTTCACTGCAGTGTGGCGTTTACGTGTGTGTTTGTGTGTGTGTTGTTTAAGTGGACCACACACACCATGGTGACTTGCAGGTCTGAAATGGCCAATGGTAATGGTACCAAAACACTCACAATGTGACATATAGTAAGTACTGTACGATTATTATAAGCATTTATGTTGAACATGCCACATTCCTGCTATTAGTGACTGATAGCTCTGCCTGTTTTCTAATTGTGATAACAATTATACGTACCTCTACATTATTAAGAGTGAAATAATTCAGTATTTTTCTCTCATAGAAAATAAAAACAGAATTTATCTGTACCTGGGTCAAACCGTCACCTCTTAAGAGATGTTTACATTTTAACATTAGTTACTGTCATGCAAGTGTAAAAATAAGTAAACCACTGTAAATGTTAAGCATACCTGTCAGTCAGTACCTAGGGGCAGGGGGATTTTGCAGAAAATTGTATTTTCAAATGTTGACAGGTATGCATTAAGACATCACCGCTCAGTCTTAATTGGGGATATAAGGATATGGAAATGTCATATCACAGTTACCGTGACCAAAACACTCAAATCTTTTAACAAAGTTTTTTTTAAATAACTAAACTAAATAGATACACTGTTAAAAACCCACTACAATATTGTGTTTCTTATGCTTCACTGACATAGTTTTAGTATTAGTATTTTATCTGTTTTAATGGCTAAGGTTTTATTGTTTTGAATATTGGCTTGTACTGTAGCACTTTAAAATGCATTTAAATAAAAATTGCGTAACAAATAGTAAATTCTTGCAATTTCTGCCGGGTATTGTGGTGTCCTACTCAGTTCAGCGGTCCTTGAACGCACCATAAAAACACCTGTGTCTCGTAATGCTCTGAGTATAGAACGATCACTCTGTTAAAAGAGCACAGCTTGTTCCTTCAATGTGCACAATTGAATCACTAAGTTGCTCGGACAGCAATGTGTTTGTATAAATTCAGATTAGGGTATGTTGTTTTTTAATGAGGAAATACGTTAATGCCTCTTGTTTTCATGTTTGCATTTAAGCTAATATTGCAAGCTGGTGCCAGTCAGTCTGGGTGTTTATCAGAATGTAGCGAGCAATCAAGGTTTTTCGATAATTTCAATTTAAAACGATAATTATAACAATCATTGGGAGTTTTACTGCGGTTATCATTATTAACTACAGTTTGTCGCTACATCTGTAAGTGCAAGTTAAAACTTTACTATGCAAAGTGAAAGCCGTATATCAACAACACCCAGAAGCGCCGCCGGCTTCGCTGGGCCCGAGCTCATCGAAGATGGACTGATGCAAAGTGGAAAAGTGTTCTGTGGTATGACGAGTCCACATTTCAAATTGTTTCTGGAAACTGTGGACGTTGTGTCCACCAGAACAAAGACGAAAAGAACCACCCGGATTGTTATAGGCGCAAAGTTCAAAAGCCAGCATCTGTGATGGTATGGGGGTGTATTAGTGCCCAAGGCATGGGTAACTTACACATCTGTGAGGTTTTGGAGCAAAATATGTTGCCATCCAAGCAAAGTATTTTTTTCATGGACGCCCCTGCTTATTTCAGCAAGGCAATGCCAAGCCACATTCTGCACGTGTTTCAACAGCGTGGTTTTGTAGTAAAAGAGTGCGAGTACTAGACTGGCCTGCCTGTAGTCCAGACCTGTCTCCCATTGAAAATGTGTGGCGCATTATGAAGCCTAAAATACCACAACAAAGACTCTGGACTGTTGAACAACTTAAGCTGTACATCAAGCAAGAATGGGAAAGAATTCCACCTGAAACACTTAAAAAATGTCATGTCTGTGTGACCATGTTTTGTTTTGTTTAGTTATTGGACTCTTTAGTTTCTGGCTTTTCACTCCCTTGTCTTGTTTCCATGGTTACCCATTAGTTTCACCTGTTCCACGTTTGGACTCATTGTGCACTCTTGTTTGTCACCATAGCAACCCATTAGTTTTCACCTGTCACGTCACGCACCTGTTTTCGTTAATCATGTCTGTAGTATTTAAGTTCATTGTTTTCAGTTTGTCTTTCTGGCGACATCCCGCATTTATGCTCTTCATACCCCTGACACACTCTCCACACACCCTTATGACCCTTGCTGCGCTTTTTCATGCCGTTTTTTCATCCAAGTAAGTTTTCTTTATTCATGCCATAGTTTGCAAGTTTTGTTTAATTGTTCATAGTTTCTGCCAATGTGCAAGTTCTGTGTTTATAGTCTAGTTTTGTACCTCCGCCATTGTGCGCGCTTTTCGTTTGTTCCTTTTTGATATATAGTGTTAAAATAAATCATGTATTCACCTTCACGCCATGTCTGGTCCAAATCACTTGCACCTCGGGAGAACAAACCACGCCACAGTCCCAGCCGTGACAAAAAATTGGTATCCTCAGTTCCCAAACGTTTACTGAGTGTTGTTAAAAGGAAAGGCCATGTAACACAGTGGTAAAAATGTACCTGTGCCAACTTTTTCGCAATGTGTTGCTGCCTAAATTCTAAGTTAATGATTATTTGCAAAAAAAAACCATAAGTTTCTCAGTTTGAACATGAAATATCTTGTCTTTGCAGTCTATTCAATTGAATATACTGTAAGTTGAAAAGGATTTGCAAATCATTGTATTCTGTTTTTATTTACGATATACAAAACGTGCCAACTTCACTGGTTTTGGGTGATTTTAGCAAATCTACAGTGAAGAGAAGATGATGTTCCGAGGGGTCAGCCTCTTGAAATTTGTGAACAATTTTTAGCTGGTGAGACGTCTTTCCTTCTGGCTTTTGTGGAGAGCGTTTCTTTAATAGCAGAAAAGTGTGCGGCTGCAGGCCTGCGGCGAGCTACCAAAGCTGCCAGGAGTCCTTTTTTGTCATGACCTCTATGGCTGTCTGAGCTGCTCTGCTGACACACCACTGATGTGTGTGCACGCCCATGCCGCACACACACATATTTATATCTACGCGCACAAAAACAGAGTGGGCTCAGGCGCACACACACTTTATAGTGGCTATGAACAGGAGTGCACAGAAAGGCACAGCAGAGTGTGCATTGATATACGCACGCTAACACCAAAGTATTTATTCTGAGAACGCATCCCACCCTGATGACCACTTTAGAGTGAGGAGTCGTTCTACAGTTAATTTATTGTCCCACCACCACTCCGCTGCTGTGTAATTACCCTGCATAACACACACACAGGTGCATGGACGCACAATTATACACAAACTCTCTTATAATTATACATGCAGCAAAGTTGTCCGCTCATTAAAAAAAAAAAAATCCACACATGGGGAATAGATAACAAGGGAAATGGAGATGAATTTATAGGAAAACATGACCGCCGTGGACCGAGATTAAGCTGTGACCATTTGTAGGTCTCCTTTAGTGTGGTGAATGAAAGTGTGTTCAATCTATTAATATCAATATATTTTTCAAAGCTCTATTTTCAGTCAGGTTATTTTATTAATTCAGAGCAGTGTTTTTCAACCTTTTTTGAGCCAAGGCACATTTTTTATGTTGAAAAAATGCAGAGGCACGCCACCAGCAGAAATCATTAAAAAACGAAACTCAGTTGACAATAAAAAGTCGTTGTCGCAATTGTTGGATATGACTTTAAAGCATAACCAAGCATGCATCACTATAGCTCTTGTCTCAAAGTAGGTGTACTGTCACCACCTGTCACATCACGCCGTGACTTATTTGGAGTTTTTTGCTGTTTTCCTGTGTGTAGTGTTTTAGTTCTTGTCTTGCGCTCCTATTTTGGTGGCTTTTTCTCTTTTTTTTGGTATTTTCCTGTAGCAGTTTCATGTCTTCCTTTGAGAGATATTCCCCGCATCTACTTTGTTTTAGCAATCAAGAATATTTGAATTGTTTTTATCCTTCTTTATGGGGACATTGTTGATTGTCATGTCATGTTCGGATGTACATTGTGGACAACGTCTTTGCTGCACAGGAAGTCTTTGCTGTCGTCCAGCATTCTGTTTTTGTTTACTTTGTAGCCAGTCCAGTTTTAGTTTCGTTTAGCATAGCCTTCCCTAAGCTTCAATGCCCTTTCTTAGGGGCACTCGCATTTTGTTTATTTTTGGTTTAAGCATTAGACACCTTTTTACCTTCACGCTGCCTCCCGCTGTTTCCGACATTTACAAAGCAATTAGCTACCGACTGCCACCTACTGATATGGAAGAGTATTACACGGTTACTCTGCCGAGCTCTAGACAGCACCGACACTCAACAACAACAACACATAATTTGCAGACTATAATTACTGGTTTGCAAAAAATGTTTTTAACCCAAATAGGTAAAATTAGATAATCTCCCACGGCACACCAGACTGTATCTTAAGGCACACTAGTGTGGTTGAAAAACACTGATTTAATCTGTATATATATATATTTTATAAGTATTCTGTATAGATACATATATATTTTTGAATTTTTTTTTACATTTCAAAATGCTTGAATTTGAAGTGCAGCTCTGGTCCGTGTACCTTCCGTTCATTCTATTTTAAATTCTTAAATGCAAATCAAAAATCTAATTTTGGGGCATTTTTTTCTATTTTCATTTCTGAAACAAAAGTTGGACAACTATTTAATGTCACTTTTTTAAAACGACAATAGGACGCCTGCTCGACAAAGATGTTACCGTTATGCTAAAAACATGCTAAACGCAAAGGAAAAGCTAAAATACTGCTTTTGGTTCAATTTGTCATCACAGATGACAAATTGATAAAACACGCATTTTTGCATTTTGGATGAACATATATTTGATTTTTGTGTTTATCTGGAAAAATAAAAATCCATAGAAGGAGAACAGCACAAAATCCAATTTTATGGCAATATTTGAATGAAAATCAACACTTTTTTGTTTGTTGTAAAATGTGCCATATATAATAAAAATCGAAAAACGGCACTCATTTTATTTTTTCATTTGCGTTTAAGAAATTGGAAATAAAATTAAGGGAAGGTACACGGGCCGTTACCGTTATGCTAAAAACATGCTAAACGCAAAGGAAAAGCTAAAATACTGCTTCCGGTTCAATTTGTCATCCCACAGATAAAACACGCATTTTTGCATTTTGGATGAACATATATTTGATTTTTGTGTTTATCTGGAAAAATAAAAATCCATAGAAGGAAAACAGCTCAAAATCCAATTTTACGGCAATATTTGAATGAAATCAACACTTTTTTGTTTGTTTTAAAATGTGCCATATGTAATTCAAATTGAAAAACGGCCCTAATTTTGTTTTTTGATTTCCGTTTAAGAATTGGAAATAGAATGAACGGGAGGTACACGGACCAGCTCTGAATCAAATGTTGTTGTTGACAATAAAAGCTTTTAATGAAATCTTTTTTTTATTCTTACTAAAAAATATATAGTAATTTTAAATTAAATCTTTTATAGGAATATTTTCCATTAGTATTTTTAAAATATTTATATTTTTGGGGGAAATTTACATTATATATTTAAATTCTTAAAAAAACAACTGTTTTTTTTCTTTTTTTAACCACCTAACTGGATGAGCATTTTAAACACAGTAGTTGTTGCCATACTGCACTTTAAAAGTAGCTTAATTGTAGCTAATGAGTTCATAAATATTATGATGGCTGTGTTGTTGTTACTGATTGTAAACTAATTCATGCCACTTTTCCAGGGTACATTGAATGCATCCGTTGGAACAAATAACAACAATGGAGAAGAAGAACGTGGGTCTTTTAAACTTTTATCCGAGAGGAGACTGAGGGCACAGAGAAAACGGAGCGCTGCAGCCAATTAGAGAGTGTGGAGTATAAAGTGTGTATTGGTAAACTAACTTTAGCATACGCTGCTAATCCCTGCTTCCACTAGTGGAAAAGCATCTATCGCAAGTAAAAATGGTTCCAATCCAGGTACTATGCTGATACAATATGGGGCTAAAAAAAAGTCAGCCTAGTGTTTCATGTAACTAGATTTAATTTCAATATGACTACAGAGCAGACGCCCGCTTACCCTCCTCTTCCCTGGGAGCCTTTTGGGGGGGTTGGGGAGGTCCGCTCGTCAGGCAGTAACGGTACCGCCTGCGTGGCCTGGTCCGATCTGTCGCCCTCAAACCTGCAATTGTATTCAAGGCCAAATTTAGGGGTGGGAACGTTAGGGTGGGCTGTCTATGTGTCACACAACAAAGCTCCAGCTCAAGGGTGTAGCCCTCTCCCTTACATCCTCCCACCTAACCGCCTGGCATGGCAAAGTTGTTTGCATGGATCTGTCTGGTCTGTGTGTGTGTGTGTGTGTGAGTGTGTGTGTGTGTGTGTGTGTGTGTGTGTGTGTGTGCGCGCAGCAAGGTCCAAGCCCTCCCCACCCTCCTCTCTGGTGAAGGCAGAGATTACAACCTCTTTCCTGCCCCTTCTGGTTGCTTTATTTGGCGTGTTTCTCAGAGTTGTGTCTCTTGTCTACAACATGACCTTCACTGTCTCGTTTCCTTTTGAGAAAAAAAAACCCAAATGAGTCTCCTCTTTATCTACTTTTTTAGGACCCCGTACAAAAAGCCCCTAAACTTCCGTACCTGGGTTAGTCGACGTGTATTCTTTCGCTTGAAATGCCGCTTGTGCTTCTTTCAAGTCCCGCCTCGAACTACACCACCTGTCTTGATTTACACGCCAAATATTCATGTGCGGCAACAAGGATTACCTTAGGAATAGGTAAAAGTGTTAACTAGTGGCACAGAAATGAGAAAATATCTATTACATAGAAAGAAAAGCCCCGTTTACACTGCACTGGGTTGTACGGTGTACCGGTATTAGTGTAGTATCGCGATACTAATGAATCATATTCGGTACTATACCGCCTCTGAAAAGTACCGGTCCAAACCTCCCCCCCGTCGTCGTCGTCGTCTCGTCATGACATTGCTGGTTTTACGAGCAGAGGAGCATGTTCGGCAGCGCACAATCATGGAGTACTTACAAGCAGACACAGTGTGTAGACAGAAAAGGGAGAATGGACGCATTTTGGCTTAAAAAGTAAAGATAAAGGTGAAGTTATAACATTGAAATGCCCTCAGGAAGAGGTGCTTTAAGAAATGGCGGCTAAAGTGCATCCGCAATCTGCAGTGTTTTAGCTACTTCTAAATCACTAATCCTCGTCTCCATGGCGACAAATAAAGTACGTTTCTTATAAGTATCATCCCTGCAGGACGAGGAATAGCTAAACATGCTTCACTACACACCGTAGCTCACCGGCGTCACAATGTAAACAAACGCCATTTGTTGATCTACACCTGACATCCACTGTAATGATACCAAGTACAGGAGCGTATCTAGTCGATACTACTATGATTACATCAATATTATTGGGCATCACATCTTCTTTCGTTTTTTAAGAATGTATATTATGTTTATAAACTCAGGAAATATGTCCCTGGACACACGAGGACTTTGAATATGACCAATGTATGATCCTGCAACTACTTGGTATCGGATTGATACCCAAATTTGTGGTATCATCCAAAACTAATGTAAAGTATCAAACAACAGAAGAATAAGTGATTATTACATTTTAACAGAAGTGTAGATAGAACATGTTAAAAGAGAAAGTAAGCAGATATTAACAGTAAATGAACAAGTAGATTAATAATTCATTTTCTACCACTTGTCCTTAATAATATTGACAAAATAATAGAATGATAAATGACACAATATGTTACTGCATATGTCAGCAGACTAAATTAGGAGCCTTTGTTTGCTTACTTACTACTAAAAGACAAGTTGTCTTGTATGTTCACTATTTTATTTAAGGACAAACTTGCAATAAGAAACATATGTTTAATGTACCCTAGGATTTTTTGTTAAAATAAAGCCAATAATGCAATTTTTTGTGGTCCTCTTTATTTAGAAAAGTATCGAAAAGTACCAAAAAGTTTCCAAATAATTTTGGTACTGGTACCTAAATATTGGTATCGGGACAACATTACTGCACACCAAATCAAATTTTTTTTTTTTTACTTCAAGTGACACAGATGCGATTTTTTTTGCCAGTCTAAACACTCCAAAGTGCTTCAAATCTGATCTTTTGGCATCAGATTTGGGCCACATCTGGATGTAGTCCAAATCCGATTTACCTAACACATGAAATGTGACAAGTTGAGGGGGCGCTAGAATGTTGAGTATCTTACAATGTGTTTTGTGGCAATTCCAACTTTGACCAAAGCGTCAGTTGCTATGTAGAGTGGCACTTTCCATCATTTTCAGCAGACTGCATTGCAAAATGATTAATCAACCCTCCTCTTCCTCTCAGGCAAGATCCACCTAGGAATACACTTAAATGAATCCCTTCTCTACTGTATATGACTCTTCATCAGCTTTAGGCGAGCTACGTCACTCGTGTGCGCGGGGAAAAGTCGCAGCCCGCCAGAGGAAGTGGATATTTCATCACAACATCCGGTTTCGGTGAGCAAAGTCTATTTTTGACGGCCAAATTTTTGATGCAGCACTAGTCAATAGTGCGCAAATAATAGGCAATATGTAATATATGAATACATATTTTGATTCCAAATAAAATAGCAATTTTTGAAGGACCGGAATTGACGCTGTGTGTATTTGCTTACATGTGAGTTGAACAAATAAAGCTAATGTAGATCCACGCTGATGTCCATGCCTCCTCTACTTAACAGCCATAACAAGATTAAAGCCCTCCCAAAAATATTACACAATATACATCCATTCATACATTATATTACTTTCATTTATTTTCACACTAATTTCTAAGGTGTGGCGACTTTTATTTTATTTTGTAGTAGTAGCGACTTCTTTCTTCATTTATGGAATCAGGTCAACTTCCTTTGTTTTCACTTTATTGAACTGCGCATGCAAGTGACGTCGAGGCCACATTGGGGCCACATTGGGGCCACATTGGGGAGTCTGACAAAGCTCACAACTTGCAGTAGAAACAGTCAGATGGAAAAAATCTGAATTTTGAAAAATCCGATTTGGGCCACTTTGACTGTTTACACTGCAGGCCAAAGTAACGTAAACAATAAATAAAAAAACATATATCAATGTTTATAATCATTTAAAAAAGTAAAATGCGCAAAATATATAAATAATTATAATGATTATATATTGTTTTAACTATTAAATGAACCTAAAATATGACTTGTTTTATCTTTGTGGAAAATATTGGACACAACGTGTTGTCAAGCTTATGAGATGCGATGCAAGTGTAAGCCACTGTGACACTACTGTTCATTTTTTAAATGTTTTTATTTTATTTTTTATAAATGGTTGTGGTGATAATGTAAATGAGGGATTTCTAATCACTGCTATATTGAAATAAATTAATATTGATACTGTTGTTGATATTATTCATTTGTGTTTGACTACTTGTGGATTGTTTTGTGTCATGTTTGTGTGTCTTCTCAATTGCTCTGTTGATTGCTATTCTGAATGTTGCTAGGCCGGGTTTGGTTTTGGAATTGGATTATTATGATATTATTGTGTATTGTTTTGTAGGACTGATTAATTTAAAAAATAAAAATAAAAAAATAAAGTAAAATAAAAAAAAAATAAAAAAAAATATATATATATATATATATTGATGAAAACATTTACATAATTGTTATAAACATGATACTGTAACATTGAAAAAGTTTACAGGAAGTAGACAGATGTTAGGAATATCCAACTAGTTCAGGGGTCGGCAACCCAAAATGTTGAAAGAGCCATATTGGACCAAAAATACAAAAACTAATCTGTCTGGAGCCGCAAAAAATTAAAAGCCATATTACATACAGATAGTGTGTCATGAGATATAAATTGAATTAAGAGGACTTAAAGGAAACTGAATGACCTCAAATATACCTACAAATGAGGCATAATGATGCAATATGTACATATAGCTAGCCTAAATAACATGTTAGCATCGATTAGCTTGCAGTCATGCAGTGACCAAATATGTCTGATTAGCACTCCACACAAGTCAATAACATCAACAAAACTCACCTTTGTGCATTCATGCACAACGTTAAAAGTTTGGTGGACAAAATGAGACAGAAAAAGAAGTGGCATAAAACACGTCCCCGAAAGTCAGAGAAAGTTGTACATGTAAACAAACTAAGGTGAGTTCAAGGACCGCCAAAATTAGTAGGACAAAACGGCGCTCGCCAAATACTTAAATCAGTGAAGCATGTTTAATATAAACAGTGTGCTTTATAACAATTAGGGAGGTTTGTGTCATGTTTGTCCTCCTACAGAAACCATATTAAAACAATTTATTTATTTTTTTTCCCCTCATCTTTTTCCATTTTTGAAAAAGCTCCAGAGAGCCACCAGGACGGCGCTAAAGAGCATGCGGCTCTAGAGCCGCGGGTTGCCGACCCCTGAACTAGTTCAAAGAAGTGGAGTGAATAGTCATTTATTATTTGCATTTAATGCGCTAATGCAGGGGTGTCCAACTTTTTACACCAAAGGCCACATTCTGCACTGCAAATTATTAGCCAGTTGCCAAGATTCAACATTTTATTTCTAGAAATTTCCATAGTTATAAGAGCGATTTACTTATATTCGGTTCTTTTAGCATGAATAATTATATTTTGTCAATTCAAGTTTAAAAATGTTGAAATTAAAAAAATTATAATAAAATATTTTAATTTTCCCCATATAAAAAATATTTTCTAAAGATTCTGCAACATCCCGAAGATGATTAATTAAGGAATAGCAACTCTTTAGAATAAAGTCCTGCTAATTTCTAGATATACAAATCTTTATTTAAAATGTCTTATAAAGTCAAATTACACATTAGCCATTTTGACATGTTCTAATTTTCAGGAACGGACATGCTCAGTCACGCCGGAAACATTCATAAAATAGCCGCAACATTGCATAAATCCAAATAGGGCTAGCGACTTGTCCAGGGTGTACCTCGCCTTCCGCTCGAGTGCAGCTGGGATAGGCTCCAGCACCCCCTGCGACCCCGAAAGGAAAGTAGGGCTGCACGATTTTGAGAAAAAACCAAAATTGGGATTTTTCTCTCAAAAATTGCAATCTTTATATGTCATACATATAAATGCATAAAACTGTGAAATTAAGGAGTGAATGAAGACAAGTTGCTTTTAGACTGTCAATCATTATTCTTGTCTCAAGGTGCCACACATTAGAACAATATGCAATAATTCACTTTAAAAATATTTGTCTCTCTGCAGACGGACAAAGAGCTTTTTGTCGACATCATGCTCTTAAACTGAAGAAGTAATCGATAAAAACTAATCATAATCCATCCATTTTCTACCGCTTATCCCTTTCGGGGTTGCGGGGGGTGCTGGAACCTATATCAGCTACAATCGGGCGGAAGGCGGGGTACACCCTGGACAAGTCGCCACCTCATCACAGGGCCAACACAGATAGACAGACAACATTCACACTCACATTCACACACTAGGGCCAATTTAGTGTTGCCAATCAACCTATCCCCAGGTGCATGTCTTTGGAGGTGGGATAACAATAATGCAAGTAACCATTTAAAAGGATGTACACTTTTATTTCTCATTACTGTATAATTGTTTACGATTTCACTGTAATTGGAAGGTAAATAATTGTGTTATCCTAAATAAATAAACAGAAAATAAAATTGACTAATTTCTGTTAGCAAAAATGTAACTTAAATAAATATTGAACATCTTAAAGTGCTTTTTTTTTCTCAGTTGAAAAAACTAAGACGAACGTTGTCATTTTGTTTATTGCCATCATGTGATCAGAGCATTCTCGCTCCTTCGACCGTGTTGATGGGCTCGTATTGCCCACCCGTTCATGAATTCACTATTATGTTACAAATACAGAACAAACAAATTGCTATGATATTAAAAAAGGGAGTACAGTTAAATAAGCTCTGCTTCTTCCTACTCCTTTTTCAATCAATTAATCCATCAATGTTTATTTATATAGCCCTAAATCACAAGTGTCTCAAAGGGCTGCACAAACCACAACGACATCCTCGGTACAGAGCCCACATAAGGGCAAGGGAAAACTCATCCCAGTGGGACGTCGATGTGAATGACTATGAGAAACTTTGGACATGCTGCTATAAAGCAACTGGAAATATGTGATGTAATACACTGTCATTTTTTGTATGCATGTTCGAACCAGCGATGAGGTGGCGACTTGTCCAGGGTGTACCCCGCCTTCCGCCCGATTGTAGCTGAGATAGGCTCCAGCGCCCCCCGCGACCCCAAAGGGAATAAGCGGTAGAAAATGGATGGATGGATGGATGTTCGAACCAACCAACCAATGTTTTTGCTCATTTTTCTTGTTTTTTGTTTTTGTTTGATTTGATTTTAAATGAGCATGAAAAAGGGCAGCACGGTGAAATAGGGGTTAGTGCATGTGCCTCACAATACGAAGGTCCTGAGTAGTCCTCGGTTCGATCCTGCACTCGGGATCTTTCTGTGTTGCGTTTGCATGTTCTCCCCGTGACTGCGTGGGTTCCCTCCGGGTAATCCGGCTTCCTCCCACCTTCGAAGACATGCACCTGGGGATAGGTTGATTGGCAACACTAAATTGGCCCTAGTGTGTGAATGTGAGTGTGAATGACTGAATGTTGTCTGTCTATCTTTGTTGGCCCTGCGATGAGGTGGCGACTTGTCCAGGGTGTCTAGGTTGGCCCATGTGCAGCTGAGCGACAGCACCCCCCGCGACCCCAAAAGGGACAAGCGGTAGAAAATGGATGGATGGATGAGCATGAAAAATGAGCCTTTGGCTACAATATGGCAAATTAACATTTTGATATGTCCATTAATGTGTATTGTCCCATGTACTATAACAAAGGAGTTGTAATACACAGTACTAGGGATGTCCCGATCCGATATTTGGATCGGATCGGCCGCCAATATTTGCCAAAAAATGCGTATCGGCAAGGCATGGGAAAATGCCGATCCAGATCCAGTTTTAAAAAAAAACTCCGGTCCGTGTTTTCCAACGCAGCGATTTAAATAATACATTCCACTTTTCTGCTGCGCCCCAATTTCCGTTCCGCATTTTCCAGCACACCTTCAACACATCCACAGGTCTGTGGATTCTCACGCAGTTGCTTTTAGCTGCTGGCATTACACGACAGGCTCTTCTCACTCTTTCCTGTGTCTCCCTCTCACAGACAGCGAGCGCACCTTCTTACACACGTCACATACTGTCACGTCATACGTCACATACGTATCGTCCTCTCCCAGCAGAGAGGTAGCAGCATGGCTAACGTTGGCTGTGATGCTAGCGCAGCCGTGTGACCAACGTTTCCTCTAAGGTGTGCGCCTGTGCAATTGCGCACTCGCACTGCTCAAGCGTCCTCTGCGCACGGCAAATCTATGCCACGCACAAAATCAAATAAAAAAATAAGCGCATAACAATTTTCGACACGACACAGACACGACAGAGGAAACAGTTTTCGTCATCAGTGTTCAAATATTGTAAGGTCTGTCGAGACGCTTATCTCCATTCGGTGCCACACGCCCACACCATCAAAATGCTGAGGCAAAAATTTCCACATCAATTTTTTTAGTTGTGATTTCCTTCTCTGCATGAAAGTTTAAAAGTAGCATATATTAATGCAGTATGAAGAAGAATGTTTTAATGTAGACATGCAAGCCTTGAAAGAAAATTTTGAAAATCAAGACTACATTTCCTGCAAATGGGTGCATTTCTACCCTATATTTTAACTTTAGATTTATTCTCATATCAAACTCTTTTGGCTGTCTTTTTGACACTTACATCTGGCGCCCCCCTCCACACCCTGGATTGTAAATAATGTAAATAATTCAATGTGATTATCTTGTGTGATGACTGTATTATGATGATAGTATATATCTGATAGTATATATCTGTATCATGAATCAATTTAAGTGGACCCCGACTTAAACAAGTTGAAAAACTTATTGGGGTGTTACCATTTAGTGGTCAATTGTACGGAATATGTACTTCACTGTGCAACCTACTAATAAAAGTCTCAATCAATCAATCAAAACACATAGAATCATCATACTGCTGTGATTATATGCATCAAGTGTTCATTCAAGGCTAAGGCAAAATATCGAGATATATATTGTGTATCGCAATATGGCCTTAAAATATCGCAATATTAAAAAAAGGCCATATCGCCCAGCCCTAGTTCAATGATGCCATTTCTGTTTGTCATGTATAATTTTGTCTATTTTGTGTTTATCCTTGAATAAACAGGTCAGTTTCTTGTTACCAACCATTGTGTATTATTCAAACTCCCCTAATTCAGCTGGCTAGTTGTTATCAAGAGTACTAAAACCCTTTTCAACATGATTCTGACAACTAAGTAGGCTAAATAACTTTAAACTTTAATACATGCTCGGATAGGCCAGTATCGGTCAGTATCGGTATCGGTCAGTATCGGTATCGGATCGGAAGTGCAAAGAGAATATCGGTATCGGATCGAAAGTGCAAAAACCTGGATCGGGACATCCCTACACAGTACAGGCCAAAAGTTTGGACACACCTTCCCATTCACAACACAACTGAGGGTCCGAACCCCATTGATAAAGCAAGAAATTCCACTAATCAACCCTGATAAGGCACACCTGTGAAGTGAAAACCATTTCAGCTGACTACCTCTTGAAGCTCATCGAGAGAATGCCAAGAGTGTGCAAAGCAGTAATCAGAGCAAAGGGTGACTATTTTGAAGAAACTAGAATATAAAACATGTTTTCAGTTATTTCACCTTTTTTTGTTAAGTACATAACTCCACATGTGTTCATTCATAGCTTTGATGCCTTCAGTGACAATCTACAATGTAAATAGTGTTACGGCTCAAGCACCTGCCAACGCACATTCAGCTGTGCGCTCCTCTGAGTGCACCGCTGGACACGCCCACGGGCGTTACTCTCCTGCTGCGGCCGCGCCTTTGCACTCAATCCGGAATCAACACCCCTGACGCTGATGAGGACTCCACTCCCTTCTTAAGGCAGCGTGTCCTGCGTTCCAGTGCCAGAAAGTAGCTACTTGTATCCGTACAGTAAGCCCTACACGTCTCTAACTCTCCTTGCCTATGTGCTTCCTTGCTCTCTGTGTCTCCCCTCCTCTGTGCTCACCGTGTCTTGTCCTGTGTTGTCGTCCTGCAGCTTCGTGTCATTCCCTGGTTTCGAGCTGTGTGTCTCGTCTCCCCGGATTTCCTCTGGACCTCTTGCTGCCTCCCTGGATCTTGACCTCTCGCCGTCCCACTACGACACCTCGCTCCAGCCCCTGACTACTTGCCTGTCTCTGGATCTCCGAGCCTGCCTAGCCCTTTCTGGACTTCCGCATCTTCCTCTACACACACCTTCAACACCTCCTGGTAAAACTCAAAATACAGTATAATCGCTTCACATAATAACACCACACTTCTTTGAATTAATTACACACATTCTATTATATTAATAAATACGCTGCAAGCTAAGCAACGTCCCTGTCTCCGTGCCGTCTCCTTCTCCACTGTACCGTTACAAATAGTCATGAAAATAAAGAAAACGCATTTAATGAGAAGGTGTGTTGAAACCTTTGGCCTGTACTGTACATCTATTAACAAGCTTATTGGTGTGTTTAGTGGGACGGGCGGAAGTTAAGCTGGAGAAAATGTGGCAGTTTCTGTGCTGCCCGGTAGCAAATGCGTCACGGACCGGTACCAGTCCACGGACCGGTGGTTGGGGACCACTCCTCTAAAGAATAGGAAGTAGAGATGTCCGATAATATCGGACTGCCAATGTTATCGGCCGATAAATGCTTTAAAATGTAATATCGGAAATTATCAGTATCGGTTTCAAAAAGTTTTTAACTTTTTAAAACGCTGCTGTACGGAGTGGTACACGGACGTAGGGAGAAGTACAGAACGCCAATAAACCTTAAAGGCACTGCCTTTGCGTGCCGGTCCAATCACATAATATCTACGGCTTTTCGCACACTCAAGTGAATGCAAGTCATACTTGGTCAACAGCCATACAGGTCACACTGAGGGTGGCCGTATAAACAACTTTAACACTGTTACAAATATGCGCCACACTGTGAACCCACACCAAACAAGAATGACAAACATATTTCGGGAGAACATCCGCACCGTAACACAACATAAACACAACAGAACAAATACCCAGAACCCCTTGCAGCACTAACTCTTCCGGGACGCTACAATATACACCCCCTGCAACCCCTACCCACCCCCCCTACCTCAACCCCGCCCACCTCAACCTCCTCATGCAGGGAGAGCATGTCCCAAATTCCAAGCTGCTGTTTTGAGGCATGTTAAAAAAAATAATGCACTTTGTGCCTTCAATAATAAATATGGCAGTGCCATGTTGGCATTTTTTTTTCCATAACTTGAGTTGATTTATTTTGGAAAACCTTGTTACATTGTTTAATGCATCCAGCGGGGCATAACAACAAAATTAGGTAAAATAATGTGTTAATTCCATGACTGTATATATCGGTATCGGTTGATATCGGAATCGGTAATTAAGAGTTGGACAATATCGGAATATCGGATATCGGCAAAAAAGCCATTATCTGACATCTCTAATAGGAAGGTTTGTTATTTATTGTCTTGTTGAAAGCCATCAGTGCATTGCACTCAAAGTAACACAAACAGTCAGTCAAATTATAATCCAAGTGCTTTAAATGGCAGTGAGCACTGACCTGCCCACTGACGCGGCCGCCGACTGACTTGACAAACCAAAAAAAGCAGCAGAAATCTGTCAGAACGTCGCCGTCCTCGCCTTCACACGGCAAACGAGGAGTAAACACTTCACACGGAAGCCTTTTGATGGGATGGGATTTGTAGAAAGTTATAAGCTGTCTCCGTGGAAGTCCCCTTTTTATTACACACTAGAGAAACGAGTGGCCTTTAATGAGGAGGGATGATTATGGTTCATGCGCCAGGACATCCCGATGATGTGACCGCCAAAACCCACGCTGAGTCACATGGCCCGCGATAGGCGAGGAGATGGCGGGCGCATGCAGGGGACAAACACGCACGCACGAGGCTGCAGTCGTGGACGACAACATTGAGGATATTTTCATCCTTCACATGCATTTTAATTTTGCATGGGTTATTTTCAGAAGTGAGTAGGAAGGTGCTACATTTACTTAATTACTTTTTCAATAAAATTGTACTTTAAATGTTACAGACATACATTTTGACTTTTACTCGCACACTTTTTGTGAAGAAGAAACACTACTTTTACTACTTTACATTGAGTTTCCTTCCGATCCCTACATTTATTTTTATCTTTTTACGTTTGTACAGTACCGTATTTTCCGGACCATAGGGCACACCGGATTATAAGGGGCACTGCCGGTCAATGGTCTATTTTCGATCTTTTTTCATATACAAGGCATTAAGGAGTCATATTATTTATTTATTTTTCTAAATTGAAAACACTTCCTTGTGGTCTACAATCTACACAACATGTAATAATGGTCAAAATGTTGCATAGATTATGTTTTACAGATCATCTTCAACTCGCTTTCTGACAGTCGCTTCAGGATGCGCCGTTTTGTGGGCAGTCTTATTTACGTGGCTCACCTTCGGCAGCGTCTTCTCCCCGTCATCTTTGTTGTATCGGTGTAGCGTGCAAGGACGGGAGTGGAAGACGTGTCAAAAGATGGAGCTAACTGTTTTAATGACATTCAGACTTTACTTCAATCAATAACGGAGCAGCATCTCCTCATCCGGAAACAAAAACCGTCCAACCAAAACTCTCTAATAACTAAAGTTCCTTGGGTGAATAATGTAAACTCACTACACCGGTATGTTTTAGCGCTTTCAAGGCGAGTTTACTGACGGATCATTTTACACTACTTTATATTAGAAATGGCAACAGTGGGGGATGAATGTCCCATAACAAGAAGATAGAGAAAAACAAGAAGCTTATCGACTACGGTGCTGCCACGGACTACAAAGGCGGACGCCCGCAATTTTTCAGGATTTACACAGATCCCAAATACAGATCAGCAGGTACCATAAGGTAAGAAAAGTGCTTTTGCATAATATTGCGAAACAAAACGCCAGATAATATGTCTTACCTTCTACACACACCATAATAATACTCGTATGTTGAAGCACAGTACAATCCATCAAGCGGTGCGGCTTCATAGCTTACCAAAGTCATATTAAAATATTTTGATGGATTTTTGAGCGTTGTGTGCGAGATGTTGGTGTTGTTTACTTGAGTCATATTGCCATCATATTGCAGTATACACTTCTCTCTTATGTTTGACTGCCATCTACGGGTCACACTTATCAATACACCATGTACCAAATAAAATTGCTTCGAGGTCGGTAAGCAAAACCAGAATTATTCCGTACATTAGGCGCACCGGGTTATGAGGCGCACTGTCGAATTTTGAGAAAAAAATAGATTTTAAGTCCGGAAAATACGGTATATTAATTTGGTCCATCAGAGAAACATTCAAAGTCACATGACCGCACACAAACAACACACTGTAAAAAGTGACTCGCAATTAGAAGAGGCAGCACACTTCTTAAATCAATGTTTACTTACAAACTACAAAAAAATCAATATTATGCGCCATGTCAGTAGAAATATTCATATTTCAGCTTACAAGAAATCCACTTCCAACTAGAAAAATATTCTAACAATTGGAATCATTTCTATAGTTTCAAAACTACCAGTGGACCCAGTCAAATATTAATTGTGTTGTGTTATGCCAAGGTATCTCAGTTAACTGCTTTTTTATGCTGTTACGTGACTTCAAACTTGACACCTCATTGGCTGGTTCTGAGACAGGTTCGATTGCTTCCATCGTAATTTACCAGAAGTCAGTCTTGCATTTTCAAGCAGCAAATATTTTTCCACTGAGATTTGATGAACACATTTTTTTTCCCACTTAATCTTTATACACTGAATTTTTTTTACACTAAATTTTGAAACACTGAATTTATTTTCAATTAAATTGTCAGCATAATTTGATGTAAAAATTCAGTTCACAAAAATCAAACGCAAAAAATTCAGTTTCATAAATTCATAGTAAAAAAAAAGCTTTCGTAATAAAGACACAAATTAAACTCCATAGGAAAAACAAGTTGACTTTATACGCTTAATTGTGTTTCATTGTATCCAGGCATTAAACCATATCCAATCGTATTTTCAATCTTCAAAGTATGTGAAAATAGTGTCTAAACATCACAAAATGCCACAAATTCAGTCAGCCATTTTGAATATTCCACTCCGAACGTCTTTGGTAATTTCCGTATATTGATGTCACTGGAGTAACACTCTGACCATAGTATCAGATCAGTCATACTGGAAATATGAAAACATTTGAAAGATATATGCTGTTTATCATTCACAATCCTTATAAAAGATATGAACACATTAGTTTTTCTTTTTTTTTTAATGTATTCTAAGTCGTAAATGAGTAAATACATAAAAACGTTTGCTATCAACGGAGTCAATGGGGGCTCTCTATTTCGCCCACAAAATGGTCTAATAACCATCCAAAACCCACCAACATTACTCTTTGCACATACCGTGACCTGAATATTAACCAAATACTAGTGATGTTGATATTATAAGCGCTAACGCAGAAAACTATTTTTAGCGGCGTATCGATACAGACAGTTAAGTAGCTCTCTGCTGCTTTTACTGTGAGCCGGTGTCTGCAGGGAGACTTTTCCTTGTTAACCCTTTCTATGGCTCAACTTAGACTTAGACTTAGACAATCAAGATTAATTCATCATCTGAACGGGAAGATATGGACATCCTATCAGTTGGCATCAAAGTAAGAGCAGACATTGTACAGTAAGCTTTCTTTTTATTATGTTTGTAGTTTGTATTTCTTGTTTGGCACTTAGCAAAACGGCTACATGATGCTTAGTGTTTCACTAAAGCTGGATCTGTTAAGCAAAGCTTTTAAAACTTGGTCCTTATAGTCAGGATCAACAATATAAGGTTCTGGATAGAGATGTCCGATAATGGCTTTTTTGTCCAACTCTTTATTACCGATTCCGATATCAACCGATACCGATATATACAGTCGTGGAATAAACACATTATTATGCCTAATTTTGTTGTGATGCCCCGCTGGATGCATTAAACAATGTAACAAGGTTTTCCAAAATAAATCAACTCAAGTTATGGAAAAAAAAATGCCAACATGGCACTGCCATATTTATTATTGAAGTCACAAGGTGCATTATTTGTTTTAACATGCCTCAAAACAGCAGCTTGGAATTTGGGACGTGCTCTCCCTGAGAGTGCTGCAAGGGGTTCTGGGTATTTGTTCTGTTGTGTTTATGTTGTGTTACGGTGCGTATGGTCTCCCGAAATATGTTTGTCATTCTTGTTTGGTGTGGGTTCACAGTGTGGCGCATATTTGTAACAGTGTTAAAGTTGTTTATACAGCTACCCTCAGTGTGACCTGTATGGCTGTTGACCAAGTACGCCTTGCATTCACTTGTGTGTGTGAAAAGCCGTTGATAATATGTGATTGGACCGGCACGCAAAGACAGTGCCTTTAAGGTTTATTGGCGCTCTGTACTACGTCCGTGTACCACTCCGTACAGCAGCGTTTTAAAAAGTTATGAATTTTACTTTTTGAAACCGATACCGATAATTTCCCGATATTACATTTCGGCCGATAATATCGGCAGTCCGATATTGTCGGACATCAGTAGTTCTGGATAATATTTTTTCCCAAAGTAATCGTTGTTGAGTCTCACAAAGTCTGCATGATTTGCATTGTTGTTGGTGGGGAAGGGATCTGAAGGTTCCTGCCTCTACGTCATGGTACCCTCAAATCTAAACTCCAAACATCCCAGAACAAGCTAGTCAGATTACTTCTAGACCTCCACCCCAGATCCCACCTCACTCCTACCCACTTCTCCAAAGTGGGCTGGCTCAGGGTGGAGGACAGAGTAAAACAACTTGCACTGAGCCTAGTCTATAAAATCCGCTACACCTCCCTGATACCGAAGTACATGTCAAACTACTTCCTTAACGTAAATGACCGCCATAACCACAACACCAGGGGGAACTCCACTAACCACGTTAAACCCAGATTCTGAAATAACAAAGGTCTTAACTCATTCTCTTTCTATGCCACATCAATGTGGAATGCGCTCCCAACAGGTATAAAAGAAAGTGCATCTCTATCCTCATTCAAAATCGCAATAAAAGTTCACCTCCAGGCAGCTACAACCCTAAACTAACACCCTCCCCGGATTGTTAATAATCAAATGTAAACAATAAAATGCAGATACTTTTCTTATGCCTTCTGATCTCGCTCTCTCTCTCTCTCTCTCTGCCCACTACTTGCTGTTCATACCCTGCCAAGTCAGACCTACACTGTTCCAATATCCATTTCTCTGTTGTCAATTGTTGATGACTGATGATAACAACCAAACCTACCCCCCGCCCCTCTCCACACCCCGGATTGTAAATAATTCAATGTGATGATCTTGTGTGATGACTGTATTATGATGATAGTATATATCTGTATCATGATTCAATTTAAGTGGACCCCGACTTAAACAAGTTGAAAAACTTATTCGGGTGTTACCATTTGGTGGTCAATTGTACGGAATATGTACTTCACTGTGCAACCTACTAATAAAAGTCTCAATCAAAAACCACCGGACTGGCTTCCTCACTATCTCTCCAAATGGATCGGGAATCTCTGCGAGATTTATACTATTTAGATTATATCTATTTACTCGCAAACTTTATAAGTATTTCAGTGTCATACATCAGATATATATAATAACAGCTTTAATATAGAGGCAACTTGTTTTTCCACTCTACTGGTACTTTAAGCGATGGCATGGACAACAATGGGTGTGGAGGCTGACCTTTTGTGCAACCTTCATTTGGTCAAACTAATAATTATGATTAAAACAAAAGTATTATCACAAAATAATAAAAAAAAATATATATGACTTTGGAATTGTACTTGTACTTGAATGAGTGCTCTATAATTAATTAAAAAGTTACATTCATCCATTTCTTACCACTTATCCTCTCCAGTGAAGTCTGAGCCGATCCCAGAAATCTTGGGGCAAAAGGCAGACTTGTCAGCTGTCAATCACAGGGCACATATAGAGACAGATAAGAATTCACACCATCACCGAGTGGGAGTGAGCCCACACTGGAAGCACAGAAGTCAGCCGAGTGAACCATTACATTATCAGTAGCTAAAAAGTATTCTTTTGTGACATGGAGCAGAAGCAAAAAGCCACCCAAGAGGTTTAGTTTTCAAGAATGTGCCGTATGGGCGGTGGTTTTCTTGCACATGGCGCTCCCCGGCCCCTCCACCCAAGTGATTACACACTTCAGATATGCAGCGACAGCAACTACACCTGTGACTCACCTGTGTCTGTGTGTGAAGTTTGGGGGAGGGATTTCTCAGGGGTGTGGACACACACACACACACACACACACGCACACACACACAGGTCACCGATCCCACTGAGACCAAGGGATAAAGGGGCTGAGGTGCAAGACGCCGCCTGTGTGTTTTAATTTTCACCTCCCCCACTATGACCCTCTGCAAGGGGGTGACACAGGTGGCCTCCTGCAGCTTGTCTCGCCTCATTTTGTCCGTCTGTTCTTCTCTGAATTGTCCTCCAGTCCTTTTCTGTGCGATTGGACTAAGAAGACAAATATTCTGCCTTGACAATGTCACACTTACAGGAAGCCGCCTGTAAACAAAAAAAAAACCAGGCCTGCCACATCATTTTATTATGGCCTGTGAAAGCCTGGAAATTACATGAGTCAATAAAGTACTTTATCTTTTCATAAATGTATTCATTATTTCCACAATATATGTACTGCATGCAATTGCATATAATTTAATCTGTAATATCTAATAATGCAACAAATATTATATTATTAAACATTCCAAACATATTTTTGTTATAATAACAACAAATATTTTAAATATCTCTTTGACCTATGATTTCAATCAGTTGTACACTGTAAAAATTACAATTGATTTTGCAGTAAAAAAAACTGTAGTGTCGCTTTTTTTTTTAACTAACTCTAATACACGGTAAAAACAACAACTGTATATTTTACTGTAAAAAAAACTGACAAACCAGTTGCCAGAATTTCACAACAAAAAAAACATGGTGCCTGTTTTCAATTGACAGTAATATTCTCGAAAAACACCATACATTTTACTGTAAAATTCTGGCAATTGAGCTGTCAGGTTTTGACTGTAAAATGTACAGATTTTTTTTTACCACATACCCAAAAAAATGTTATCATGATAAAATGCATAGAACTGGGTTGTCAAACTCATTTTAGCTCAGGGGCCGCATGGAGGAAAATCTGTGCACACGCGGGCCGAACTATCAAAATCCTGGCATTAAAACTAAAAAAATAAAGACAACTTCAGATTGTTTTCTTTGTCTTACTTTGGCCAAAAATAGAACAAACACATTCTGAAAAAATTACGATAAAAATACAGAAAAAAATGTAAAGTGGTAAAGTTTAGATCCATGAAGGAAAGAAGAAAGTGAATGAATGTTTATAACTGAATAAATGCATAAAAATGTGTTTTCGTTTGTATTATTTTTTTTACAAATTAAGTAACGTTTATGACAACCTTTTTCCAAAACACAATATCGAATGTGAGATATAACAGGATAATGCATACATTTATCATTTGTTTTCAAAACGGTCACAAAAAGTGGGACCCCAAAAATTTACCGTGGGACCCCATTTTTATGACTTGATGGGACCCCATTTTGAAAATTCCTAGCGCCAACACTAATAGAGTATTGGTGCGTGCAAAACAGCAGCAGGCGGCTAATACTAATCAAATATCATCCCGGGGCCATAGATAATTAATTCGAGGGCCGGATCTGGCCCGCGGGCCTTGACTTTGACACTTAGGACGTATAACATGGATGGATGGATGGGCATAGGCAATTGTGTGATAATAACATGAGGCAAGCCCTATTCTTATACATTTATATATATATATATATATATATATATATATATATATATATATATATACACCGGTATATATATATATATATATATATATATATATATATATATATATATATATATATATATATATATTTTTGTTTTTTGTTTTGAGCTATTCAAAAAAAGCATAATGTTTAATAAACAAAAACCAAAAAAAATCGTTCAGTCCCATGTTTAGGGATGGGAATCAAAAACCCAGTGTATCAATTCCTTGGAATCGCTTGCCATTTTCTCCAGTGGTTCGCTAAACGGTTCTTCCAGATGAGGATGACGTCATTACGCAACGTTGGTGACAATGGGCGGAAAAAGCGCATCAAAGTTTGCCGACATTTGACCAAAAAAGACCGCAATAGCGCTACTTTTAATAATTCAAAGGTTGCTATTTCATCAAGACGAGGACATACGATCAATATGCTGAAACATAACTATAGATGAATGTCAGGTTTTTTACCCGTGCTGATCTCATCCCAGGCAGCAGCAAATGTGAAACTACACACTAAAAAAATACTGGGTTATTTTGATAACCCAATTTATGAGTTGCTAGTGTTGGGTTAAAATTTGAATAGCAATCAATTTTTTGGGGTTATAAGAGTATTATTTTGACTCAATTTCTGGGTTTTTGGGTTGTTTTTCAACGAGTAACGCATTTTGGGGTAAAGGACTTTTTTTTAATTAAAAAGTTACTTTTTTCTTGAAGGTAATTTTATTATAGATTAATCTCATTAACATTATTTACAACCACCCAACATGGAGTTGGCATAACTTCACTTTTGGGTTAAATAATTCAACCCAATAGTTTGGTTGGGAATAACCCAACATTAAGTTATCATAACTCGACTTTTTGGTTAAATAATTCAACGCAAAAGTTGGGTTGAAAAAATTAACCCAAAATGTAGAGTTAAAATAACCCAAATAAGGGGCTCGTCCTTTTCTGAACCAGCAGTTGGGTTAAAATTGGGTTATTTTTTAACCCAATATTTTTTTGAGTGTAATATGTAATATAAACTCATTACATGCTGAGTGACATATGTCAAGCCTCTATTTAATACAACTTTGATGATCATGGCTTACAGAAAAAAACTCACTAGATTTTCTCAGATTTTCAATTGAAGGTTTTCATAAACTTTAAGCAATAAACCTCAACTTTATATCAAAAGAAGGTTCGAAATATCTCATCTTATGAGCCATGAGCCCATGTCATTATAATAGTTTCACCTTGTAAATCGAAACAAACCTTTGCACGGTATATTTTCTAGGTTCTTAAAAGTTTTAAAGATGTTTCAAAATGTTACATTCGTGTGTAATTTCCACATACGTTTTTTTTAGGGTTAAATTCTACAGTACTTCTTTTTAAAATGTATTTTCAAAAGTTTTTTTTCTATGCTATGTGCCTCTTAAGACCTCACTGTTGGCTTTGTAAGTTCATGTTAGCTCTAAACTAAAACAAAAATGCTGCTAATCCAACAAAAGTGGAATCGGAACCGGAAAAATCTTATAAATTCCCATCTCTACCAATGTTGATGGTATTAAAAACTTAAAAAATATCAATTTAAGTGCACTTAAAATGATTATTCCAAATAATTATGAATTAACTACATATGATGCGACTAATCAGGATTAAATATTTCATTAATTTGACAGTCCTAATTAGAATATAAATGACTTTTAGCCTACAAAAATATCTAAATTGTAAGATTTGTCAGTATGTAGCCCTAGGTGGAAAATACAAAGATAAAAGATAAATAAAATAGACACATTTATTAAAAATAAAACAAATGAGTCCCTCTTACTGTCAATCAAAACTATGCATTAGTATTTTTGGAATGGCAGAATTTTTGATACAGCTCTTGCATAGGATCTCACGGGGGTACAGTA
Source organism: Nerophis lumbriciformis (assembly GCF_033978685.3). Taxonomy (NCBI): domain Eukaryota; kingdom Metazoa; phylum Chordata; class Actinopteri; order Syngnathiformes; family Syngnathidae; genus Nerophis; species Nerophis lumbriciformis. Next base: position 18,880,554 of record NC_084579.2, on the reverse strand, counting down.
TGTGTGTGTGTGTGTGCGTGTGTGTGTCATCAAGAGGTGTTTACTAACTTGTGTCTTTAGCCTAGAGGGAGCCCAAGCATGCTGTGGTCCCGGCCACCACACATACGCTTAATTGGCCTCCTCACACAGCATGAGCATCATTACCTGCACACTAAAACCCTCCATTTGCAATGCAGAATGCAAAGTACCCCAAATTTGACGGGGCGAATGCCTTAAACACTTACGATTACGTTCACTTTTGGGGAGATGATCTGATAGTGAATGTGAAGTTGGCCCCTAATAGAAACACTGGGGTGTTTTAAAACTCACACTACAGGGTGGGGACATGTTTGGATTATGTTTTTAAAATAAATGATATTAACAAGTTCACCCTCACAAACAAACCTGGCCGTCTCCAAAGTCTAAATTCACTTTCGATGTATTCATAATTAAAAATCACTTCAACCGTTTGTGTTTTTTTTTTGGTGTTTTGGGATGTCTGTACTCCTTCTCCTAACTACTAGCTTCTTATTTCGTCCCGCCAAAATAAACCGCTGTTTGGCGTCCGCAAACCTTTTAAAAAAATCTATAAAAACAGCCAGGAGTAACAACTGTGTTAATTTTTTAAAAAGACCACATGTACATAGTACATCCAAGTACTTATAAGCCTGTTGTTAACGTGTTCTGTTTAATGAGCAGAACATTGTAATCATTTGATCATTTGTCTCCTATAAGCACCATTTTAGCATTGTTAACCAGCATACATGTGTAAAAGATCATTTAACTACTATAATATTAACACATTTAACAATAATATTGACACTACTTCCACATTTACCCATTCACACACACATTCACACACTGATGGAGGGAGCTGCCATGCAAGGCGCTAACCAGCACCCATCAGGAGCAAGGGTGAAGTGTCTTGCTCGGGACACAACGGACATGACGAGGTTGGAACTAGGTGGGGATTGAACCAGGGACCCTCGGGCCGCGCACGGCCATTCTTCCACTGCGCCACGCCGTATATATATAAATATATATATATATATTTATATATATATATATATATATATATGTATATATATATATACATATACATATATATATACACATACATACATATATATATATATATATACACATACATCCATATATATATACATACATACATATATATACATACATACATACATATATACACATACATACATACATATATACATATATATATGTATATGCATATACATATACATATATATATGCATATACATATAAATGCATATACATATACATATATATATATATGCATATACATATGTATGCATATACATATATATATATATATATATATATATATATATATATATATATATATATATATATATATATATATATATATATATATATATATATATATATATATATATATGTCTACATCCTGAAAATATGCAAACAAAACTGTGTTTAGATAATTGATACTTCAAACTTGCATAAATAAATCTTAAGGAATATAACAAAACTTGGCTTCTGAGAGCTTCAAAATGTAATGAATAAAATGCTAAAGTTTTTGATAAACAAGCAATTATTTTAATAATTAGATATGGTCATTTTAAATGAATTATTATGATCATTTAAAATTAATTATTTCAAATATGTTTATTTTAATGTATAATTCTATGGCTGGATGTAATAAGGAGTCAGAAAAAATACAAATAAAAATACAATTAATTTTGATGTTTTTAGCAAAATATAGTAAAAATTTTTAATTTTTTTTTTTTTAATTAACAAATATATTTATTTTTAGGTAAGATAAACATAATAATACAATTTATCTCTAGTCTGGATGATTTAGTTCTTGTCACCCCTGTTGTCATAAAGAAAAGGCTGTCCTCACTGAGGTCCGCATGGAGCTGGAGGGGGCGTGGCCTCCAGCTCCGGCTGAAAATCGGGAGATTTTCGGGAGAATATTTGTCCCGGGAGGTTTTCGGGAGAGGCGCTGAATTTCGGGAGTCTCCCGGAAAATTCGGGAGGGTTGGCAAGTATGAGTTATCGTGCCGTGGGAGTAGATTTTTCTTCATGTGGCCCCCGATCTACAATGAGTTTGACACCCCTGGTCTAAAGCACACGTGTCAAACTCAAGGTCACTTCATTTTATGCGGCCCACCAAAGGCTGGAAATATTGTGCGTCAATGAAACACTTTCTGCCCCATTGTAATTCTTCTTCGAATTTTGACAGAAAAAATGTACTGCATGCAATTACACAGCTACGAAACAGAAATATTTGATCATGCAACAAGATATTCCGAGAATTTTTTGGGGGGTTATCAAAAAATGAATACCTACTGAAATATCTGCTTGTTACCTTGACTTACGAGGCTATTATATGTTTATAGTCATGTATATTCACTGGTACACACGGCCCTCAATAAAAACTAATTTGACCACCAGTGTCTAAAGGATTCTCCAATGATATATATATATATATATATATATATATATATATATATATATATATATATATATATATATATATATATATATATATATAAATATATATAATTTTTTTGTCTTTTTATTTATTCAGGCTGACAAACAGCAGCTATTGATTATAGCAATACCTATAAAACACCACTAGACGGCAATACGTCATCAAAGGCTGAGTAATTTTACTTTATTGCTGACAGTGTTGGGTTAGTTACTGAAAACCAGTAACTAGTTACAGTTACTAGTTACTTTATTTCAAAAGTAACTCAGTTACTAACTCAGTTACTTACACCAAAAAGTAATGCGTTACTGTGAAAAGTAACTATTTAGTTACTTATTTTTTTCTTCTTTTTTTTTTAAAGCTCCCATTAATGCCCTTTTTGCCTTCATTTCAGTACTGTTATTGCACTGGACAATAATACAATCTGTTGATCAACTTGACATGCATTTTTATTTTCCTTTTAACATAATTAATGAAAAACAGTGCAACATAAAAAGGCATTCCTCCTTTCTTTAAACTTGGACCAATGACCATTAATAAAAAACAAGTTTAAGTGCAACATAAGAAGAAACATCATCTTCCTTGAAACATAGGTAGTGAAATAAAGCCTGACATCTGGAGTGATGCTGCTGTCTTCCACACTTGGAGCCATGGATTGTAGAATACTTGTTTTCAGTGGCAGGATCATTGACACAGATGGTGAAGTTTCAGTGCTCAGTAGAGATGGAACACTTTTGAGGGGTTTAAGCACCTAGAGGACCTCATCTGCCACTCTCACATCATCATCAGACAGGGTGACATTTGTCTTCAGGGTGTTGTGGGTCAATGCAGAGTATATAGCTGCCTGCTGCTCCAACATATCATAAGTGGAGTTCCACCTCGTTGGGACATCATGTATGAGCAGGCAGCTTTAGCATTTCTTGCTTTGTCTTAAGCACATGAGCAGCTGTTGTGCTTGGGTGGAAGTAAGAAACCTTCCTGATCCTCCCAAAGAGGCGCTCCATCCTATTGACTGAGATTCCCTTCTGTGATGCCAAATTCACTACATGTGCAAAGCACCTATCTGTGGTCCCAGTCCTGCCTCATTCTCTGTAATTATTTGATTTTTGGCATTATCACGTGTGACTGGGATATCTTTATCTTCCATTCCTCCACTGCTTGTGTCAGCACCTGCGCAAGGTGACTCTCGTAGAGGGGGCGTGTCTTCTCATCTCCCAGTCTGCTGTGATGAAGTGAGCGCTTATAGTTCCGCTGGACGTCCACCCGTCTGTCATGAGCGCAACAGATGATGCTCGGGATAGTTCATCCACAACTTTTTTCTTCTCCTGCTCATAAGGATCTGGCACAATCTTATTGCTGAAGTGGGTGCGCGACGGGATGTCGTAACGTGGTTCAAGCACGTTCAGCATGTGTTTAAAACCCTCGTTTTGCACAACCGAGTCTGCACTTATAAACACACCGATTCAATGGCGGGGGCGTTCAAGCTCCTCCGTTACTCCGCTCGCCATGACCACGCTGTGTGTGGACTGAACGTGACAACAACTTTTTTTTGTTTGTTTCATATATCAAACCGCGGATCACCTCCCCCCACACACACACACATAGACCGCGCCTCTTTTCTTCTCTCCGGCTTGTGACAGAGGAGGATTCAGAAGAACGCGACACCGCAGCGCTTCTGTTTCTAGCCGATACTACATCAAAAGTAACGTAAAATAACGCAGTAACGCATCATGTAGTAACGGTAACTAAATTACTGAATAAAAAAAAATAACGCGTTAGATTACTAGTTACCGCCGAAACTAACGGCGTTACAGTAACGCGTTACTTTGTAACGCGTTAGTCCCAACACTGATTGCTGATTTGTTTTTGTATTTAACAGTGGTTAACTTCTCTTCATAGCTGTATGACACTTAGCTTTACATTTGAAGAATGTCAGCACAGTTGTTAAAGGTTTTATGATGGAGACAGCCTGGAACTAATTCAATTATTTTACATGATTATTATTATAGGAAATGTACTTTTTTAAATTACAATAAAAACACATATAATGGACTGTATTCCCGAACTTTTATGTTCAAATATTTATTAAAATGTATTAAAAAAAATATTATTTGATTATGTAATATGATTATCTAATAATATAATGTTCAAGATGGACTATATTCTGGAAATATGAGCACTCCCTGCATGACCAATTACCAGGAATGTTGAGTCCTGACTCTGAAGCACTGTCATGATCTCACTTGCGTTTTGTATTATTTCCTGTCCAGCGCTCTCATCTTTCCTTCCACTTCCCGTTTGCCTCCATTTCTCTGGTCTGAGCACTGGCTCCCACACCTGTCCCTGTTTGGCAATCAGGACACACCAGTCTCTGGTTGCCAATCAGGATCCTTCTTATGCCTTTGGATGAGGGCTGCATTATTTGCTTTGCACTTAAGTTTAAGTCCCACACTGCAAAAACTGAAACCTAAGTAAGATTAAATATCTCAAATAAGGGTGATATTTGCTTATTTTCTGTCTGAGAAGATAATTATTCTCACTAAGCAGATTTTGTTAGAGTGTTTTACTTGTTTTAAGGGTTTTGGTCCTAAATGATCTCAGTAAGATATTACAGCTTGTTGCTGAGATTGTATGACCTATATTGAGTAAAACATGCTTGAAACTAGAATATCAACTGTTGCAAAGCTGTGTCATCAACACTCAGAGGTATAAAACTATTTTTTTTAAAGTAATCATTTCTTATTTCAAGCATGAAAAAAAAAATCATGACTTGGACACAATTGTGTCTCATAATTAAAACAGATGACAGCCAAATGGACTTTGCTGTTTTATTTTCAATGAAACAATAGAAAATACGTACTCATATAGTAGTACAGTTGGCACAGTACAGTAGACATTTAACATTTGACATTTCTAACAATTTTGAACAGAAATAGTTCATGCACATTCAGATAAATTATTTAAAATTACACTTAAAAACATTTTGGCCGGGGGCCGGGCTGTATATATGCGCACTAATTGACTGAAAGAGCACGCACTTGGCGCGATGATGCCATGTTATCGATGGGAAAGTGCATTTTTAGACCATATGATTTGCATGAGCGGCTAGGAGACCCCGAGAGTAACAAGCGGTTGCCTTGTTGCCTTTCCATTAAGAACAATACATTATTTTTTTAGTATAAGTTTGCTGGTTTCAAGAAATTTAATGCCGAGCGCATATCATTATGTCAAGATAATGGCACTAGCATTTACTTAATTTAGGAATATTTTTCAACATATTGAGCAAAAAGGTCTCTTTTTTTTTTCTACCAAGAAAGTGCACTTGTTATTAGTGAGAGTATACTTATTTTAAGGTATTTTGGGGTTTATTGAAGTTAGCTAAATTTACTTGTTTTGGAAAGTCTTGACAAGCCAATTTTCTTGTTCTATTGGCAGATAATTTTGCTTAGTTCAAATAAAATACCCCTAATTTTTGTTTTGTTTTTTCTTGTTTTTGAACACTGACTTTTTGCAGTGCATGTTTGCTCTTTTTGCACTTCCCAGATGCGCATCTTTGTTTCTTTGTGTACCACCCGCATTTTCCCAAATAATTTTTTTTTTGCCTGGTGTCTCTGCATCCTGGGGTCCTGACTAACAACGGCACACCCCGTGCTTTGCTAAAATGCTACATTTTTACTACATTTTGTGATGAAATCAATTGAGGCAACCATGAAAATGTGTTATTTTCCCACTTCTGACAATGTAATACTTTTTGTACAATATTCTCAAGAAGGACTGCTTCACCACACCCGTAACAACTCAGTGGCCTAGTGGTTAGAGTGTCCGCCCTGAGATCGGTAGGTTGTGAGTTCAAACCCCGGCCGAGTCATACCAAAGACTATAAAAATGGGACCCATTACTTCCCTGCTTGGCACTCAGCATTGAGGGTTGGAATTGGGGGTTAAATCACCAAAAATTATTCCCGGGCGCGGCCACCGCTGCTGCCCACTGCTCCCCTCACCTCCCAGGGGGTGATCAAGGGTGATGGGTCAAATGCAGAGAATAATTTCACCACACCTAGTGTGTGTGTGACAATCATTGGTACTTTAACTTTTAACTTTAACCAGGTTTGATTTTGTACTGTTTTACCAGTATTACCGGACAAACACAGTAAATATTCTACGCTGCGAAACGCTCCCTTTAGGCACAAATACATCATGTCAGCGCGGTTTGCAGGACCTAGTATTTGCATAACTTACATGAGTGAAAAACCTAATTAAAGTGCATTTTTGTACAAAATCCAACGAAATTCCTGCGAAAACACGCTTCAGTGCAGTGATATATTTACTGTATGCTGCGTACAGAGGCCAGGAATAGCACGTGTAATTACTGCATGCATTGAACACACCACACCGAAACCAAAACTTCCTTCGTCGGTCAGCTTTTTCTGGACAAGAACCGTCACATGACTGCCTCCTGCGCTCGCTATGCTAATAATAACCACCGACTTTTCGGATGTCTTACTAACCCTGATGACGTGTTTTTTTATCTACCTCTTGAACTGCCTTGTGAACCTCCTCCGTGTTCTCCTCCCTTGTCGGTTCATGGCGTCACCCTGCAGTCATGTTGTCATCCAGCGGAAGTGGCCATGACGTCACTGATGAAAACATGTATCATTACTTCCTGTGTGTTACATTGATACAACGATGAGTCAGTAAAGGCTGTGATGTATTTGTCCATTTACCAGGAGACGATGCTATCTCAGTCAGAGGTGGGATAACTGCGAGACGGCCCGGAAGCGAAGTAATGGGCAGCGTCCCCCTCGGGGGTCTCGGGGCGAGGTCAGCGCCTCAAGCTGTGCCTCTGCTTCTCAGGCTGGCAGGAAAGGGGTGGAGGGATGAGGACATGGAAAAAGTGGTGTGTGAAAGAACTGGTCGTCCACTCTCTCATAAGGCCTGATATCAACACACCGTGTGTAGGTGTTAAAGTTAAAGCTAAAGTACCAATGATTGTCACCACTAGGTGTGGCGAAATGATTCTCTGCATTCTCTGACCCATCACCCTTGATTACCCCGTGGGAGGTGAGGGGAGCAGTGAGCAGCAGCGGTGGCCGCGCCCGGGAATCATTTTTGGTGATTTAACCTCCAATTCCAACCCTTAAAGGGGAACATTATCACCAGACCTATGTAAGCGTCAATATATACCTTGATGTTGCAGAAAAAAGACCATATATTTTTTTAACCGATTTCCGAACTCTAAATGGGTGAATTTTGGCGAATTAAACGCCTTTCTATTATTCGCTCTTGGAGCGATGACGTCACATCGGGAAGCAATCCGCCATTTTCTCAAACACCGAGTCAAATCAGCTCTGTTATTTTCCGTTTTTTCGACTGTTTTCCGTACCTTGGAGACATCATGCCTCTTCGGTGTGTTGTCGGAGGGTGTAACAACACGAACAGGGATTCATGTTGCACCAGTGGCCCAAAGATGCGAAAGTGGCAAAAAATTGGACAAAATTTGTTCCGCATACTTTACCGACGAAAGCTATGCTACGACAGAGATGGCAAGAATGTGTGGATATCCTGCGACACTCAAAGCAGATGCATTTCCAACGATAAAGTCAAAGAAATCTGCCGCCAGACCCCCATTGAATCTGCCGGAGCGTGTGAGCAATTCAGGGACAAAGAACCTCGGTAGCACGGCAAGCAATGGCGGCAGTTTGTTCCCGCAGACGAGCGAGCTAAACCCCCTGGATGTCTTGGCTCACACCGTCCCTTATGCCACCGAAGATGATCAAGAGAAGAATATCGACCCTAGCTTCCCTGGCCTGCATTGGACATCAACTCCAAAACTGGACAGATCAGCTTTCAGGAATAGAGGGCGGATGAGGGTATGTCTACAGAATATATTAATTGATGAAAATTGGGCTGTCTGCACTCTCAAAGTGCATGTTGTTGCCAAATGTATTTCATATGCTGTAAACCTAGTTCATAGTTGTTAGTTTCCTTTAATGCCAAACAAACACATACCAATCGTTGGTTAGAAGGCGATAGCCGAATTCGTCCTCGCTTTCTCCCGTGTCGCTGGCTGTCGTGTCGTTTTCGTCGGTTTCGCTTGCATACGGTTCAAACCGATATGGCTCAATAGCTTCAGTTTCTTCTTCAATTTCGTTTTCGCTACCTGCCTCCACACTACAACCATCCGTTTCAATACATGCGTAATCTGTTGAATCGCTTAAGCCGCTGAAATCCGAGTCTGAATCCGAGCTAATGTCGCTATATCTTGCTGTTCTATCCGCCATGTTTGTTTATATTGGCATCACTGTGTGACGTCACAGGAAAATGGACGGGTGTATATAACGATGGTTAAAATCAGGCACTTTGAAGCTTTTTTTAGGGATATTGCGTGATGGGTAAAATTTTGAAAAAAACTTCGAAAAATAAAATAAGCCACTGGGAACTGATTTTTAATGGTTTTAACCTTTCTGAAATTGTGATAATGTTCCCCTTTAATGCTGAGTGCCGAGCAGGGAGGTAATGGGTCCCATTTTTATAGTCTTTGGTATGACTCGGCCGGGGTTTTAACTCACGACCTACCGATCTCAACGCGTGATGTTTGAAAAGATACTAAAAGGTGTAGCAGTGTTTCGAAGCTTCATTTCGGCCAGATGACTACAGACAGAAAGGGGACAAAATAGGGCAACAATTACCACAATTAACATGTATACTTAAATGTGCAAATAGCGGTGCCAAGATCTGATAATATTATCGGATATTGGTCCGATATCAGAAAAAACAAGTATCACATGATATCGGCTTATATCGTATTGATCGGACCATAGGGCGCACCGGATTAAAAGGCGCATTAAAGGGGTTATATTATGATTTTTTTTTCTAAATTTAAAACACTTCTTTGTGGTCTACATAACATGTAATGGTGGTTCTTTGGTGAAAGTGTTGCATAGATTATGTTTTACAGACCATTTTCAAGTAGCTATCTGAGCGTCTCTTCAGGATGCGCCGCTTTGTGGGCGGTCTTATTTACGTGGCTCACCTTCGACAGCGTCTTCTCCCCGTCATCTTTGTACGGGAGTGGAAGAAGTGTCAAAAGATGGAGCTGACTGTTTCAATTAGAGATGTCCGATTATGGCTTTTTTGCCGATATCCGATATTCCGATATTGTCCAACTCTTAATTACCGATTCCGATATCAACCGATACCGATATATACAGTCGTGGAATTAACACATTATTATGCCTAATTTTGTTGTGACGCCCCGCTGGATGCATTAAACAATGTAACAAGGTTTTCCAAAATAAATCAACTCAAGTTATGGAAAAAATGCCAACATGGCACTGCCATATTTATTATTGAAGTCACAAAGTGCATACATTTTTACTGCTGCAAGGGGTTCTGGGTATTTGTTCTGTTGTGTTTATGTTGTGTTACGGTGCGGATGTTCTCCCGAAATGTGTTTGTCATTCTTGTTTGGTGTGGGTTCACAGTGTGGCGCATATTTGTAACAGTGTTAAAGTTGTTTATACGGCCACCCTCAGTGTGACCTGTATGGCTGTTCACCAAGTATGCCTTGCATTCACTTGTGTGTGTGAAAAGCCGTAGATATTATGTGATTGGGCCGGCACGCAAAGGCAGTGCCTTTAAGGTTTATTGGCGCTCTGTACTTCTCCCTACGTCCGTGTACACAGCGGCGTTTTAAAAAGTCATAAATGTTACTTTTTGAAACCGATACCGATCATTTTGAAACCAATACCGATAATTTCCGATATTACATTTTAAAGAATTTATCGGCCGATAATGTCAGTCCAATATTATCGGACATCTCTAATCTCAATAACAAAAAACTACAGTGTCCATTAATAACAAAAAGAGCACTCAAGTACCAAAGGAATAGGCAAGCAGGTGCAGGACGAGATAGGAGCCCTACAAGTCAGGGACATGAAAACAGGCTTCTTCCAACCTTAAACAATAGCCAGCGCCTTCCTGCCACAGCTGAAGGGAATAAATGGGACAGGTTGATTGGAATCAGCTGTGGACGTCCTGAAGCTCCGCCTCCAGCCTGGACAGAATACAAAAAAACATAAGGTCACAATAATAGGGACAACAGGTAAAAAAACAATGAGACAAAGATTGAACTCTTTGGCGTGAATGCCAGGCGTCATGTTTTGGCTCATCACCAGGCCGATATCATCCCTACAGTGAAACATGGTGGTGGCAGCATCATGCTGTGGGGGTGGTTTTCAGCAGCAGGAACTAGGGGACTTGTCAGCATTGAGGAAAAGATGAATGCAGCAATGTACAGAGACATTCTGGATGAAAACCAACGCTTCCCATCCAATCTAATGGCGCTTGAGAGGCGCTGCAAAGAGGAATGGGCGAAACTGCCCAAAGATAGGTGTGCCAAGCTTGTGGCGTTGTATTCAAAAAGACTTGAGGCTGTAATTGCTGCCAAAGGTACATAAACAAAGTATTGAGCAAAAGCTGTAATTAGAGATGTCGTAAATGCGTTAAAATGTAATATCGGAAATTATCGGTATGGTTTTTTTTATTATCGGTATGGTTTTTTTTCTTTTTTTTTTTCTTTCTATTAAATCAACATAAAAAACACAAGATACACTTACAATTAGTGCACCAACCCAAAAAACCTTCCTCCCCCATTTACACTCATTCACACAAAAGGGTTGTTTCTTTCTGTTATTAATATTCTGGTTCCTACATTATATATCAATATATATCAATACAGTCTGCAAGGGATACAGTCCGGAAGCACACATGATTGTGCGTGCTGCTGGTCCACTAATAGTACTAACCTTTAACAGTTAATTTGACTAATTTTCATTAATCACTAGTTTCTATGTAACTGTTTTTATATTGTTTTACTTTCTTTTTTATTCAAGAAAATGTTTTTAATTTATTTATCTTTTTTTATTTTATTAATTTTTTTTAAAAGTACCTTATCCTCACCATACCTGGTTGTCCAAATTAGGCATAATTTGTGGTGGTTGTGGGCGTGGTTAAAGGGGAAGAGTATATTTACAGCGAGAATTCACCAAGTATTTCATATATATATATATATATATGTATATATATATATATATATATATATATATATATATATCCTGAAAATATGCAAACAAAACTGTGTTTAGATAATTGATACTTCAAACTTGCATAAATAAATCTTAAGGAATATATCATAACTTGGCTTCTGAGAGCTTCAAAATGTAATGAATAAAATGCTAAAGTTGTTGATAAACAAGCAATAATTTTTTTAAATCCCTTTGACATTATCATTAGACATTTATAAAAATAAAAAAAAATAAAAATGAACAATAGTGTCACAGTGGCTTACACTTGCATCGCATCTCATAAGCTTGACAACACACTGTGTCCAATATTTTCACAAAGATAAAATAAGTCATATTTTTGGTTCATTTAATAGTTAAAACAAATTTACATTATTGCAATCAGTTGATAAAACATTGTCCTTTACAATCATAAAAGCTTTTTACAAAAATCTACTACTCTGCTTGCATGTCAGCAGACTGGGGTAGATCCTGCTGAAATCCTATGTATTGAATGAATAGAGAATCCTTTTGAATCGGGAAAATATCGTTTTTGAATCGAGAATCGCGTTGAATCGAAAAAAAAAAATCGATTTTGAATCGAATCGTGACCCCAAGAATCTATATTGAATCGAATCGTGGGGCACCCAAAGATTCGCAGCCCTAATATATATATATATATATATATATATATATATATATATATATATATATATATATATATATATATATACTTGAATTTCAGTGAATTCTAGCTATAAATATACTCCTCCCCCATTAACCCTATACATTTCCATAGTTTAGTTAGCTGAGGTATATAATGTACAGTGTATTTTGTCAACAACTGTATGTGTTTAAAGTATTTCTTGTGCTGAGCGATCATAAAACGGCTGCAAAAGACGCACTGGCTGAGGCTCGCCTCCTGCACCCCCGCCGTAGAATTGTTATATCAACTAAAGCCCACACTTAAACTTTCCACGTGCAAGATTTAATCTATTTTAAAAAATTATTTCATAAGAAGCCAAAAAGTGCAAAAACAATAATGTTGGTGTTGGAGGAGTTGTGAATGACTGCAGGGACACAACATTAGATACACCTGCAGACTGCAGGTGTATCTAATTCACAACTCCTCCAACACGAACATTATTATTGTTTTTGCACTTTTTGGCTTCTTATTAAATAACTTTTGTAACCTATTTTCATGGGCTTTCCTCTTTGTGATGTTAAGTTCCTGTTATGCGCTGTTATACAGTATATGCCTTGAGCTCTTATTTTGAAGGCGCTAAGAGCGGAAGTGATGTCACGTTGCGGAGGTTTTTGAAAGAAGGTAAATAAAGTGGTCCTCGTGTAAACTGGAGCCTCCGTGTTTGTTATTTTGTAGTTTCATACAGTATAGGCGACATTTATAAACCCTCGGTTACACTTTTGTAAATAGATTAAATCTTGCACGTGGAAAGTTTAAGTGAGGGCTTTAGTTGCGGCACATGGACTTAATTTCTAAGTAAAGGTAAGACCATAATAACGTTTTTTTTATTAAATGTGCTTTTTTGTGTGCTACAGTTTGTATGTGTAAAGTTAAAGTTAAGTTAAAGTACCAATGATTGTCACACACACACTAGGTGTGGTGAAATTTGTCCTTTGACCCATCCCCTTGATCACCCCCTGGGAGGTGAGGGGAGCAGTGGGCAGCAGCGGCGCCGCGCCTGGGAATCATTTTTGGTGATTTGACCCCCAATTCCAACCCTTGATACTGAGTGCCAAGCAGGGAAGAATGCTGGTATGAGCTTTTAAACATAACCCGTTAACTGCTGCCAATCAAATGGTGAATAAGATACTCTTTAGGGTTCATATGTTTGTAAATCTGACTGTGATGAAGTCAGTGCCTCACCAGCCATCAACCTCACCGCACGTCACTGTAATTCCCTTCACTTCACTTCACTTAGTAAGCACAAAGCCAAACATGCTAAATTGCTGCTAAACTCATGAAACTAATCCCGAAAGCTCACCTTGCCAAATTGACGCCTACCGCTGCTTAGAGCTGCGCTGGGTGCAGTGTGGGAAAACAGAAGTGGGTGGGTAATGTGTGTGTGTGTGTCTGTGACCCCGTCGACCTTTCAGCTAACTGGCTTAGGGCACAGTCGCATAGTCCACATCTCCTCGCGCGGATCGATCACCTTCTACCTCCCTCACGCGCACTCAAGGAAACTTCCTGGCATTTGTGTAGCACCAAAAGTTTCTCTATAGTCTCCTTACACCTCCTGGGCTTGTTGTCACTTCACACTAGTTTTACACAGCCTGCCTACATATTGCAAAATGTATATGATACAGTATTAACCTTATCATTATGGTCATCACCCGGTAAGTTTTTAATGAGGAAGAGTCAGCTGCTCATTAACATACTGTTTTGCCCACACAAACCGTGCACTTTAAATACATATTGTATTTTGCGCATCATCTTAACACTACTGCAGTAGTACAGTAAGTATGCATACTTGTTACAGCATATAAGCAGACAACCTGTTCTCGTGACAAATTAGTGGGATTTTTTTTTCATATAAAAGTCTGGCAAACTGACACTTTTTTGGTGGTGACAACTGCTGTAATTATAGCCCAGGCATTTGTTTACTTAAACTGCAAAGAGGTCGAGGTGTTAATTGGAAGCAGGCGATAATTGGAGAGAGGCTGTTAGTTACGAAATTATTATTATTTTTTTATACAACAATATAATTTTTTGGGGGGAGTGCATGAAGTGTGGAAAACATAGCTCGAGTCAAGCACATGGTAATTTTGTATGTTGAACAAAACCCCCGCCTAAGTATTGGATGTACAGTCGTGGTCAAAAGTTTACATACACTTGTAAAGAACAAACCATATTTTTCGGACTATAAGTCTCAGTTTTTTTTCATAGTTTGGCCGGGGGTGCGACTTATACTCAGGAGCGACTTATGTATAAGGATGATACTCGAAACCGGTTTTCCCGGTTGTTCGATAAGAAAAGAACCGAGTCCTCGGACTTGAATCCCTTTTTGAGAACCGGTACCCGTTATCGAGACCACCATAGTAAAGAAAAAGAGTTGGTTCTTTATTCGAATCCCTGGGAACGAATCCCGTCCCGACCAGAAATGCCCCGTGAGACATCACAAGAAATGACGTCACGTATCTCAGTCATTAGGCGCAGATAGGGAAAGCAGGAAAAACAATGGACTGGAAAAAGCGCTCCAAGGTGTAACAAAAGGTATAATCCAATGAATAACTTTACTGAGAGATTTGAGCAGGGTACAAACACATGACCAACACTTTTACGACCAACCGGAAACATAGCAACCAGGCTAGCAACGCACCTCCTTTACGACAGCTGTCGCAACGTTCTTAAAGCAACCGCAGCACATACATATTGATACAACATTAACAACACATCTCCCTTTTTTTACTTTTGTTTTTCTTTCCTTGTAAACAAAACAAAATCACACTCTATATGTGTTGTCTGTCTAATTATAAATAATGCAGACGAGGCGTGTTGGCTGAGTTCTTGACGTTTACTTTCACAACGTGCTCATAACCTCATTTTTAGCTGCCGGGGTGGCGACATGCAACAACACTTTTCGGGGCTACCGCGCATGCTCGTCACACCCTACCACATGCTGGGTAGTGTAGTTGTAATATTCCCTAGCTCATAACATCACATCTTTCCCCCTATAAATAAAGAATGTTAACTCAATAAAGTGTATTTCTTTTTTTAGCTTTAACTTTTCATTTTTTAGCATTGTAACCACATTTGCAAACAACTTTTCTCTTCATAGAATTTTCTTTCAATAAAGAAATAAAGTGCAAAAGTGTCAAAGCATCATAACAAACAGTTATGTCAAATAGCAGCAGAAGTGCACTTTTTGGAGAGCTGTATTATTTTCAGTTTTGTGCCCAGGGACTGATTTTATTTAACACTATATTTTTATTTATACACCTATAGTGATCACAGAGACAGGTTGTTTTTGTGTTACTGTAAATATTACTTTTTCTGAAAAATCCCACTTAATATACTTTGGGTAACAACAGTCAATATTTATTTATTTTATTTTATTTTTTTAGGGGGGGTAACAGTCAATATTTATTTATTTATTAGATTGAATGTTTTTCTTATATAATAAAAGTGAGCTTTTGTTAAACCAAATATTGTGTGGTTTTTCCATATACAACAACCTATCTGGACTCGATAAGAGAATCGATAAGGAATCGGTTCGATAAGAGGATTCGATAATAGGCTCGAACTCGATCATTTCTTATCAAACATCATCCCTACTTATGTGTGAAATTATTAACACATTACCGTAAAATATCGAATAGTATTATTTAGCTCATTCACGTAAGAGACTAGACGTATAAGATATCATGGGATTTAGCGATTAGGAGTGACAGATTGTTTGGTAAACGTATAGCATGTTCTATATGTTATAGTTATTTGAATGACTCTTACCATAATATGTTACGTTAACATACCAGGCACGTTCTCAGTTGGTTATTTATGCCTCATATAACGTACACTTATTCAGCCTGTTGTTCACTATTCTTTATTTATTTTAAATTGCCTTTCAAATGTCTATTCTTGGTGTTGGGTTTTATCTAATACATTTCCCCCAAAAATGTGACTTATATATGTTTTTCCCCTTCTTTATTATGCATTTCTACTTATACTCCGGAGCGACGTATACTCCGAAAAATACGGTAATGTCATGGCTGTCTTGAGTTTCCAATCACTTCTACAACTCTTATTTTTTTTGTGATAGAGTGATTGGAGCACATACTTATTGGTCACAAAAAACATTCTTGAAGTTTGGTTCTTTTATGAATTTATTATGGGTCTACTGAAAATGTGACCAAATCTGCTGGGTCAAAAGCTTGTGGCATCGTATTCAAAAAGACTTGTGGCTGTAATTGCTGCCAAAGGTGCATAAACAAAGTATTGAGCAAAGGGCTGTAATTAATTATGTACATGTGATTTTTTTTGATTTCTTTATTTTTAATACATTTGTAAAATAAAAATAAAAAATAAAAACCTTTTAACATTGTCATTATTTGGTATTGTCTGTAGAATTTTGAGTAGAAAAATTAAATTATTTCATTTTAGAATAAGGCTGTAAGATAACAAAATGTGGAAAAAGTGACGCGCTGTGAATACTTTCCAGATCAGGTATCAAATAATTATAGTTGCATTTTACTTACAGATGATTAAAAATGATCCTGTAACAAAAGTGTCCACATTGTTCAACCTACTTAATTTATTGAATTATTGTGACCTTAAAGGCCTACTGAAACCCACTACTACCGACCACGCAGTCTGATAGTTTATATATCAATGATGAAATCTTAACATTGCAACACATGCCAATACGGCCGGGTTAACTTATAAAGTGCTATTTTAAATTTCCCGGGAAACTTCCGGTTGAAAATGTCTAGGTATGATGACGTATGCGCGTGACGTCAGTAGTTGAATCAGACATTTTGGAATAGGTCGGTCGCCAGCTTAAATAGTCTTTTTTCATGGCTAAATTCCACAGTATTCTGGACATCTGTGTTGGTGAATCTTTTGCAATTTGTTTAATGAACAATGGAGACTGCAAAGAAGAAACCTGTAGGTGCGATCGGTGTATTAGCGTCTGGCTACAGCAACACAACCAGGAGGACTTTGACTTGGATAGCAGATGCGCTATCCGACGCTAGCCGCCGACCGCCTCGATGATCGGGTGAAGTCCTTCGTCGCGCCGACGATCGCTGTAACGCAGGTGAGCACTGGTGTTGATGAGCAGATGAGAGCTGGCGCAGGTGGAGAGCTAATGTTATTAGCATAGCTCTATCGAGGTCCCGTAGCTAAGCTAGCTTCAATGGCGTCGTTAGCAACAGCATTGCTAGGCTTCGTCAGGCGGTACAGCATTAACCGTGTAGTTTCAGGTCCAGAGTTTGGTAGTCTTGTTGATATTCTGTCTATCCTTACAGTCAGGGGCTTATTTCTTTTGTTTCTATCTGCAGTTAAGCACGATGCTATCACGTTAGCCCCGTAGCTAAAGTGCTTCGCTGATGTATTGTCGATATAGGATATAGTATCCGAGGTGGTTTAAAATACAAATCCGTGATCCACAATAGAAAAAGGAGAGAGTGTGGAATCCAATGAGCCCTTGTACGTAAGTTACGGTCAGAGCAAAAAAAGATGCGTCCTGCACTGCACTCTAGTCCTTCACTCTCACGTTTTTCATCCACGAATCTTTCATCCTCGCTCAAATTAATAGGGTAATCGTCGCTTTCTCGGTCCGAATCGCTCTCGCTGCTGGTGTAAACAATGGGGAAATGTGAGGAGACTTTCAACTTGTGACGTCACGCTACTTCCGGTACAGGCAAGGCTTTTTTTTATCAGCGACCAAAAGTTGCGAACTTTATCGTCGATGTTCTCTACTAAATCCTTTCAGCAAAAATATGGCAATATCGCGAAATGATCAAGTATGACACATAGAATGGATCTGCGATCCCCGTTTAAATAAAAAACATTTCATTTCAGTAGGCCTTTAAAAACTAAGATCGTAGGGCCAACACAGATAGACAGACTTAATATATGAACATATATTTTGATTCCGAAGAAATAGCAATTATTGAAGGACCGGAACTGACGCTGTGGTGAATTTAATTACATGTGAGTTGAACAAATAAAGCTAACGTAGATGCACGCTGATGAACAACCATAAAAAGATTACAACCCTCCCAAGTATATTACACTAAATATATATATATATATATATATTAGGGATGTCCGATACCGATACTTACCGATACCGATACTGACCGATACTGGCCTATCCGAGCATGTATTAAAGTTTAAAGTTATTTAGCCTACTTAGTTGTCAGAATCATGTTGTAAAGGGTTTTAGTACTCTTGATAACAACTAGCCAGCTGAATTAGGGGAGTTTGAATAATACACAATGGTTGGTAACAAGAAACTGACCTGTTTATTCAAGGATAAACACAAAATAGACAAAATTATACATGACAAACAGAAATGGCATCATTGAACTAGGGCTGGGCGATATGGCCTTTTTTTAATATTGCGATATTTCAAGGCCATATTGCGATACACAATATATATCTCGATATTTTGCCTTAGCCTTGAATGAACACTTGATGCATATAATCACAGCAGTATGATGATTCTATGTGTTTTGATTGATTGATTGAGACTTTTATTAGTAGGTTGCACAGTGAAGTACATATTCCGTACAATTGACCACTAAATGGTATCACCCCAATAAGTTTTTCAACTTGTTTAAGTCGGGGTCCACTTAAATTGATTCATGATACAGATATATACTATCAGATATATACTATCATCATAATACAGTCATCACACAAGATAATCACATTGAATTATTTACATTATTTATAATCCAGGGTGTGGAGGGGGGGCGCCGGATGTAAGTGTCAAAAAGACAGCCAAAAGAGTTTGATATGAGAATAAATACTACCTACTCAGTGGCCTAGTGGTTAGAGTGTCCGCCCTGAGATCGGTAGGTTGTGAGTTCAAACCCCGGCCGAGTGATACCAAAGACTATAAAAAAATGGGACCCATTACCTCCCTGCTTGGCACTCAGCATCAAGGGTTGGAATTGGGGGTTAAATCACCAAAATGATTCCCGGGCGCGGCCACCGCTGCTGCCCACTGCTCCCCTCACCTCCCAGGGGGTGATCAAGGGTGATGGGTCAAATGCAGAGAATAATCTCGCCACACCTAGTGTGTGTGTGACAATCATTGGTACTTTAACTTTAACTTTAAATCTAAAGTTAAAATATAGGGTAGAAATGCACCCATTTGCAGGAAATGTAGTCTTGATTTTCAAAATTTTCTTTCAAGGCTTGCATGTCTACATTAAAATATTCTTCTTCATACTGCATTAATATATGCTACTTTTAAACTTTCATACACAGAAGGAAATCACAACTAAAAAAATCACTAATTTTTTCATACGGTGTTGATGTGGAAATTTTTGCCTCGGCATTTTGATGGTGTGGGCGTGTGGCACCGAATGGAGATAAGCGTCTCGACAGACGTCACAATATTTGAACAATGACGACGAAAACTGTTTTCTCTGTCGTGTCGGTGTGTTGAAAATTGTTATGCGCTTATTTTTTTTATTAGATTTTGTGCGTGGCATAGATTTGCTATGCGCAGAGGACGCTTAAACAGTGCGCAATTGCACAGGCGAGCACCTTAGAGGGAGCGTTGCTCGCATGGCTGCGCTAGCATCACAGCTAACGTTAGCCATGCTGCTACCTCTCTGCTCGGGGAGGACATATACGTATGTGACGTATGACGTGACAGTATGTGACGTGTGTAAGAAGGTGCACTTGCTGTCTGTGAGAGGGAGACACAGGAAAGAGTGAGAAGAGCCTGTCGTGTAATGCCAGCAGCTAAAAGCAACTGCGTGAGAATTCACAGACCTGTGGATGTGTTGAAGGTGTGCTGGAAAATGCGGAACGGAAATTACGGAGCAGCAGAAAAGTGGAATGTATTATTTAAATCGGTGCGTTGGAAAACACAGACCGGAGATTTTTTTAAAACTGGATCTGTATCGGCATTTTCCCATGCCTTGCCGATACGCAATTTTTGGCAAGTATCGGCAGCCGATCCGATCCAAATATCGGATCGGGACATCCCTAATATATATATATATATATATATATATGTATATATATATATATATATATGCATTCATAAATTGTATTACTTTGATTTATTTTCACGTTAAAAATATTTTTAAAAGTGCGGCAACTTTTATTTTGATTTGTAGTAGTAGCGACTTCCTGGTTCATTCATGGAATCAGGCCAACTTCCTTCGTTTTCACTTAATTGAACTGCACGTGCAAGTGACACCGAGGCTACATTGGGACCACAATGGGGCCTGTGCGTGTTTACACTGGAGTCTGATAGAGATCACATTTTACTTGCAGTATAAACAGTCAGCTGGAAAAAAATCCGATTTGGGTCACCTCCTGCAGCGTAAAAACTCCGACCAAAACCCTAATTCTTTGAAGTCAGAGTCATCAATTTTCATCTCCGAGTCAATCTGACTGTAGAGGTCCATACTTCCCTCATATTCCCATCATTGAGAAATGTATGCAGGCTGACGCATTCTTTAGTTGTATTAATACAACCTGCAACAATGCATCTGGCAGACATATTTCATCATTCCTTCCAATTCTGTGTGAAAATACCATACTTGGGGATGAATATGCTACCAAAATACGTACTATGCAATATGAGATTGCCTCCAGTCTTCTTTAGGTGACGTCAGTGGGCCCACATTTCGGGGCTAAATAGGGACCTCCAAAATGTGCTGAAACTGGAATTTTACCTGTCAACATCATTTGTAGGTCCAGAACTATGAAATAAGTACCAATGTTGTCATCAGTAGGCCCTTTAAATACACTTTACATTGATCCGACATATTGTAGTGAACAGATAAATAGAGGCAGAAGACGTATTTCAGTCGTACACACAGAAGCTCTTTCAAGCAGGGCACCGGTTTATCAGAATCAGAAATACTTTAATAATCCCCAATTAAGATATTCGGCACAATCCCATTCAAGAGCAGACAAACATTACAGGGAGACAGAACGGGATCGCTGACGGTTCTGCCAAATTCCGGCGCCCCTTACAAAAAAGGTGAGAAACAGGTAAATGCGGGCGGGGGGGAATTCCGTCTAAGCCTGGGCCCCTGAAGAGGGCGTCCAGACTGAGGCCAAGGGGAAAAAAACTCATAGCCATAACACACATAAACCAGTGACGTGCGGTGAGGTTGATGGCTGGTGAGGCACTGACTTCATCACAGTCAGATTTACAAACATATGAACCCTAAAGAGTATCTTATTCACCATTTGATTGGCAGCAGTTAACGGGTTATGTTTAAAAGCTCATACCAGCATTCTTCCCTGCTTGGCACTCAGCATCAAGGGTTGGAATTGGGGGTTAAATCACCAAAAATTATTCCCGGGCGCGGCTGGCAGTGCTGCCCACTGCTCCCCTCACCACCCAGGGGGTGATCAAGGGATGGGTCAAATGCAGAGGACAAATTTCACCACACCTAGTGTGTGTGTGACAATCATTGGTACTTTAACTTAACACATACAAACTGTAGCACACAAAAAAGCACATTTAATAAAAAATTTTTTATTATGGTCTTACCTTTTTTTTATAAATGAAGTCCATTCGCCGCTGTTGTGCTGGATTAACGCAACCCCTGACGGGAGTGTTATATCAACTAAAGCCCTCACTTAAACTTTCCACGTGCAAGATTGAATCTATTTAAAAAAGTGTAACCGAGGGTTTATAAATGTCGCCTACACTGTATGAAACTACAAAATAACAAACACGGAGGCTCCAGTTTACACGAGGACCACTTTATTTACCTTCTTTCAAAAACCTCCGCAACGTGACATCACTTCCGCTCTTAGCGCCTTCAAAATAAGAGCTCAAGGCATATACTGTAACAGCGCATAACAGGAACTTAACATCACAAAGAGGAAAGCCCATAAAAATAGGTTACAAAAGTTATTTAATAAGAAGCAAAAAAGTGCAAAAACAATAATGTTCGTGTTGGAGGAGTTGTGAATAAGGTACACCTGCAGTCTGCAGGTGTACCTAATGTTGTGGCTCTGCAGTCATTCACAACTCCTCCAACACGAACATTATTGTTTTTGCACTTTTTGGCTTCTTATGAAATAACTTTTTTAAATAGATTCAATCTTGCACGTGGAAAGTTTAAGTGTGGGCTTTAGTTGAAATAACACTCCCGTCAGGGGTTGAAATCTACGGCGGGGGTGCAGGAGGCGGGATTACTGGAGCCTCAGCCAGTGTGTCTTTTGCAGCCGTTTTATGATTGCTCAGCACAAGAAATACGTTACACACATACAGTTGTTGACAAAATACACTGTACATTATATACCTCAGCTAACTAAACTATGGAAATGTATAATATAGTTCATATAGCAATACGGTCTCACTGCACAGCAGGCCAGCAGTTAGCCGAGTCCGCAATCCATGTTGAGGCACTGAGTGACGTGCCTCAACTGGCTGCTGATCACCGCACCGTCTCTTCTCAGTATTTGAACGGCAAATGTGAAAATTCAGCGATTTTGAATAAAAATAATCTAAAACTGGCGAAGTTAAATGGAAAATAACTTTATAGTATAATCACTGGATACATATAACAATTTAATAAAAATGTTTTCTTTTTACATTTTTTTTCTTTCCATGATGGCAGGTGAGGTGGGGCCTCACCTGCCTCTAGTGACTGCACATCACTGACATAAACGTGTGTAAAATGGAAACATCAAAGAACATTTATTCCCCTGTCTCTCCCCTATTGCTGCTGTACCAATCCCCGAGGCTCTGTCAAGTTCAGAATCAGAATCAGAATCAGAATCAGAAATACTTTATTAATCCCAGAGGGGAAATTAAAATTTTCAGCACAATCCCATTCAAGATCAGACAAACATTACAGGGAGACAGAACAGGATCGCTGACGGGTCTGCCAACTTCCGGCGCCCCTTACAAAAAAAGCTGAGATACAGGTAAACAATGTTTACCTGTATCCAAAGTTATCCGTGATTGGCCAAGAGCCCGTTCTCAGCTCGCAGCTACTTTAAGCGTTGGGATTGGAAAGATTAATCGTTTTGTAACAAAAAAAAACACAAGCAGTAGATAAGAGTATATCCCTCACCTCAGAAACCGCAGGTTGACTATTTTAAACAAAATATATAAGTAGTGGGTCCCCGCTCTATCTCTACCTTATTTTGAGGGTCCCCAGGCCTGGAAGACGTTGAAGACCCCTGGTCTAAAGACTTTGATTGCTGGGTAGACGGAAGTATCGATAGACATAGGCATTGTACCCTCTAATTATTCATGTGTGTGAGCAAACGCAAAAACTCCCTGAGCATTCAGTGGAGCCCATGTGAGCAACATCAGACGTGCACACTGTGGCTAGACCAGCAGCACACCTGTCCCAAACCTGACTAAATAACAAGTTCAATCTCCATCCATCCATCCATTTCCTACCGCTTGTCCCTTTCGGGGTCGCGGGGGGTGCTGGAGTCTATCTCAGCTGCATTCGGGCGGAAGGCGGTGTACACCCTGGACAAGACCCCACCTCATCGCAGGGCCAACACAGATAGACAGACAACATTCTCTTATTATTATAATCAAATGACAGCAGTCATTTCCATGAGGTTATTTTCTAATATAAGTGTTTAGGCCCACTTACAATGACAATAACAAAAAATATTGTTTTTCATGAACTGTGTACTTGTATTGTTTGTCTGGGTGGAGGTCCTGCTTTGGAAATAATTTGTACCCCTTTCAGACATTGCATTTAGGTCCCATTAAATGATGCACAATGAGATGTAAGCAGGGGATCATGTGTACATTCCTGCAACTTCCTGTTTGTAAAAAATATATTTTTATTAGTATTTATTTCATATACTAACAGCATTTCATGATTAATATTTATAAATTAAGATTCCCCATAAATGACACTACAATAAGCACACATTTGATTGGTAAATCATAGTGTAACGACCTGGAATGACACTTTATGTGTGGTGTTGGAGTTGTCCGACTTTTTGTGTGGCTGTAAACGCATCACTGGCTAAGTGCCATATGTGCATGTGTTGGCGCAAGTGAGAAAGAGCGAGCGGCTGCTGTTGATATAACAAAGTTGCTTTTGGTCTGGTTTGTACTGCAGAAAATGACCAGTTTTGCTAGATATAATTGTTTTTACTTATGTTTTGGTGATGTGTTTATGGCTGACAATAAAGAGTTTTGCTCAGTAAAGTGATCGATGGAATTCATGTCCTCAAAACGTCTCGACAGACGTTACAATATTTGAACAATGATGACGAAAACTGTTTTCTCTGTCGTGTCCGTGTGTCGAAAATTGTTATGCGCTTATTTTTTTATTTGATTTTGTGCATGGCATAGATTTGCCGTGCGCAGAGGACGCTTGAGCAGTGCGCAATTGCACAGGCGCGCACCTTAGAGGGAACGTTGGACGTAGGGAAGGAGTTGGGTACGAGCCGACTGAAAGAATGTACAGACAAATGGTCATTTAGAGAACTGGACGGACAGATGGATGGATGAATAGATGGATGACGTCCTAATGGACAGACATATTGATGAAATGAGAGATCAAGGGTAAGAACACCGGGTTGTCAACTTGGTCAAGATCTGTGAAGTTCACAAATGACTCATCGGTGTCATAACCAGTGAGCCTTGAATGTCATCCATTATGTGCCTCTACTCCTTTATTCATGCGTCCATATAGAGGGGTTGTTCTGTTGTCACTCTACAGGTGTGAGACACTCGTTAGCATGGCGACACTTTCCAGTTCACAGAGTGCCGATCAATTATGAAGGAGGTCTTGCCTAAGTGTGTTTTTAATGGAAAGTGAGTGCAGTGGCTGTTTTTTAAGACAATTGGCAAGCAATTTCTCCAACTTGATTGGACTGACACACCTGCGCTTGTTGGTGTTATTCCAGATCGGATCTGCTGAACATTAGTCAGGAGATGTAACAAAACAAATGAGACTGAGAGAGACACAACACAGTGCTTGGTGAGCAAAGACCCAGACTAGAGTGATGAACAGGAGGAGACAAACAAGCCTTAGTGCGAACTGTTCTTGTGTGAGTCAACTCCTCTGTTCTTGTTGATGACTTTTCCCTCCACGCTGAGTCATTGTTTTGTTTGAAAATTATTTTTTTTATATTTGGACGATCAAGGTTGAAATAATTGCGAACAATAAAAATTAAGTTAACATTCATCTCCTGCCTTGTGTGTATTCACAGCCTTCTTAGAGTACGGTAGGGCTTGTAAGGGCACGTGATTTCGCAATGCATTCTGGGAATGAAAAAAAAATAGATCAAGATTTTATTTTTGCCAAAATCGTGCAGCCCTATCTTGAGCCATCCAACCGATGTCAGAGGACTTAGGCTCCAATTGTGGAGCCTTACCTTAGATTTCTGCTCTGTATTGGATCAAGAAATGTGCCAATTCAGCATTTTTTTTCTGAATGAAATGTTAAAGGGGAACATTATCACCAGACCTATGTAAGCGTCAATATATACCTTGATGTTGCAGAAAAAAGACCATATATTTTTTTAACCGATTTCCGAACTCTAAATGGGTGAATTTTGGCGAATTGAACGCCTTTCTATTATTGTGACGTCACATCGGGAAGCAATCCGCCATTTTCTCAAACACCGAGTCAAATCAGCTCTGTCATTTTTCGTTTTTTCGACTGTTTTCCGTACCTTGGAGACATCATGCCTCGTCGGTGTGTTGTCGGAGGGTGTAACAACACGAACAGGGACGGATTCAAGTTGCACCAGTGGCCCAAAGATGCGAAAGTGGCAAGAAATTGGACGTTTGTTCCGCACACTTTACCGAGGAAAGCTATGCTACGACAGAGATGGCAAGAATGTGTGGATATCCTGCGACACTCAAAGCAGATGCATTTCCAACGATAAAGTCAAAGAAATCTGCCGCCAGACCCCCATTGAATCTGCCGGAGTGTGTGAGCAATTCAGGGACAAAGGACCTCGGTAGCACGGCAAGCAATGGCGGCAGTTTGTTACCGCAGACGAGCGAGCTAAACCCCCTGGATGTCTTGGCTCACACCGTCCCTTATGCCACCGAAGATGATCAAGAGAAGAATATCGACCCTAGCTTCCCTGGCCTGCT
Organism: Nerophis lumbriciformis; assembly: GCF_033978685.3. Taxonomy (NCBI): domain Eukaryota; kingdom Metazoa; phylum Chordata; class Actinopteri; order Syngnathiformes; family Syngnathidae; genus Nerophis; species Nerophis lumbriciformis. The sequence goes on along the minus strand of NC_084579.2, from coordinate 18,854,255 downwards.
GACAACTCCAAAACTGGACAGATCAGCGGCTGAGGGTATGTCTACAGAATATATTAATTGATGAAAACTGGGCTGTCTGCACTCTCAAAGTGCATGTTGTTGCCAAATGTATTTCATATGCTGTAAACCTAGTTCATAGTTGTTAGTTTCCTTTAATGCTAAACAAACACATACCAATCGTTGGTTAGAAGGCGATCGCCGAATTCGTCCTCGCTTTCTCCCGTGTCGCTGGCTGTCGTGTCGTTTTCGTCGGTTTCGCTTGCATACGGTTAAAACCGGTATGGCTCAATAGCTTCAGTTTCTTCTTCAATTTCGTTTTCGCTACCTGCCTCCACACTACAACCATCCGTTTCAATACATGCGTAATCTGTTGAATCGCTTAAGCCGCTGAAATCCGAGTCTGAATCCGAGCTAATGTCGCTATAGCTTGCTGTTCTATGCGCCATGTTTGTTTGTATTGGCATCACTATGTGACGTCACAGGAAAATGGACGGGTGTATATAACGATGGTTAAAATCAGGCACTTTGAAGCTTTTTTTAGGGATATTGCGTGATGGGTAAAATTTTTTAAAAAACTTCCAAAAATAAAAGCCACTGGGAACTGATTTTTAATGGTTTTAACCCTTCTGAAATTGTGATAATGTTCCCCTTTAAATTGGAATCATGTAGAACATATTTTTATAGCACAGCTCAATTGACAAATATCAATATTTATTTCAAACAGTTACATTTATTAATCAGCTCAGTTTAAATTGATCACAATTAAATAAAATACATGAGGTGGCGACTTGTCCAGGGTGTAACCCGCCTTCCGCCCGAATGCAGCTGAGCAGCACCCTCCCGTGACCCCGAAAGGGACAAGCGGTAGAAAATGGATGGATGGATGGACATCTATATCCGAGGTGTCCAAAGCACAACTTGGGGGACACATTCTAAATATACAATTACAAAAAAAAAAAACTTAAACAGTGGAATAAAGGAGTAATGTAACGAGAAAAAGTGGAAATGTTGACACTAATAACGCAAAGCTGACATGCAAGCAGTTTTTTTTCTTTAAAAAAAATCAATACCATCCATCCATCTTCTTCCGCTTATCCGAAGTCGGGTCGCGGGGGCAGCAGCCTAAGCAAGGAAGCCCAGACTTCCCTCTCCCCAGCCACTTCATCCAGCTCTTCCCGAGGGATCCCGAGGCGTTCCCAGGCCAGCCGGGAGACATAGTCTTCCCAACGTGTCCTGGGTCTTCCCCGTGACCTCCAACTGGTCGGACGTGCCCTAAACACCTCCCTAGGGACGCATTCGGGTGGCATCCTGACCAGATCCCCGAACCACCTCATTTGGCTCTTCTCCTCATGAAATTAATGAACCGCTAATGCTTAAAATGATAAAAAAAACGTACAGTAAATATCAAATGTGCCCGTTACTACATTACATATATACTTACATCATGTATATAAAACCCTGGAGGTTTTTGGGTGTTTTTTAGGGGCTCTATAGGCACAATTGAACGGCTCGCATAGAATGCATAAAATAAAAATCCATCCGTCGTCATGTCTCTCGTAATGATTGTGAATGATAGACAAAATTCCCAAAAAAGTGCAATTCCCCTTTAAGAAAAGTCTCAAATATTTGTACACATTTGCAATTTTATGGTCTGAATGTCATTCAGGAACATTTTTAAACGTTTTACATAAATGCATGTCATTTATTTGCACAAAACTTGGTAACAGTTTTATCTAAAGTTCTTCCAGGCTAAATTTTCCAGCGAGCGCACCAGTTGGAGTCTCCTCATTAATTTTTGTACGGACGTATGCAGTGATCTGATCAAGGTAAAAGAGCTGGCACCCTCAAAATAAATTGCATTAACCAAAGTGTGTTCAGGAATAATGCGATCATTTTTTGTGATTAATCCCGAGTGAACTCGCTAAAAAATTTTTTTTTTAAAGTCTTTTGAAAGAAGACACTTGTGTTTTGCATAACAGGGGCTATTTTTTACGAAATGTTTAACTCTGACAAAAGACATATACCAATATTAAATGTCCATTGCAGAGGACGTTGGTTCTCTGGAAAACATAGAGAAGAATTGTTTTCAAAAGTTTAAAAAAGTGTATAATTAAGTACAAGACAGCACATACAGTCGTGGTCAAAAGTTTACATACACTTGTAAAGAACATAATGTCATGGCTGTCTTGAGTTTGCAATAATTTCTACAACTCTTATTTTTTTGTGATAGAGTGATTGGAGCATAATACCACCATGCTTGATGGTAGGTTTGGTGTTCCTGGGATTAAAGGCCTCACCTTTTCTCCTCCAAACTTACTGCTGGGTATTGTGGCCAAACAGCTCAATTTTTGTTTCATATGACATCACGTGGACAAAGATAAGACCTTCTGGAGGAAAGTTCTGTGGTCAGATGAAACAAAAATTGAGCTGTTTGGCCACAGTACCAAGCTATATGTTTGGAGTGGAAAGGTGAGGCCTTTAATCCCTGGAACACCATGCCTACCCTCAAGTATGGTGGTGGTAGTATTATGCTCTGGGCCTGTTTTGCTGCCAATGGAACTGGTGCTTTAAAAATGGGACAATGAAAAAGGAGGATTACCTCCAAATTCTTCAGTACAACCTAAAAGCATCAGCCAGAAGGTTGGGTCTTGGGCGCAGTTGGGTGTTCCAACAGGACAATGACCCCAAACACACGTCAAAAGTGGTAAAAGAATGGCTAAATCAGCCTGGAATTAAGGTTTTAGAATGGCCTTCCCAAAGTCCTGACTTAAACGTGTGGACAATGCTGAAGAAACAAGTCCATGTCAAAAAACCAACAAATTTAGCTGAACCGCACCAATTTTGTCAGGAGGAGTGGTCAAAAATTCAACCAGAAGCTTGCCAGAAGCTTGTGGATGGCTACCAAAAGCGCCTTATTGCAGTGAAACTTGCCAAGGGACATGTGACCAAATGTTAACATTGCTGTATGTATACTTTTGACCCAGCAGATTTGCTCACATTTTCAGCAGACCCATAAAAAATTAATAAAAGAGCCAAACTTCATGAAAGTTTTTTGTGACCAACAAGTATGTGCTCCAATCACTCTATCACAAAAAAAACCCGTTTCCATATGAGTTGGGAAATTGTGTTAGATGTAAATATAAACGGAATACAATGATTTGCAAATCATTTTTAACCCATATTCAGTTGAATATGCTACAAAGACAACATATTTGATGTTCGAACTGATAAACATTTTTAATCATTAACTTTACAATTTGATGCCAGCAACACGGGACAAAAAAGTTGGGAAAGGTGGCAATAAATACTGATAAAGTTGAGGAATGCTCATCAAACACTTATTTGGAACATCCCACAGGTGTGCAGGCTAATTGGGAACAGGTGGGTGCCATGATTGGGTATAAACACAGCTTCCCAAAAAATGCTCAGTCTTTCACAAGAAAGGATGGGGCGAGGTACACCCCTTTGTCCACAACTGCGTGAGCAAATAGTCAAAGAGTTTAAGAACAACGTTTCTCAAAGTGCAATTGCAAGAAATTTAGGGATTTCAACATCTACGGTCCATAAAATCATCAAAAGGTTCAGAGAATCTGGAGAAATCACTCCACGTAAGCGGCATGGCCGGAAACCAACATTGAATGACCGTGACCTTCGATCCCTCAGACGTCACTGTATCAATAACAGACATCAATCTCTAAAGGATATCACCACACGGGCTCAGGAACACTTCAGAAAACCACTGTCACTAAATACAGTTGGTCGCTACATCTGTAAGTGCAAGTTAAAGCTCTACTATGCAAAGCGAAAGCCATTTATCAACAACATCCAGAAACGCCGTTGGCTTCTCTGGGCCCGAGATGATCTAAGATGGACTCATGCAAAGTGGAAACGTGTTCTGTGGTCTGACGAGTTCACATTTCATATTGTTTTTGGAAATATCGTGTCATCCGGACCAAAGGAAGCGAACCATCCAGACTGCAAAGTTCAAAAGCCAGCATCTGTGATGGTATGGGGGTGCATTAGTGCCCAAGGCATGGGTAACTTAAACATCTGTGAAGGCACCATTAATGCTGAAAGGTACATACAGGTTTTGGAACAACATATGCTGCCATCTAAGTGCCGTCTTTTTCATGTACGCCCCTGCTTATTTCAGCAAGACAATGCCAAGCCACATTCAGCACGTGTTACAACAGCGTGGCTTCGTAAAAAAAGAGTGCTGGTATTTTCCTGGCCCGCCTGCAGTCCAGACCTGTCTCCCATCGAAAATGTGTGGCGCATTATGAAGCATAAAATACGACAGCGGAGTTGAACGACTGAAGCTCTACATAAAACAAGAATGGGAAAGAACTCCACTTTCAAAGCTTCAACATCTAGTTTCCTCAGTTCCCAATCGTTTATTGAGTATTGTTAAAAGAAAAGGTGATGTAACACAGTGGTGAACATGCCCTTTCCCAACTACTTTGGCACGTGTTGCAGCCATGAAATTCTAAGTTAATTATTATTTGCCAAAAAAAAAAAAAGTTTATGAGTTTGAACATCAAATATCTTGTCTTTGTAGTGCATTCAATTGAATATGGGTTGATCGCGACTGTACTCGTAATGATACAGGTGTATTGATTCCATACACATCAAAATGTTGATATTTTTTCCCCGCCTCTAGTGTGCACGTGTGTGTGTGTGTGTGTGCGTGCGTGCACGTGTGTGTGTGTGTGTGTGTGTGGACATGTCTACCAGCTGCCAGTGTGTAGCACTCAATCCAGCTAAGGCGACGTCCTAATTACAGGAGCCCGGCTACAGATTTAGCCAACATGCTAACCATAACAGAGGAGGCAACAGGGAGGGGATCGCTTGGAAAAGTCACGGGCCGGACTGGAGCTTCACGAGAGCGGACCACAGGGACAAGGAGGGAGGGGCGGAGGTGGTGGTAGTGTACTCTATTTCAGGAACCGCTGCTCTATCATAGTGGATGCCTCGGCAACCTACAATTCAAAACCCCCGCCTCAACCATGCGCTCCCGCCCGTGCTTTTATGTCATGCCAAATATTTTAGGATATCCAAGAAGGAAAAAAAAAAGAACATGACTGCACTTGATTCAACAATGTCACACCCAAGTGAGAAGCAACTAAGTAGGCTTCATAGCATGTCTAAGCAATGATGTTGACTCGTCAATCCATTGAATTGAGTGTTTATTTAAGCATGCCATCGTGTGTGTGCGTGTGTGTGTGTGTGTGTGTGTGTGTGTGCGTGTGCGTGCGGACAGTTTGCGAGAGCAGAGAGTGTTGGCAGTTAAACTCTGAGTTCACCCACGACTCTTCCACCACTTCCACCCACAGTGTCCTCTATACAGCTGCTCTCACTGAGCCAAACTCACACCTCAGCCTCATCTCTCCTCCATGATTCTCTCCATCACTCTCTCATTCGTCCATCCATCCGTTTGTCCGTCAATCCTGCCAGTAGGACCTACTCCCAACACATTTGTCCGTCTATCCAACATGAAGTCCGTTCGTCTTACGTTTGTCCATTCATGCATCTTTCATTTTCTTCATCCATCTATCAACACTTAGCCATGTATACAGTACAACCATCTATCTATCCCAGGCCTGGGCAATTATTTTGCCTCGGGGGCCCAAATTTAGAGAAAAAAATGTCTGGGGGCCGGTATATCTATTTTTAGGAACACTAATACTTCCCCTAGAGGGGGGGGGGGTTACCCACATATGCGGTCCTCTCCAAGGTTTCTCATAGTCATTCACATCAACGTCCCACTGGGGTGAGTTTTTCCTTGCCCTTATGTGGGCTTTGTACCAAGGATGTCGTTGTGGCTTGTGCAGCCCTTTGAGACACTTGTGATTTAGGGCTATATAAATAAACATTGATTGATGATTGATAATACAAAACCTCACAATAATGTCTGATTGAATGCTAAAAACGTTATGACAGATCACCTTAAAAAACAGAACGGAATTTTACATTTTTTTTACTGACTGAGACACCCAGAATGTACATGAAAATAAAGATTGTGTGATTTACAATATTAACTATGAACGATAAAACACTGAATATTGACAACATATTTGGGGGCGGCATGGCGTAGTGGGTAGAGCAACCGTGCCAGAAACCTGCGGGTTGCAGGTTCGCTCCCCGCCTCTTACCATCCAAAAATCGCTGCCGTTGTGTCCTTGGGCAGGACACTTCACCCTTTGCCCCCGGTGCCACTCACACTGGTGAATTGAATGATGAATGATAGGTGGTGGTCGGAGGGGCCGTTGGCGCAAATTGCAGCCACGCTTACGTCAGTCTACCCCAGGGCAGCTGTGGCTATGAAAGTAGCTTACCACCACCAGGTGTGAATAAATGATGGGTTCTACATGTAAAGCGACTTTGGGTACTTAGAAAAGCGCTATATAAATCTCAGGTATTATTATTATTATTATTATTAACATATGAACGTCACACCCCCTCTCGATCGACATATTTTACAACCAAGCGAAACGCAACAAAATATGAACACCTACAATGTGATACATCTGATATATCACTAAGCTTTACAACTTTGTTGTAAAAATCTCCTTCTGCGTCTGTCCCTGACACCTGCATTTCAGGCTCGCTCTGGAAACACTCTGTGGAAACGCTCCCCACCCACACTGCTTGGTGCCTCGTCTGAGCTGCTGTGACTTAGATTACCATAGTAACTAATTAGATTACCATAGTGACTAATTAGATTACCATAGTGACTAATTAGATTACCATAGTAACTAGTATATCATGCAAAAGCGCAGATTCCAACGATTGAAATACTTTGTATAGTTCAAGACTTACGGTCATTTGACTGCACATCATAATGGCAGCTACAGTTTCCATCTTAAAGATCTATAAAAATTATTTGGGAATGTCCGGCGGGCCAGATTGAAAAGCTTCCCGGGCCTTAATTTGCCCAGGTCTGATCTATCCATATAGCCGTCCATGTATGCGTCATCCTTCCATCAACCTAATCAATGTCCATTCATGAATCCATTCATTCATACGTTTAGACCTCCAACCATCCCTCCATCCATTTGTTTACATCTGTCTGATCATCATTGATGAATATCCAACTATCCATCCATCCATTGGTTTAACTCTTCCCTCTTCCATCCATCAATCCATTTGTCCATCGAGCCATTTGCCTGATTAGCCATTGATAATCGCAAAAAAGCCGCTGCCTGACCAGGGCTCAGAAAATCTGCAGAGACTCCTCCCACCCCCACCAAGGACTGGTTTCACTGCTGGAGGTTCCGCAGCCTCCGTAGCAGAACCTCCAGGTTCTGTAACATCTTCTTCCCTCAGGCCAAAAAACTCTTGAATGCATCATAATAATACCCTCAATTCCCCTCCAAAAACAGATTATCTCGCTGGAATATAAAGACAATATAACATACATCCATAAACGTGGATGCATATGATAAAGTGCAATATATTTATCTGTACAGTAATCTATTTATTTATATCTGCACCTTATTGCTCTTTTATACTGCACTACAAGGAGCTAATGCAACACAATTTAGTTCTTATTTGTACTGTAAAGTTAAAATTTGAATGACAATAAAAGGAAGTCTAAGTCTAAGTCTACTAAGTGCATTGGGCTAAATCTATAGATGATATCTGCCTATTACCTGACACCTTCTATGTTAGCTACTTCTCTTTGTTTTTATGTCTATTTTCTATTTTCTGCTGGATTTACTCTCTATTTTATGCTGCAGCTGTCACATATACTGTAATATTGTACATGGTAATTGTTGTATATTGTAAATAGGATATAGACATAATATAATATAATATATCAGTATACAAACCCTGTTTCCATATGAGTTGGGAAATTGTGTTAGATGTAAATATAAACGGAATACAATGATTTGCAAATCCTTTTCAACACATATTCAATTGAATGCACTACAAAGACAACATATTTGATGTTCAAACTCATAAACTTTATTTTTTTTTGCAAATAATAATTAACTTAGAATTTCATGGCTGCAACACGTGCCAAAGTAGTTGGGAAAGGGCATGTTCACCACTGTATTACATGGCCTTTCCTTTTAACAACACTCAGTAAACGTTTGGGAACTGAGGAGACAAATTTTTTAAGCTTCTCAGGTGGAATTCTTTCCCATTCTTGCTTGATGTACAGCTTAAGTTGTTCAACAGTCCAAGAGTCTCCGTTGTGGTATTTTAGGCTTCATAATGCGCCACACATTTTCAATGAGAGACAGGTCTGGACTACAGGCAGGCCAGTCTAGTACCCGCACTCTTTTACTATGAAGCCACGTTGATACAACACGTGGCTTGGCATTGTCTTGCTGAAATAAGCAGGGGCGTCCATGGTAACGCTGCTTGGATGGCAACATATGTTGCTCCAAAATCTATATGTACATACCTTTCAGCATTAATAGCGCCTTCACAGATGTGTAAGATACCCATGTCTTGGGCCCTAATACACCCCCACACCATCACAGATGCTGGCTTTTCAACTTTGCGCCTATAACAATCCAGATGGTTCTTTTCCTCGACGTCCACAGTTTCCAAAACCACGCCCCCCCCCCCCCCCCCCCCCCCCCCCCACCTCCCAAAATCGGAAGTCTCAAGGTTGGCAAGTATACCTGTCGCTAATCTCGAAACCGGTCCTGGCACACCCCGCTTCGCTGCAGGTCCGCAGGCCACGCCCCCCTCCCACAATTACGTATATATGTTATATTTTATATCGCTATATTTAGTCTATTTATACCTGCATTGTCCTTTCCATCCTTACACTTTCCATCATTGTAACTGAGCTACTGTGTGGAACAATTTCCCTTTTGTCTAGTTTAGTTAGCGCTAACTAGCATAGCCTTGCTACCTTCTTTTATAAGGCCGCGAAAGCCATTTATTCGACGAACAAGCTGGCCACATAAACTCTTCCTTATAAAAACAATCCGTGAAGGGAGCGTGTCCTACAAAAGGCAGATATCTTCCTCCAAAAAGCCGCCGTGAGGATGTTTAAATAAAACACTTCCTGCCTTTTTCGACACTGTGTGTTTTTCCCTCGCACTCGAGCGACTCGCCGGCCTTAACGAGCGCTTTCTTTGCGGCCCGCGACTGCCTGCTTGTGTCGGAGCAGCGCCTCGGCTTCCCCGTCGAGATGAAAGCCGGGGCCAGGCCAGTCATTTGTGTCAGCGCGCGGTTCGCTCGCCGCTGCCAGCGCGCTCGCGAGTCGTCTCATCGCCCTTCACCGACGTGCGTGGCTATTTTAGCCGCTGTGAACTGCAAAAGCCGCAATCCTTTGCTGACCGGCGCCCTCTCCTCTCTGCTGGCCATAATGATTATATGGATATTGATAGACCAAAAGGATTATTATCATGCACTAAATATACTTTTATATTGTCCCGCATGGGACTGGCCCCATGCTGACTTTGGTAAACAAGTCCAAGTCTGACTTCGGTCTGCTTTGACACACAAAGTCCACTCTGGTCTTTGTTCAAAGTCAATATAAAAAGTCAAAATTACATATTTCTATAGGTGCACTCAGGATTTGATGTTTAATCAAACTATTACATTTATCTAAATAGATTAATTACAGGGCTGCTGTGGATTAATTCCAATGAGTTACATATAAAGCACTGCAAAAACTGAAGTCTAAGTAAGATTAAATATCTCAAATAAGAGTGATATTTGCTTATTTTCTGTCCGATAAGATAATTCTTCTCACTAAGCAGATTTTATGTTAGAGTGTTTTACTTGTTTTGGTCCTAAATGATCTCAGTAAGATATTACAGCTTGTTGCTGAGATTGGATGACCTATATTGAGTAAAACATGCTTGAAACTAGAATATCAACTGTTGCTAAGCTAAGTCATCAACACTCACAAGGATAAAACTACTTTTTTAAAGTAATAATTTCTTATTTCAAGCATGTAAAAAAAAAAAAAAATCATGACTTTGACACAATTGTGTCTCATATTAAAACAGATGACAGCCAAATGGACTTTGCTGTTTTATTTTTAATGAAACAATAGAAAATACGTACTCACTTGTTATTAGTGAGAATATACTTATTTTAAGGTATTTTTGGGTTCATTGAGGTTAGCTTATTTTACTTGTTTTGGAAAGTCTTGATAAGCCAAATTTTCTTGTTCTATTGGCAGATCATTTTGCTTAGTTCAAATAAAATTCCCCTAATTTTTTTTTCTTTTTTTCTTGTTTTTGAACACTGACTTTTTGCAGTGAGGGCCCCTCTAATGCTGACAACATTGGCACTTTTTTCATAGTTCTGGACCTAAAAATTATGTCTACAGGTAAAATTCCCCCCCAAATAGACACAGTAGTGATTTTAGGTTTGTTTTCTAACCAGTTTCAGCACAACGCTCACTTTTAGCTCCAAAATATGGACAGGTAAAATTCCCCCCCAAATAGACACAGTAGTGATTTTAGGTTTGTTTTCTAACCACTTTTCGGACTATAATGTGCAATAATGTTATATGTGTATATGTATATATATGCATATGTATGGATGTATGCATGTGTGTGGATATATACATATATGTGACAAACTGTCACTTCATTTCTGTTTGTTTTCCTTGTTTTTGTATTTACTTCACATCAGTGCTCTTATTTTGGTTTCCACTTCCTGCTTGTTCCGCTGAGAACTGTTTTTTTCCTCACCTGCCGTTGATTGGCAGCCGGTCCCCACCGACTGCCAATCAACATGTATTCCTATTATGCCTTGTCTCGAGCACTCCACAGTGCTCGAAGATCACTCTAAGTTTGGAACCTTTGTATGCAAGACTGCTTCATTTTTCTGGTATATGAGATTAAAACTCATCTTACCTTCTCTTCGCTCTCCTGGTTCCTGCATCTTGGGGTCACAAAAACGGCAGCCATGCAGGAAAAAAAACAGTGCTCAGCGGAACAAGCAGGAAGTGGAAACCAAAATAAGAGCACTGATAGGAAGTAAATACAAAAACAAGGAAAACAAACAGAAATGAAGTGACAGATCGTCACAACATATATGATACATATCTTCTTTATATTACTAAATTATTGTGTATGCACCTTAGGGGATCTGCTCCAATTTCGTTGTTCTTTGAACCTGTTCACTGTAATAATGACAAATAAAATTCTATTCTATTCTATTCTAACCAATTTCAGCACAACGCCCACTTTTAGCTCCAAAATATGGACGGGCCTGCATCGGCCAGCTGACGTCAACTACAGAAGACTGGAGGCAATTTCGTATTTCGCAGTTTGGGCCTGGTTTACTAAAGTTTTTGCGTGTACTAAAACACGTGCAAACTTGATAGCACATGCAAAGCTGATCTACTAAACGTGGATTGCGTCTGTTGAGTGATCAGAATAAGGCGGACAATCTATTTTGCGTCTCTATCTTCTAGGGTTGTACGGTATACCAGTATTAGTGTAGTACCGCGATACTAATGAATCATATTCGGTACTATACCGCCTCTAAAAAGTACCGGCCCCGCACCCCCCACCTGTCGTCACGTCTTGACATTGCTGGTTTTACGAGCAGAGGAGCATGTTCGGCAGCGCACAATCAGGGAGTACTTACAAGCAGACACAGTGTGTGGACAGAAAAGGGAGAACAAACGCATTTTGGCTTGAAAACTAACAATAAAGGTGAAGTTATAACACTGAAATGCCCTCAGGAAGAGGCGCTTTAAGACATGGCTAAAGTCCATCCGCAGTCTGCAGTGTTTTAGCTACTTCTAAATCACTAATCCTCGCCTCCATGGCGACAAATAAAGTGAGTTTCTTACAAGTATCATCCTTGCAGGACGAGGAATAGCTAAACATGCTTCACTACACACTGTAGCTCAATGGCTTCAAAATGTAAACAAATGCCATTGGTGGATCTACACCTAACATCCACTGTAATGATACCAGGTACATGAGCGTATTTAGTCGATACTACTATGATTACATCTATATTTTTTAGCATCACAAAATCTTCTTTCGTTTTAAAAAATATTTATATTATGTTTATAAACTCAAGAAATATGTCCCTGGACACATGAGGACTTTGAATATGACCAATGTAAGATCCTGTAACGACTTGGTATCGGATCGATACCTAAATTTGTGGTATCATCCAAAACTAATGTAAAGTATCAAACAACAGAAGAATAAGTGATTATTACATTTTAACAGAAGTGTAGATAGAACATGTTAAAAGAGAAAGTAAGCAGATATTAACAGTAAATGAACAAGTAGATTAATAATTAATTTTCTACCATTTGTCCTTAATAATTTTGACAAAATAATAGAATGGAAAATGACACAATATGTTACTGCATATGTCAGCAGCTAAATGAGGAGCCTGTTGGCTTACTTACTAATAAAAGACGAGTTGTCTTGTATGTTCACTAATTTATTTAAGGACAAACTTGCAATAAGAAACATATGTTTAATGTACCCTAAGATTTTGTGTTAAAATAAAGCCAATAATGCAATTTTTGTGGTCCCCTTTATTCAGAAAAGTATTTAAATACATTTTTGGTACGGATACCGGTACCAAAATATTGATATCCGCACAACGCTACTATCTGCATTAATATGCAAAATATATGCTGATCATCAAATCGGCCACTATACTGGGAGGAGTAAATGCAAATATAATTATTTAGCACACGCAACGTGATTTATCAACACTCATCACCGCTTGGCGAGCACTATGCGTGCAAACTGACAGTTCCACACACGGCCGTGAGAGAGGATCGGTGCTCGCGCTGCAAAGACAGACAATTGACAGAGGATCCTCCGTCATACATGTGTGTGTCAACATATTTGAACCGTCGAAAAGAAAAAATATCAAACGTGTCGTCTATTCAGTAACATCCTTTTATAATTTTATAGCTGCACGCTGGGTGACTTAAGGGGCAGATTAAAACGAATTCAATTGATGTGTTTTGGAGTCTGCTTAATGCCGATCAGTTTTACATTTATATGTATATTTTTCATTTATATTTATATTTTTCATTTATATTTATATATTATTAACATATTTCATATATTAAAAAACTTCTTGATGTATGCATTTTTTTGCATCTTGAGCACACAAATGCAGCCTCTCTCCCATGAGCGCACCTTGGGCACTAACAATAAGAGGTAAAAAAGTGGGTTGGATTGTAGATGCACTTTTGACTGTGTCTAAAATGCCCATAAAAAAGTGGTACATTTTTCCTGCGTGTCTGAAAAACAAAGCAAAACGCAACAAGTCGGAGCACGATGACATGAATGTGCAGTAAATGAGAGTGTCTCCGTGGTGATGTCCCGTATAGTACACGCAAAATCCTCATATAAATAAAGTGGTCTGCACCACCTATGAATTGCACATGCTGTCAGGCTTGTCCCTGACAGTTTGACTGTGTTTTAGTTTTTTCTCTGCGTTTGTCTTAGTTTTCTGTCAGCGCTTTTATTTTGTCTTCATTTCCTGCTTGTCTCCCTGAGTGCTGTGTCCCCTCAGCTGTGGCTGATTGGCACCTGGCCACACCTGGTGTCAATCAGCCAGCTGCTATTTAAACCTGCCTTCTCCTCCAGTCATTGCTGGATTATTGTCTTTCCTACTTGTCGATGCCAGTGTAGCTGTAAGCGGTAGCGGTAAGCTATTTATTGTAGATGTTTGTAGCTTGCTGTCTTTTTGTTCCTCGTCTTCCAGTTCCGGTTTTCCTGGAATCCTGTTTCCTGTTCCTAGTTCCTGGTTTGTGTTTTTTCCTTTATTTTATGAACATTAAATCTTGTTTTCCCGCACAATGCCTTCCACCTTCTCTGCATCTTGGGGTTCGTGTCATACAAACTCTGACATAATAATCCAGCCTAATTCGAACCTCGCAGAGATGTCCATGGCGGAGAGGCTTAACAAAGCTTTGGAATTAATGGCTAATTTGAAGAGAAGTTTGGCCGCTTTTCAAGCCCTCTCCCACCCACCCCTGTTGTCTGGGGGCCTATCTGGGGACGTCTGGGATCCGTCCCTTGGGGGGGGGGCTAGGAGTAGCTGTGCAGCTGGGGAGGCACAGCTACTTCTCGCCCCAGTGGGTCTGCAAGAGATGGCGCCATCATCTCCGGTGGGTCTGCAACCTACGGCGCCACCATGCACTCCGGTGGGCCAGCAGAAGGCACCGCCACCATGCACTCCGGTGGGCCGGCAGACGCCACCATGCACTCCGGTGGGCCGGCAGACGCCACCATGCACTCCGGTGGGCCGGCAGACGCCACCATGCACTCCGGTGGGCCTACAATCCACGGCACCATCATGCACTCCGGTGGGCCTACAATCCACGGCACCATCATGCACTCCGGTGGGTCTACAATCCACGGCACCACCATGCACTCCGGTGGGTCTACAATCCACGGCACCACCATGCACTCCGGTGGGTCTACAATCCACGGCACCACCATGCACTCCGGTGGGTCTACAATCCACGGCACCACCATGCACTCCGGTGGGTCCACAATCCACGGCACCACCATGCACTCCGGTGGGTCTACAATCCAAGGCACCACCATCCTCTCCGGTGGGCCAGCAGAGGGCGCCACCACCATCCTCTCCGGTGGGCCAGCAGAGGGCGCCACCACCATCCTCTCCGGTGGGCCAGCAGAGGGCGCCACCACCATCCTCTCCGGTGGGCCAGCAGAGGGCACCGCCACCATGCACTCCGGTGGGCCGGCAGACGCCACCATGCACTCCGGTGGGCCGGCAGACGCCACCATGCACTCCGGTGGGCCGGCAGACGCCACCATGCACTCCGGTGGGCCTACAATCCACGGCACCATCATGCACTCCGGTGGGCCTACAATCCACGGCACCATCATGCACTCCGGTGGGTCTACAATCCACGGCACCACCATGCACTCCGGTGGGTCTACAATCCACGGCACCACCATGCACTCCGGTGGGTCTACAATCCACGGCACCACCATGCACTCCGGTGGGTCTACAATCCACGGCACCACCATGCACTCCGGTGGGTCCACAATCCACGGCACCACCATGCACTCCGGTGGGTCTACAATCCAAGGCACCACCATCCTCTCCGGTGGGCCAGCAGAGGGCGCCACCACCATCCTCTCCGGTGGGCCAGCAGAGGGCGCCACCACCATCCTCTCCGGTGGGCCAGCAGAGGGCGCCACCACCATCCTCTCCGGTGGGCCAGCAGAGGGCGCCACCACCATCCTCTCCGGTGGGCCAGCAGAGGGCGCCACCACAATCCTCTCCGGTGGGCCAGCAGCAGAGGGCGCCACCATCCTCGTCTCCGGTGGGCCAGCAGCAGAGGGCGCCACCATCCTCGTCTCCGGTGGGCACTCCCACGCCGGCGGACGAGCCGCCTCGCCAATTGCGGCGGCGTTCAACTCGCCGTCGCCACCTAACTCTTCCCCGCTGGTTGCGGGGACACTTGACCTGGTGGCCCACCTCCTTGTCCTCCCTCCACCCTCCCGTGACTTTGGACTTTTTTGGGGAGGGGGGGGGGGGGTTCTAGAACGTCTGGTATCCGTTATAGGAAGGGGGGCTACTGTCAGGCTTGTCCCTGACAGTTTGACTGTGTTTTAGTTTTTTCTCTGCGTTTGTCTTAGTTTTCTGTCAGCGCTTTTATTTTGTCTTCATTTCCTGTTTGTCTCCCTGAGTGCTGTGTCCCCTCAGCTGTGGCTGATTGGCACCTGGCCACACCTGGTGTCAATCAGCCAGCTGCTATTTAAACCTGCCTTCTCCTCCGGTCATTGCTGGATTATTGTCTTTCCTACTTGTCGATGCCAGTGTAGCTGTAAGCGGTAGCGGTAAGCTATTTATTGTAGATGTTTGTAGCTTGCTGTCTTTTTGTTCCTCGTCTTCCAGTTCCGGTTTTCCTGGCATCCTGTTTCCTGTTCCTAGTTCCTGGTTTGTGTTTTTTCCTTTATTTTATGAACATTAAATCTTGTTTTCCCGCACAATGCCTTCCACCTTCTCTGCATCTTGGGGTTCGTGTCCTACAAACTTTGACACATGCAAGTTTTAGTAAATCGCACGCAACCAGCCCACCGATTGTACTACTATTTTATTTTTTGCACACGCTGTTTTGCACGTGGTGTTTGGATCTTGGTAAATCAGGCCCAAGTTATCTAACAATTATTCAAAAAATTGTTGATATTATGGGAAATGACTTCCAGTTTCATTTTCTAGAGGGAGAAACTACATGTTTTCCTCCAAAACAAATATATATGACTTGTTCTCCTTTTTTGATATTATCTTCTCTCTGTGACAACTCTCTAAGAATATATGTATTAGCTTTTTATAAATGTAAAACTTTTTTCCCCAAAAATATACTTCCCCCCCTAATTTTTTTTTTTTTTTTTTTAATTAAATAAAATCTACCTGTCAGTTTCAAACACTGATGACATCTATTTAACGAGACAAGAAGCAAGGAATCAAACAGAGACAGAATTAAATTTGGCTCAATGAGGAGAAACGCGTAGACACTGTACCCTTGCACAGTGTCGTCACACGCTCTGACGAAAGATTGTACGCCTCTTTTATTTGGACTTTTCCTGATTACATGGCAACAGCTGTGTGGAGAGGCGGGGCCGGTAGTCCGACGGCGAGGCAGGGCACACCGGAGCCCGCCCCAAGATGGCGGCGAGGAGGTTGGGAGGGACGCCACAATTATTATAAGGTGCGTGTAACGCGCAGCTGGGGACAATGTAATTATCCTCTCGCACCGTATAAAAGGGCGCCAGACGTAAACGTCGGGGAGAGAGACGGAGAGAAGAGAAGGAGCCAGAGGGAAGCTGACGCTGAGCGAGAGCGACAAAGAGCGCAGGAACGACGGCCACGCCCGCAGCTGGGAAGCTGGAGCAAAGGAGCGAGCGAAAGAGACTGAGAGCGCAAGGGAGACGACGACACCGTGACGCTGAAAAGCGAACGGCAGAGCGAGCAGGTGGAGGCGGAGCTGAAAAGCAACCAAACCGACGACGAAGGTTTACTGCAAAATAAAGAAGTCTAAACTTGCCGCAACATGTCTTTCCTTCATACTTGCCAACCTTGAGACCTCCGATTTCGGGAGGTGGGGGGTGGGGGGTGGCGGGTGGCGGGGGCGTAGTCAGGGGTGGGGCGGGGGCGTGGTTGGGGGGGCCTGGTTAAGAGGGGAGGAGTATATTTACAGCTAGAATTCACCAAGTCAAGTATTTCATATATATATATATATATATATATATATATATATATATATATATATATAATACTTGACTTTCAGTGAATTCTAGCTATATATATATTTATTTTATTATATATATATATATATATATATATATATATATATATATATATATATATAAAAGAAATACTTGAATTTCAGTGTTCATTTATTTACAGATATACATACACATAACACTCATCTACTCATTGTTGAGTTAAGGGTTGAATTGTCCATCCTTGTTCTATTCTCTGTCACTATTATTCTAACCATGCTGAACACCCTCTCTGATGATGCATTCTGCTTCGTCTCCTTGTTGTGTGCGCAGTTGTGCACTGCACTCTCTAAAAGCTCTAGATGTTATTGTCACATATGCATGTACAGTAGATGGCAGTATTGTCCTGTTTAAGAGTGTCACAACATTGCTGTTTACGGCAGACGAACTGCTTTACGGTAGACGAAAACGTGACTGCTGTTGTTGTGTTGTTGCCGCGCTGGGAGGACGTTAATGAAACTGCCTAACAATAAACCTGGAGGGGGCGTGGCCTCCAGCTCCGCCTGAATTTCGGGAGATTTTCGGGAGAAAATTTGTCCCGGGAGGTTTTCGGGTTAGGCGCTGAATTTCGGGAGTCTCCCGGAAAATCCGGGAGGGTTGGCAAGTATGCTTTCCTTGCTGGTCCGTGGAACCCACACGACGGCTTGAGACCGTCACAAGCTGTTTCTAAGGGAGGGAGGGTCGTAAACAGCCATCGCCTTTGTTACAAAACAGTTCAAAGAAAAGGTCGCCTGGAGGGGAGTCTGGTCCTGCTTCCTCTCCGTTTTGTAGTTCTCGGGTCAAGACAAAATCTTTCTGTGGATTACAATACATCAAAGAAACAGAACACCTTCATGTTGCTTCCCGTCCTACACAGTGGAGTTTTGCAAGCCTTCTTCTTGGTAGGATCAAACACAACTCATTGAAACACAAAGTTTTGTGATAACTTAGATACAATTATCCTGACACTACCTAACTATTTTACTCAACAATGTACAGTATCCCTTTTTTCCAAAAATAAAAAAATACAGTTAAGACAACACACTAAAATCCATTATCCAGGCCCCTAGATGGCTGATACCGTGACCTTTTGACCTGACCAATGCATAATGTATCACATGAAAAAAGTCCTGGTGGTAGCATTTTAACGTTTGCTGATTTGATTCATCTGTTGGCTAACCACCACCCACCCTTCAAACCCTCATCATCATCGCATCGGCTGATGGTGTTCCTGCTCTCCCACCTCCTCTTTCTCTCTCTCAGTGGGTCAGCTGGTCCCGGTTTGTGTGGGACGATGCTGTATGTTTAGGGAGAGGGAAGCTGTGTGAAATGTGTGTAGGAGAGGCTAAGAAAAACATTAGGGCCTGGCAGCAGTGTGGAGGATGGGTGGGGGGACGTTGATGATGTATGACGAACAGGAGAGTAGGTGTGTGTGTGTGTGTGTGTTTGTGTGTGTGTGGGGAAGAGGGTGGTAATATCTTTGGGAGTTTGTATTCTGCCTGCAAGTAGGTGTGGTCCTGTTCTCACACATCCAATTTGTCCTGTCATGTCATTGTTTAAGTTGTGTAATGGTCGCCCTTTGAGACATTTGTGATTAAGAGCTACAGTCGTGGTCAAAAGTTTACATACACTTGTAAAGAACATAATGTCATGGCTGTCTTGAGTTTCCAATCATTTCTACGACTCTTGTTTTTTTTGTGTAGTGATTGGAGCACATACCGTATTTTTCGGAGTATAAGTCGCTCCGGAGTATAAGTCGCACCAGCCGAAAATGCATAATGAAGAAGGAAAAAAACATATATAAGTCGCATTTTTTGGGGGAAATTTATTTGATAAAACCCAACATCAAGAATAGACATTTGAAAGGCAATTTAGAATAAATAAAGAATAGTGAACAACAGGCTGAATAAGTGTACGTTATATGAGGCATAAATAACCAACTGAGAACGTGCCTGGTATGTTAACGTAACATATTATGGTAAGAGTCATTCAAATAACTATAACATATAGAACATGCTATACGTTTACCAAACAATCTGTCACTCCTAATCGCTAAATCCCATGAAATCTTATGCGTCTAGTCTCTTACGTGAATGAGCTAAGTAATATTATTTGATATTTTACGGTGTTGTGTTAATAATTTCACACATAAGTCGCTCCTGAGTATAAGTCGCACCCCCGGCCAAACTATGAAAAAAACTGCGACTTATAGTCCGAAAAATACGGTACTTGTTGGTCACAAAAAAAACATTCATGAAGTTTGGTTATTTTATGACTTTATTATGGGTCTACTGAAAATGTGAGCAAATCTGCTGGGTCAAAAGTATACACACAGCAATGTTAATATTTGGTTACATGTCCCTTGGCAAGTTTCACTGCAATAAGGCGCTTTTTGTAGCCATCCACAAGCTTCTGGCAAGCTTCTGGTAGAATTTTTGATCACTCCTCTTGACAAAATTGGTACAGTTCAGCTAAATTTGTTAGTTTTTCGACATGGACTTCTTTCTTCAGCATTGTCTACACGTTTAAGTCAGGACTTTGGGAAGGCCATTCTAAAACCTTAATTCTAGCCTGACTTAGCCATCACTTTACCATTTTTGACGTGTGTTTGGGGTCACTGTCCTGTTGGAACACCCAACTGCGCCCAAGACCCAACCTCCGGGCTGATGATTTTAGGTTGTCCTGAAGAATTTGGAGGTAATCCTCCTTTTTCCTTGTCCCATTTATTCTCTGTAAAGCACCAGTTCCATTGGCAGCAAAACAGGCCCAGAGCATAATACTACCACCACCATGCTTGACGGTAGGAATGGTGTTCCTGGGCCACCATGCTTGACGGTAGGAATGGTGTTCCTGGGATCCTAGTAGTTAGAGCAGTGGTTCTTAACCTGGGTTCAATCAAACCCTATGGGTTCGGTGGAGCCTCCGCCGCGGAGGTCAAGACACAACCGACTCATCTTGTAAATAAAAACGTCTCCCTATCGGCGTATTATGGATACCCCCAAACAATGTTCCCTCTAATTTTCCATCTGATTTGCATGTGTGTCATTTGTTGTGAGTTTATGCACTGTGTTGGTTTTGTTCTTTGAACGATTAATTTTGTGCACCAGTAAAAAAACATATAACTTTGTCTTGAAATAAATAAAAAAAAACATTTAATTTTTCACTAAAGAAGGGTTTGGTGAATGCACATATGAAACTGGTGGGTTTTGGTACCTCAAACAAGGTTAAGAACCACTGAGTTAGAGTGTCCGCCCTGAGATCGATAGGTTGTGAGTTCAAACCGAGTCATACCAAAGACTATAAAAGTGGGACCCATTATCTCCCTGCTTGGCACTCAGCATCAAGGGTTGGAATTGGGGGTTAAATCACAAAAATGATTCCCGGGCGCGGCCACCGGTGCTGCCCATCGCTCCCCTCACCTACCAGGGGGTGATCAAGGGTGATGGGTCAAATGCAGAGAATAATTTCGCCACACCTAGTGTGTGTGTGACAATCATTGGCACTTTGACTTTAACTAATTAAAGGCCTCACCTTTTCTCCTCTAAACATATTTCTGGGTATTGTGGCCAGACAGCTCAATTTTTGTTTCATCTGACATCACATGGACAAAGATAAGACCTTCTGGAGGAAAGTTCTGTGGTCAGATGAAACAAAAACTTTGATTTACTGATTGATAGTGGTTAACCTCCTTTGTGCTATTTTTTTTTGTTTAAACACTGAAATATAAATATATTTAAAAAATTCATGATTTTGACACAAATGTGTCTCATAATAATAATTAAAACAGATGACAGCCAAATGGACTTTGCTGTTTTATTTTCAATGAAACAATAGAACATACGTACTCTTATAGTAGTACAGTTGGCACAGTACAGTAAACTGACAGTTAATATTTAAACATTTGACATTTCAAACAATTTTGAACAGAAATAGTTCATGCACATTCAGATAAATTCTTCAAAATTACAATTAAAAAATATTTGGCCGGGGGCCGGGCTTTATATATGCGCACTACTTGACTGAAAGAGCACGCACTTGGCGCGATGATGTCATGTTATCGATGGAAAAATGCATTTTTAGACCATATGATTTGCCTGAGCGGCGAGGAGACCCCGAGAGTAACAAGCGGTTGCCTTGTTGCCTTTCCATTAACAACAATAAATTAGTTTTTTAGTATAAGTTTGCTGGTTTCAAGAAATGTAATGCCGAGCGCATATCATTATGTCAAGATAATGGCACTAGCATTTACTTCATTTAAGAATATTTTTCAACATATTGAGCAAAAGGGTCTCTTTTTTTTCTACCAAGAAAGTGCACTTGTTATTAGTGAGAATATACTTATTTTAAGGTATTTTTGGGTTCATTGAGGTTAGCTAATTTTATTTGTTTTGGAAAGTCTTGACAAGCCGAATTTTCTTGTTCTATTGGCAGATACTTTTGCTTAGTTAAAATAAAATACCCCTCATTTTTGTATTTTTTTTTTTTCTTGTTTTTGAACACTGACTCTTTGCAGTGTGGACTGGTAGCTAAACTCTACAAATTAACTGCTAGTGGTCTGTTTGCAAATGAAGATATGGTAGCAAGCTAACAACATAGTGGACCTGTTTGCGGGCTTGTTAAAGGGGAACATTATCACAATTTCAGAATGGTTAAAACCATTAAAAATCAGTTCCCAGTGGCTTATTTTATTTTTCGAAGTTTTTTTCAAAATTTTACCCATCACGCAATGTCCCTAAAAAAAGCTTCAAAGTGCCTGATTTTAACCATCGTTATATACACCCGTCCATTTTCCTGTGACGTCACACAGTGATGCCAATACAAACAAACATGGTGGATAGAACAGCAAGTTATAGCGACATTAGCTCGGATTCAGACTCGGATTTCAGCGGCTTAAGCGATTCAACAGATTACGCATGTATTGAAACGGATGGTTGTAGTGTGGAGGCAGGTAGCGAAAACGAAATTGAAGAAGAAACTGAAGCTATTGAGCCATATATACTATTGAGCAAGCAAAACCGACAAAAACGACACGACAGCCAGCGACACGGGAGAAAGCGAGGACGAATTCGGCGATCGCCTTCTAACCAACGATTGGTATGTGTTTGTTTGGCATTAAAGGAAACTAACAACTATGAACTAGGTTTACAGCATATGAAATACATTTGGCAACAACATGCACTTTGAGAGTGCAGACAGCCCAGTTTTCATCAATTAATATATTCTGTAGACATACCCTCATCCGCTCTCTTTTCCTGAAAGCTGATCTGTCCAGTCCAGTTGGAAATGCATCTGCTTTGAGTGTCGCAGGATATCCACACATTCTTGCCATCTGTCGTAGCATAGCTTTCGTCGGTAAAGTGTGCGGAACAAACGTCCAATTTCTTGCCACTTTCGCATCTTTCAGCCACTGGTGCAACTTGAATCCGTCCCTGTTCGTGTTGTTACACCCTCCGACAACACACCGACGAGGCATGATGTCTCCAAGGTACGGAAAACAGTCGAAAAAACGGAAAATAACAGAGCTGATTTGACTCGGTGTTTGTAATGTGTTTGAGAAAATGGCGGATTGCTTCCCGATGTGACGTCACGTTGTATACGTCATCGCTCCGAGAGCGAATAATAGAAAGGCGTTTAATTTGCCAAAATTCACCCATTTAGAGTTCGGAAATCGGTTAAAAAAATATATGGTCTTTTTTCTGCAACATCAAGGTATATATTGACGCTTACATAGGTCTGGTGGTAATGTTCCCCTTTAACAGCTTGTGGACTTTTAGCAAATGTTGGTGAGCTGAAACCAATCAATGTACCAATATTTGTAAATGTAAGTACGCTAGCATGTCTATAGCTTTGTTTTAACTCATCGGACAATCGGGGATTTTCTTTGCAATAGAATAGTTCGCTTGGACATCATCTTGACTAAAAACACTGAGTTGCTATCTCTGGTTTACTGGAGTGTTTGGTGAACAGTTTAGGTGAACCCGCCTACAACAACAACCCAAGGTTTATTTGACAGATTTGGTGGACGAGATGGTGACGCCCACGCCGCAGGTGGCAGCATGAAAGCAACAGCAGCATGTGGGTGTAACCTTCATATTGTTGTGCTCTTTGTACAAGGCGGAATATTAGGAACAGCTCACAGTCGTGGTTTTACAAGAATGCAATTTTTTTGTAAAAATGTAATACTGAGAACAAACATTTTTCCTGTGAAAATTGTGTGTGTGTATATATATATATATATATATATATATATATATATATATATATATATATATTCATATATACACGTTAGGTCGGGAAAAAACAAGAGGCTACTCATCCCTACAAGCCTGTAAACAGGCTTGTCGGGATGAGTAGCCTCTTGTGTTTTTTCCTGACCTACCGTATATTCCGCTCTACCCCGCTATTGAGCACTGTATAACGGATAAACCACAGAAACCTCGACTCTATATATATATATATATATATATATATATATATATATATATATATATATATATATATATATATATATATATATATATATATATATATATATATATATATATACACATATACGGCGTGGCGCAGTTGAGGAATGGCCGTGCGCGACCCGAGGGTCCCTGGTTCAATCCCCACCTAGTACCAACCTCGTCATGTCCGTTGTGTCCTGAGCAAGACACTTCACCCTTGCTCCTGATGGGTGCTGGTTAGCGCCTTGCATGGCAGCTCCCTCCATCAGTGTGTGAATGTGTGTGTGAATGGGTAAATGTGGAAGTAGTGTCAAAGCGCTTTGAGTACCTTGAAGGTAGAAAAGCGCTATACAAGTACAACCCATTTATTTATTTATTTATTTATTTGTTTTAATATATCACTTTTTTCTGTTTATCAAATGTATTATAGTAGCAGGGGTTTGACCTTGTAATGGATTAATTATATGTGTATTATTTCCTATGGAGGGAAAATTTGTTTTAAATTTCAAACTATCGTCCCCATCGAAGTTATGTGGGGAAAAAAAAGTGATCTTACCAAAATATAATAGCGTTTCCCCTCGATTGCCAAGATACCTGTTGCGGGTGGGGGCGTGGTCATCATGACATCATCACATAATTTGCAATGATGACATGATTGTCTTTAAAAAAAAACGTTCAAAAAATGTATACATACATTTCAAAACTAATTATTAATTGTTATTGACACATATTTTTATATTGTTTTGCTCTATTTTCAATTGTTACTGCTTATGTTTGTACTTTGTTGAGAATTTTTCAAGTGTCTAGAGACTTTTAGTGACTTTTTTTATTAAAAAGGAATAGCAACAAATATAGCATCTTTTTCTCGTCCGTGCCTGAAAGCGGATTGGCGGAGGATGAGGAAGTGTTGTATGTCTAAGAAAGTGCGGAGAAGAAAGTGTTTACACGGGAGGTAAAACCTGTTGGATTTGTGACGGTTGCAAGCATAATATTGGCAATAAAAGTTAAAAAAAATTTGTGACGTCTTCTGGAGGCTACAATACATTGTACTACTTTAATTTGTTTTCATGTAAAGAAAAACAACCTTTATTTTCAAGGTACATTCAGGTACATTGCAGCAGCACTAAGTAACTTTCCAACCTTCATTAAAAATTTGCATAACTTTTGGGATAATACACAGACTTACAACTAGTTGAATTACACCTCTGTCATGGCCTGAGGGGGTATGTATCGCTTTCACTGGCACTTAGCAACTTTGAAAAAAACTAATGCGCAGACTTTCTTTATGACTAAAAGTCACTCTCCCTTTCCTCCATTGTTAAAAAGACAGAAGACTAAAAGAAGAAGAATGCTTTGGTGCAATTACTGCAATCATGGCCGAAGCTTCAAAGCAACCAAAGAAACGAAAAGTTTTGCCTAAGGAGGCAAAAAAAGGAAAAACGGATTAAAGGACAGTCATGATCAACATTGCGCGTGAGCTCAAAAAATGAGGAGGGATTTTCAGCAAATACTGTTCCTGGTAATAAACTAGCAAGTGACATTCGATGTTAAAATCTAAATAATAATGCTAATGTCATTGCATGATAGCAATAAATAGCCACCACACTATTTCCTTCAAAAAAACCTCTTTCTTTGCTTCGCACCTGCATCCGCCCTGATACATTCTTGGTAGTAGCGTCATATTTGTAGCACAATCCGAGATCATTTATTTATAGTGTCTGCTATTTAACATCAGCATAGCCTTTAGAGACGTAATATTTGCAATCTGTGCCAATATTACAGCGGACATCATGTCAGTTTGACGCTATATGCGCTAGTCATCATGGGAAAATGTGGTCATCCTTCTGGCAAAACACTACCGCTTTGGTCCACTGGCACCGCCAAAATCTACCCAAACTGAAAGTTCTTAAGTAGGGCTTTAAGGTGAAACCCTGTAAGATGTTATGTTTTTTTTAGTAAAAATGTATAATATGGGCATACTTGCCAACCCTCCCGAATTTTCCGGGAGACTCCCGAATTTCAGTGCCTTTCCCGAAAATCTCCCGGGACAACCATTCTCCCGAATTTCTCCCGATTTCCAGCCGGACTTAAGGTACGCCCCATCCAGGTCCGTGTGGACCTGAGTGAGGACAGCCTGTTGTCACGTCCACTTGGCCAACCAAAAAGTAACCACAGAACACTACAGTGTTCTGTGGTTACTTTTTGGTTGGCCAACGGTTTACATTGTATTGTGCACCCTGACTGCAAGTGTGGGAGTCGGTTCTGAAGTATGAAGTAAAGAGACGTAACTTCGTCACCTCGCCTGGTTATTGCCAGAATATTACACTGCCCATACCTACGCTCCTTCAAAGGCTGTGCTACTGGCTGCAAAGCATTGCACTTTCAAATACAACAATGAGTAGAGGAGTGTAATGTGTGTATATGTGTAAATAAATGAACAATGAAATTCAAGTATTTATTTTATTTATATATATATATATAATTAAATACTGTATATATATATATATATATATATATATATATATATATATATATATATATATATACACACA